>NC_044405.1:14355075-14702575 GCF_006542625.1 Nomascus leucogenys
AAGTGCTTTAAAAAAAATCTCTACAGGTGGTCAGATTCTATGAACTTAGGACCAGAAATGACCTCATCACCTTCAGCTGGTCTAAAGTTGTCTTTGGCTGCTGCACACTTCACAAAATCTTGTTAATTATGATTGTTTTTTCCTAGTTATAAGTCCTTCTGGATACATTTTTATAAAGCATTTATTTTTATCACTTACATAACTACATAAAATATTTTCACTGGTGTCAAAATGTCATGTTATTGCCACATAGATTCCATTTCAATTTCTAGAAATTATTGGAAAGTTAATACCCACATTTTAATGGCACCCTTGCTGTAGTATTAAATCATGCTTTCCTGAAATTCACAAGAATCGTAATTACACTGCGTTTATCCAGAATATAGCACTAGAACAGTTACTTTTTGGCCGTCTTGCCCATTAATTTCTATGCTTGCACTTTCTCTTTAGACAAACAATGAATGAAATTTAGTGTCTTTCTAGAATTGAATTTTCATGACAGTGTTATATACATACTCATCATCTACTTCTCTTTTCAGCACAGTGATATTTTAGTTCAAGAATTGGTAAGTGAATTTTTTCCCTGGCTTATAAAACTTTTTTATATTTATTTCTATTTATTTCTATTAAACTATTTATTTCTATTTCAAGAAAAGTAAAAATATTTTAAAAAGTAAAATTAGGCAAGAAAGTCATCTTGCTAGCTAGGCATTTGGTTTCTCCTTAGAGGTGTTATTTAAGAAAACTCAGTCCCCAAGACATCATTTCAAGAATATAATTGTTTAGCTGCAAAGCTACAGTTTTGGGTAGAAAATTCCCTTTGAGGGTTGTACATTGAACCCATATTTAGAGAACCTGAGAAATAAGCTTTCAGCAGTAATCACATTTACTCTTCTCCCCACATCCTGGGGCATCTGGAAGAAGCCACCAGGAAAGCTGGAGGATGACTAAAGGGCTGAGTTTGATCCAGTTTGCCAGATTAGGTCCATCATCCTGAGGCCCTTTTTTGCCTAGGTCCTGCATATTCCATGCTGTGGACTGAATTACGTCCTTGTAAAATTCGTATTTTGAAGCCTTAACCCCCAATGTCATGGTAATTGGAGATGGGGCCTTTGGGAGATAAATTAAGTTTAGATGAGGTCATGAGGCCATGGCCTCATGATGGGATTAGTACTCTTAAAAGAAGTGGCATCAGAGAGCTTCCTGTGTCTCTTTCTGCCACTGTGAGGACACAGTGAGAAGGCAGCCATCTGCAAGCCAGAAAGAGGGATCTAGCTCCAACCATGCTGGTGCATGAAGACTTCCAGCCTCCATTACTGTGGAAATAAATGTCTGTTGTTAAGCCACTCAGTCTATGGTATTTTGTTATTGCAGCATGAGCTGAGGAATAGAAATGGTCCCCAACCTAACAATGGTTCCACTTATGCTTTTTTGACTTTATGATGGTGCAAAAGTGAAAAGCATTCAGTAGAAACTGTAATTGGAGTACCCATACAGTCATCCTGGTTTTTACTTTCAGTATAGTATTCAAAAAATTACATGAGATATTCCACACTTTATGCAATAGGCTTTGTTTTTAGGTGATGTTGCCCATCTGTAGGCTAATGTAAGGATTCTGCGCATGTTTCAAGAAGGTTAGGCTAAGCTACGATATTCTGTAGATTCGGTGTATTAAATGCATTTTAAACTTAAGATATTTTCAATTTATGATTAGTTTCTTGTGACATAACCCCATCACAAGTCAAGGTGTATCTGTCCATCTCCCAAGGACAAGAGACTTGGAGCCTGAGCACACAGGGATGGCACAAACTCAGATGTTGGTCCAGACAGTTCAGGAACACATGTTTTAAAATTGGAATTGTTGCCTCAATTTTGTCTTTCAGTGTGTAAATAGAACCCCCAAATAAGATTAAATTGAAGAGAAAGCATTAAAGGGCAGTATTCCAGTGGAATCAATGAATAGTTTGGAAGTAAAATTACCTGTTTGCTTGCACTGATTTGCTAAGGAAGGAAAATTTTAATAGTAGTCGTTATTCTTAAGAAAGTTAAATTTGTAGTTTAAGTTATGGTATATTTTGTACTGGGCAGTGTGCCTTCCTCATAATATTCTTATTAAATATTTATTGATTTAAGATGTTTTTTACTTCATCACATGTATTTAGCAGAGTAAATTCTTACAAAAGAATTTTATCACATCCGTGTGACAAAGTATACTCCATGCTAAATGTGGTACTAATTACTTGAGTGTGAAGGTGAAGATTTTTCCTGGCAAATTCGGAACAGCAGCTTAAAAAATAGGTAATACACAGCTGAAGAATCTTTCTTTCCAGATTCAACTCATATACCTACCATCTTGACTTTCCCTAAGCATATATATTTAAATTCTAGAAACCACCACATTCATTTATTAAACACAAAGGCCAAGCATGCACGTAATATTTATTACATTACATTTTTATTTTTATGAAATACTGATTGAAACAAAGAGTAACCCAGGACAGGGGTCCCAAACCCCTGGGCCATGGACTGGTATTAGTCTGTGGCCTGTTCCTAACTAGGCTGCACAGCAGGAGGTGAGTGGCAGGTAAATGAGCATTACTGCCTGATCTCCACCTCCTGTGAGATCAGCGGCGGCATTAGATTCTCATAAGAGCACAAACTCTATGGTGAACTGCGCAGGCGAGGGATGTAGGTGGTGTGCTTCTTATGAGATTCTAATTAATGCCTGATGATTTGAGGTGGAACAGTTTTGTCCTGAAACTATCCCCTCTGCCTCCTGGCCAGGGACAACTTGTCTTTCACGAAACTGGTCCTTGGTGCTTAAAAGGCTGGGGACCACTGATGTAGGGCATAGCTAGTTTTTGCCATAGCTATGTCACAACTAGATGTGTTGTGATAAAATCTCACCTGTAGATCTGAGTTGAGCATATCAGCCTATTTCATTGTGGTAGACAATTCTGTCTGCTGTGGTCCTCCAGAGATATTCACATCCTAATCCCCAGAACCTGTGAATATGATACTTTACATGGCAAAAGGGAGTTTGCACACATGATTAATTAAGGATCTCGATGTGGGGAGATTGTCCTGGATTAACCAGGTGGGTTCAATGTCATCAGAAGGCTCCTCCTATGAGGGAGCAAGAGAGTCAGAAATAAGATAGGAGATATGATGTTTGAACAGAGGAGAGAGAGAGAGATTTGAAGATGATATGCTGCTGGTTTTGTTTTGAAGATGGACGAAGGGGCCCCGAGCCAAGGAATGCAGGCCACCTCTAGAAGCTGGAAAAGGCAAGGAAATGAATTCCCCCAAGAGCCTCCTGAAGGAACACAACCATGCCAACCTGTTTTAGACTTCTGATCTCCTGAACTGTAAGATAATAAATATGTGTTGTTTTAAGCCAATAAATTTGTGATAATTTGTTATAGTAGCAATAGGAGAATAATACAGCAAATCAACACTGATTTTATTTTCTTAACATGGTGCAACTAATACCAACTTAAAAGCAGTTTAAACTTTAGCCACTAGTTGTCAAATTCTGTAAAGAGACAAACCTAAGTGAATATAAGAGACTAATTTAACCTTCTGACATCTATGGGCACACTGAAGACTGGAAGAACTGGTAGTGTTCACGCAGTGTTTGTCCAACCCTTTAACCCAGCACCCTCTAGACTTGCACTGTCCACCCCACCTGGAGCTACTGTGCCCTGGAAATGTATTTAGAATGTAATGAGATGTGCAGGAAGTCTAAGATACACTATGGATTTTGTAAAGAAGAGTGCAAAATACCTTGATAATTTTTGTTTTGTTTTGTTTTTGAGACAATCTTGCTCTGTTGTGCAGGCTGGAGTGCAGTGACACAATGTCAGCTCACTGCAACCTCCTCCTCCTGGGTTTAAGCAATTCTCCTGCCTCAGTCTCCCGAAAGTAGCTGGGACTACAGGCGTGCGCCACCATGCCTGGCTAATTTTTGTGTTCTTAGTAGAGACAGGGTTTCATTATGTTGCCCAGGCTGATACAAACTCCTGACCTCAAGTGATCCACCTGCCTCAGCCTCCCAAAGTGCTGGAATTACAGGTGTGAGCCACTGTGCCTGGCAATAATTTTAAAATATTGATCACATGTTGAAATGATACTAGTTTGGATATATTGGGTTAAATAAAATGTATTACTAATTTTAATTTTAACTTGTTTTAACTTTATGAATGCTGTTACAGGAAAACTTAAATTACATATATAAGTCATATTTTATTTGTATAGGACAGTGTTGCTCTAAACAGATGAATTATATGTAATGATGTAATTAATATAATGTAGGTTACTAATGTCAATTGATAATTATTGATTAATGATTAGACTGCTGCAGTTGAGTTAATGGATTTATTTATATATATATTTATGCAGTTTAAAACTAGCATCTCCATTTTTTGTAGTCATATTTTGCTAGAGTCTGACCTCTACAAATCTCAAATTAAATTGTGGTGAATTAAGTCAGACTTTGAAAAAAATATCTGGAGGAATGCCTAAGGAATAGTGAGAAATCCTGTTGGCAGCTCAAAGGTGGCATTTTTGGATGGCGGCAGGTAGGGTTTTCTGTGGTGGGTGAAAGTGACCTTTGTGGATGTTCTGTTGCTTTTTTTTTAAAAGGGAGGAAAAGTAGTCCATACCTATGAAGACATTGTTACTATAAAAACCTTAATTTAGGTAATTTTTTTTGGTAAAATGAAAAACATATTTTTTCCTTTTAGTGTAGGAATACTTACTGGGAAGACACAGAATTAAAAAGAGGAGGCAGCTTGCTTGGATAAAAATCACCCAATTGAAGCCATTAGGAAAGACCTAAACCTTGTGGCTTTATTAACACATGTGTGTCTGGTTAGGGATAGACTATGCTACCAATAGAATGATTAGATTAGAGCTTCCTAGACCATTGGCAAACATTTTTTTTGGGGTGTGGGGAACAAGTTTATTTTGATTTTTCTGAAAATATCAGGAACTATGAAAAACAAGATTGATATTTGGCTATACCAAAAGCAAAGTACAAGTAAAAATAACATTTGAAAACCATGTTTAACCTTAGAGAAACATGTTTTAAAATACAAAGTTTGACATTCTTTTCTCTATAGATTTAAACAAGTTTTCTAAACCACAAGACTGCAGGTTTTTTTTTTTTTAACTGACATAATTTTTTTAGAAGAAAAAACTAAAGGGGAATAAAAAGCACTTACCTCCTACCCTGGAATCTCATTATTTATAAAATAACATGCTCAAATGTCAGTGAAAATAAACAGTTGATAAACCTGAAAACAAGTCTTTTAATGAGTTCAGGTTACAAACGAACACAGGATTTTGTAGCTGGGAAAGAACAGCTTGTATAACAACCAAGCCTTACCAAATACAAATAGATATAAAAGGCAATTAAAAGCAAATTACAAAATCAAAATATTTCCCTACAGTGGCAGCTTTCACAAAGTAAAAACAACTTCGTTCCACAGAGTTGTATGTTCTGTAGGCATATGGTCAATTTTTTTCCGAGTCCTTTTGTCTTGCACTATCAAAATAAAAGAATCTTTGTCTTGGAGCAAGTCTGCTGAAGAAGGCACCAAAATTCTATCCTCCCTATTCCCCTAAATAATATTAATAAATCTCTTATCAATCCTTTCAAGGTAACTTCAACGCCATTAAGAATTAATATTCTAAATATGTAAAGCTATAGAAGGAAGGTCCTGCCTATTCTCTTTGCCCCTCTCAAATCATTCTAGTCTGGTTTACCAAACAGAACCACTAGCTAGGAGGATAGAAATATGTTCCCATGTTCACTAGCCATTAAATAAACATAGCCACTTGTTCAGGAAGCCTAACATTTTTACTACTTCCCAACTTTTTAAAACTGAAGGATAAGCCCATTTCCACAAGCTAACTTTACAGCTCCTTAATATTCTTAATCTGGACAGTTTACTTTGCAGACTTTGTTGGTGTCTGCCTTTTTCAATTATTTTACCCAAAAATAGGCCTTGAAAAAACTTTCAAATTCAGGAAACCCCTGCAGGGAACCCTCATGGTGTGTGAGTGTGAGCACTAAGTTGAAGAATACTTTTATTTCACAGAAATGTAGGACTGTCAGACTAGGGCTGAGTTCATTCTCTTTCTTCAGAGACAAAATTTCAAGCTGAGCAGTTTTGGAGAAAGGGTTCCCCATACAGTCATATACTAGTGCTGGGAAAAGAAGAGAAAATACTACTTAATTGTGTTTTGTGGTTCCTCCAGGTGGGTTATAGCAAGATTTGAGAGTTGTACTCTTCATTTTCAAGTCCAAGTGGCTGCAGAAACATTTCAATAATTCCCCTGGCAAGGTAGCAAATCAGTTGCCTTTTCGATCTAAGACTCTTGTCACTTTAAGAAAAAACATTTTCGCTTGTAATCCCAGCACTTTGGGAGGCCGAGGCGGGTGGATCACGAGGTCAGGAGATCGAGACCACGGTGAAACCCCGTCTCTACTAAAAATACAAAAAATTAGCCGGGCGTGGTGGCGGGCGCCTGTAGTCCCAGCTACTCGGAGAGGCTGAGGCAGGAGAATGGCGTGAACCCGGGAGACGGAGCTTGCAGTGAGCCGAGATTGCGCCACTGCACTCCAGCCTGGGCGACAGAGCGAGACTCCATATCAAAAAAAAAAAAAAAAAGAAAAAAAATTTTCCCCAGAACCTTTCAGAGACTTGTTCATTTGTTCATGTGATGAAAATCGTCTGCTAAATAGGCCAGTTTCTGTAGCCATTTTTCATTTCCAAAGCACTCAGCAAAAGCTGGCTGTTTTCTTGTAAGTACTCTGGCAATTCACCTTTCAACTCAAATGTCCTGTAGAGAACTCTTCCTCTGATAAGCCGCTGGATGTCTGTATGGTGCAGGAGGTTTATGTGCGGTTTGTCCAGGTTTTTGTTTTGGGTGTTTTTATTTTTTTAACATTTTTGCATAAATGGGTCTTTGATACAGGTAACCAATTTTGTAGCATTATTCAGAACATCATTGTGTCTTCAAGTTTTTGACATGAGCATCTCTGTGAAGAAAGCAGTGTGCTATAGTGTCAACATCAGGATTTCTTTCCTTTTTTTTTTAATGATGCAAAATGACTTATGGAGACAACCACTGATGGGGCACCAGGAGTGTAGGTAACAGACCCCTGGTTATCAGATATGATGTCACAACATTGTATATTGGCCTTTGTTTTGGCAGGCTCCTAGCAATAGAAAAAGTTTTCTTTGAATTTCATCATTTACAAATCTTACAAATGCTACAGCATGACAAATATTAGTGAAACCTGTTGACGCATCATCCTGGATAGAGAAGCTGCTGCTTTTCTTTTTTTTTTTTTTTTTTTGAGACAGAGTCTTGCTCCGTCATCATGCTGCAGCACAGTGGCGTATCTCAGCTCACTGCAACCTCTGCCTCTTGGGGTCAAGCAGTTCTCCTGCCTCAGCCTCCCGAGTAGCTGGGACTACAGGCACATGCCACCACGCCCAGCTAATTTTTATATTTTTAGTAGAGACAGGGCTTCACCATGTTGGCCAGGATGCTCTCCATCTCTTGACCTTGTGATCCTCCTGCCTCGGCCTCCCAAATTGCTGGGATTACAGGCGTGAGCCACTGCGCCTGGCCTGAAGCTGCTGCTTTTCAATTAATGACACAAAACCTTTTTAGCATCATATAAGATATCATCAGTAAATCAACTTACTGAGAATAAAGTCTTTTCAATTTTGTACTGCATCCTGTCCCAGCATTTTAATGTTATTAGATTCTCATCAACTATGCGTATTTTCCTTTCCTGAGATAAGTTCTGCTACTAAATAATTTGCTTCCAAAACCTTTTGACGAAATGTGATTTTTGAACAAAAGCCTTACTGTCTTGATAGTCCAAAAGCCATTTGAAAATAATGAATATCCTTTCTTGTCAAGTGGCTGTGATTTATAGTTACAATTTCTAGTTTTGTAAGCCGCATGCCACAGACAATGCACAATGGGATAGGACAGCTTGGACTGAGTCCATATAAAACCCTTGAGGAGTAGCTTTCATTATAAAGACAGAATTTCTTTGTGTCCCTTGTTGCAGTAGAATACTGAAATAGAAGACCAAAATTCTTGATCACCAACCTTTTCAGAAATGTCTGTAGCTCTGTGCTTAAAATGGCTCTCTTCTTTCTCACATCTTGCCTTCCAAAATTGCAGCACTGAACTGTCAGCTTTGTTACACACAAATGTTAATAAAATATAAAAACAGACCGGGCACGGTGGCTCACGCCTATAATCCCAGCACTTTGGGAGGCCGAGGCAGGTGGATCACGAGGTCAGGAGATCGAGACCATCCTGGCCAACACGGTGAAACCCCATCTCTACTAAAAAAAAATGCAAATAATTAGCCTGGCATGGTGGCGAGTGCCTGTAGTCCCAGCTACTTGGGAGGCTGAGGCATGAGAATGGCATGAACCCGGGAGGCAGAGCTTGCAGTGAGCCAAGATCAAGCCACTGCACTCCAGCCTGGGTGACAGAGCCAGACTCTGTCTCAAAAAAAATAAAAAAGTATGTGTGTGTGTATATATATATACACATGTACATAATCAAACAAGAAAATCACAAAGTACAAAAACTTCACCAAACAATTCACTTCTAACTTACTTGATCCACATTTTTGCAATGTTTACAACAAAGTGGCAGGGGGACAGCTGAGCTGTGGCATGTAAAACCTCCTTCCTACGAATGAAAACTCCCCTCTGATTTTCGACTTCACAGTCAGTTCACTACAGTGAGTCAGCTGGCACTGCATAAGAGGAGCCTGGGAGAGGCCAATGTCCCCCTCTCCTCCCATCCTCCCCTCTTTGCAACAGTGTGGCACATGGGTCTGCCTCTACATAATACCATAAGGGCTGAAAGATCCCTAACAAAATGATTAACAGGGCTGTGAAATCATTGTTCACTACTGTGAGAATAGCATAATGCAGCACACAAATAAAAACTATTTTTAGTCGCAATTTAAGGTGGAAACCCAGCAACATCTCATAGAGCCCAGTTGAGAAACCCACCTCCAGCACCAAATGGCCTCCTATGAGAGATCATTTTCATTTGATCTGGACCCTTCTGTGACTTGATTTGCAAGTTCCTCCCTCATTTACCATCTGCGGATTAGACGGTTTTGTCTGCCCCAGCTCCTCAGTATTCTCTGGTACCTGCTGGTTATTTTTCCCTTCTGCTGTGTTGTTTTGATCTGATTTGTCAGCAGCTTCCAGTTTACCTTCTTTCCCATTTCCCTGCTTTGAATTAAGCTGTGATGGATCCTTAGAGCTCTTTATCACCTCCTGGAGATTGAATTTTCTTTTTCTTTCTTTCTTTTTTTTTTTTTTTTTTTGAGACGGAGTCTCGCTCTGTTGCCCAGGCTGGAGTGCAGGGGCGTGATCTCAGCTCACTGCAAGCTCTGCCTCCCAGGTTCACGCCATTCTCCTGCCTCAGCCTCTCTGAGTAGCTGGGACTACAGGCTCCCGCCACCACGCCCGGCTAATTTTTTTGTATTTTTAGTAGAGACGGGGTTTCACCGTCGTCTCGATCTCCTGACCTCGTGATCCGCCCGCCTCGGCCTCCCAAAGTGCTGGGATTACAAGCGTGAGCCACCACGCCCAGCCTTCTTTTCTTTTTTTTTAAATGCTCCGTTGCCGGGCTGGAGCACCATCTCAGCATCTCAGCTCACTGCAACCTCCACCCCCGAGTTCAAACGATCCTCCTGCCTCAGCCTCCTCCCGAGTAGCTGGGACTACAGGCCCGCACCACCACACCCAGCTAATTTTTGTATTTTTAGTGGAGATGGGGTTTCACCCTGTTGGCCAGGATGGTCTTGATCTCTTATCCTCATGATCTGCCTGCCTCCTTGGCCTCCCAAAGTGCTGGGATTACAGGTGTGAGCCACCATGCCCGGCTGGAAATTGTATTTTCTAAACTACATGTAATCTTTCACGACACTCAGGCAACAGACAACTTTCATGATTTCTACTACCACCGTGTACTGTGGATTGGTGAGATCCACTTTATTTTCTGAATTGAGGGTGCACACTATTCTGCCAATTCTTTGATAATTTCTGTATTCATGTGACAGTGTCCAGAGTTGGTTCCTTCTAGTGGGTTCGTGATCTCACTGACTTCAAGAATGAAGCTGCGGACCTTCGTGGTGAGTGTTACAGCCCTTAAAGGTGGCACAGACCCAAAGAGTGAGCAGCAGCAAGATTTATTGTGAAGAGCGAAAGAACAAAGCTTCCACAGCCATGTAAGGGGACTGAGCGGGTTGCAGCTGCTGGCTGGGGTGGCCAGCTTTTATTCTCTTATTTGTCCCTTCCCATGTCCTATTTCTGTCCTATCAGAATGCCCTTTTCTCAATCCTCCCCGCGATTGGTTACTTTTAGAATCCTGTTGATTGGTCCATTTTACAGAGCGCTGATTGGTCCATTTTACAGAGCTCTGATGGGTCCATTTTACAAACCTCTTGCTAGCTACAGAGCACTGATTGGTGCATTTTTACAGAGTGCTGATTGGTGCATTTTACAATCCCCTTGTAAGACAGAACAGTTCTCCAAGTCCCCACTCCACCAGGAAGTCCAGCTGGCTTCACCTCTCATGACTGCTATTTCAAGATTTATACACAATCTGAAATGTGCCTTTGTTTGGAGCTTTAAACCAAGGTTCCAAAAATGTTTCTGTGTATTTTTTCATATCTTCTAAAAAAGCCTTGCATGTGCCTGAGATGCATAACATTCATAGAATAACTCAAGTCTTCTTGGTTTTGTACACATCCTGGAGAATATGATGCGCCAATTTCTCAAGTTCCATCCCAAGTGTCCTGATGAAGAAGACGTTATTTGCTCCACTTTCCACTGACTGGAATCCTCTTAGGCTCATCTCTGTGAATGCCTTAATGTCACCAACTTCTTTCTTCAAGGCAGCCTCCACATCATCATCATCTCCCTCACTTCCAAAGGGCTGCTGATCCTTGTCTGTAAACTTTTCTGGCCCGTACATGTCGCCATATTCGTTGAGCAGGGTGTAGGCCTCCTCCACACACTTGGCGCTGGTTCATGTTGCAGGTGATGAGGATGCCCCATAGCCTGGGCTCTGGCTGACCGGGCCTGCCAGATTCGCAGCGCCGAGCTCGCTTGGCCAGCACATACTGAGCCTTGCCTCTGTGCTTCCCGCCGCCAGGCTGAGGAGGCTGCCGGGCGGCAGCCGCCATGATGTGTGCACGCTGAGAGGAAAGAGAGATGTTTCTCCACTGCTGTTGGCGTCCTCACCTCCTGGTGAACTTCTACGCGGTTTAGGGGTGTGAATAGAAGAATTATGATGGCTTCAACATTTGGTATACATATGCCTTTTTACCTACAGACCATGAGCAGTTTTGAATCACTTAAGTGTTTTTTGTCTTCTCACAAAGGCTTCATGGACACATCTTTCTCTTTCCGAAGAAACAAATTTCTTTTGAAATCCTGCTAGTGTTTCATGAAGGCATCTAGCCAGTGCAGCTTCCTGGACCAGATTTATGTTTGTGTGATCAAGAAATCTTAGGAAACTAAACAGGATCCGAAAGCAATTATGTTTTGCCTGGCGATCACCTTAGAGTTCGGTGTGGAAAAAACCATGTATGTATATTAGTCTTGTGTATATATATATATATATATATATATATATATATGCAAAAGCAAAGTGATGTATGTTTGGTAAAAGACAAAACATTTGCCTTCTGGGCACTCCATACCATTTTGCGAATGCTAAATATCACCTAGGACATGAGGCTCATGGTTTGACACTAAGCATGAAAAAACATATATTAAGAAAATTTAGGCTGGGCGTGGTGGTTTACAACTGTAATCTCAGCACTTTGGGAGGTTGAGGTGGGCGAGGCTAGAGGAGAGCAGTTCGAGACCAGCCTGGCCAACATGGCGAAACCCTGTCTCTACTAAAAGTACAAAATGAGCTGGGTGTGGTAGTGCATGCCTGCAATCCCAGCTACTTGGGAGGCTGAGGTAGGAGAATTACTTGAGCCCAGGAGACAAAAGGTTGCAGTGAGCTGAGACCGTGCCACTGCACTCCAGCCTGGGAGATAGAGCAAGACTTTGTCTCCAAAAAAAGAAAAACAGAAAATTTGTATGAACTTTATAATTTCAATAAGTAAATAAGTGTCATAAATGATTGTTAGTGGAAGAATTTCTCTTTAAATTACTTGGATCATCCCTCCCCCCACTGATCACCAGTTTTTTACTTTATTTTGTAGGGGCTGCCACACTCATCTAGGGGCTGCATCTACTAATTGATGTAAGTATAGACCAGTTACGGTGTTTTAATGAAAAGTTTCCCCACTTCCTGACAAATCCGTGTACATTTATCATTGTGGTATATGTACAGAAAGGTTATCAGGGCCGGGCGGATCGCTTGAGCCCAGGAATTCGAGATCAGCCTGGGTAACTGGCAAAACTCTGTCTCTACAAAAAAATACAAAAAAATTAGCCGGGTGTGGTGGCGTATGCCTGTAGTCCCAGCTACCCGGGAGGTGGGTGGGAGGATTGACTGAGTGAGCCATAGTCACGCCACTGCACTTCAGCCTGAGCGACAGAGTGAGATGCAGTCTCAAAAAAAAAAAAAAGAAGAAGAAGAAGAGAGAGAGAAAGAAAAGTTATCAGAAAGTAGGGAAAACTTTTGAAAGAGTGCTTGGATAAGATGGAAGTCAGCTGCTATCAGAGGCTAACATCCTAACTGGACTTCCATTGGCACATGTCCTGTTTTTTCCCCAGTAGGCAGTAGAATGTATATTTCTTGGCTTTGCAACAATACAAAAATACCCCATTCATTAACTTAGGTTTCATGCTTCAAATAAACAATTCCCCTGATTTCTAAGATAAGATACAGTTAGCTATGAATGCATATAGGCAGAATCTGGTGCATGTGTTTATCTCAAACCCAGGACTGTTTTTATGTTTACAGACCATGCACTGCAAGTCTAAGTGTTCTCGGGTAAAGTTGTCAAGGCAGGAGGCTGAGTGAGGACACACCAACTTTACCTGCCTTGGGGCACTCCTGGGATTGATTGGTTTCCCCAGAGCCATAAAATTTTTTATTATTCTTCTGCATATATCAGACCATGGAACTGTGTGGCCTTTTGGGACTTCTGCTGCTTGTAAAATGGCACAACATTTTTGTTGGCTGAAGTGCAGGGTGAGAATTGCTCATCACCCTTGCAGAGCAACTGGAGACCTCTTTTAGGGTCATTGGTTAACCTGCACCAGAGGGCAGTTAATGAGCCAATGAAGGAAATGCTAACATTAAATTTAAATATGTGAAGAAGGATTCCTCCAAGCATCAGATGAGCTAGATGGGGTAGGAACATTGAGAGTGAAAATCTGGAAAATAACCAAGTGCTTTGTTCTTTTCTAAGGCATGCAGAACTCATTACTGTTGATGGAAGCAAAAACAACAAGGCTGAGTGCCTTGACTCAGTCAGAGGTTGGAAACCCTCTGGCTCAGCTTTACTGGCCAATCTTCATTAGGTGAGCAAAGAAGACTCTAAAGAGAAGAAGCTTGTTTGCCCTATTGGAAGAGCAGTCATTGCTTTTATAATCAGTACCACATATCTTTACATATAGTTTCATCATACTTAAAATATTTCAGCTTCTTCTGGTGTAGAAGTTATAGATGGATTAAAACCAAATGCTTAAAATTCACCCCCCAGAGAATATGGAATTGGTCTTAGAAAATGGTAGTCTTTGAGCTGAGAGGTAAGTTGCGTACTGGATATCTCTTGCTGGAAAGTCCTACTGAATTCTTCTGATCTAAATGAGTATGATTGAGCCAATTGGAGTATCAAAAAGAATTTCAGGTGGTATAATGCAGCAATTATAAATCAGGCCTTGGAACTGACAGACCAGGTGCCAAATCCCTACTAATTTCAGTGTTATTTAACAGAGTAGAATTACAGTATATAGTTTAACAAAATAGTTTTACAGAATTTTATTCAGTTCTTTTGGTTTTAAGGAATAGAGAGTCACCTATTCCAACAATTAAAAGAATTTTAATGTATCAGTATGATATATATGTATCGATAAACACACACACACACACACACACACACACACATGCATACACATATATATATTTGAGAAAGAGCATCTCTTAGAAATCCAAGAACAGGATTTGTAATAGAACAATTTCTAGGGGAAGTGATTTGGAACCCAAGACAAGTCTGGGGTCCTCAGAAGTAGAAGTCCATTAATTTCACTCTGAACGTCCAGTGTTAATGTGAAGATACTGTGCATCTGTTGTCTTCTCTGTGCTCCCTTGTCCACCAAAGGGCTTGTTTTTCTGTATTTCACAATTCAGGCTCTCGAAACAGGCATTCTGGCCTGTTTGAGCACAGACTTATTGGCCAGGTCACATTTTAGCCCAATCACTAGTTTATGGATTGGCTGGTGATGGGACAGACAGGCCTTTACTCCTAATCCAATTAAAGATGTTCATTAAGAAGGCTGCCCGTCAGTGAGGGGAATGGGTGGACAACTTCCTTTTGCTAGGGTGTGACTGGCATAATGAATGATATGCCTGACAGTCCTTGAGAGTTTGTTATGGGTAACTTAGATCTGCATGCCATCTTACTTTCTGATTACACTTCTTCACAATCATTGGAACACAAGTGGAAAGAAGATAAAGATCCCCTTTATTTGAGAGCAAACCTTCTGAATATCCATTCAATGAAACTCAGATACCCTCTCTAGGTAAGACTTAACTTTGTAACCTATTGACTGCAGAAATGCAAACAAAAAAAAAATTGCCCTATAGTTAAGTGACAGAGCAGAGTGAATCTTAAGCAAAAGGGTCAAGTAGGCAATGAGATTTTTTTTGTCAGAGTCACTCTTTCTTTTTAAACCCAGAGCTATTTCATATACTAGCAAATTAAAGGCAGCTATACTTTGGGAGGAAGAGGATGTGATTTAGTTGGCAGATAACCTTAAATCACACCTTTGCCCCATAGCCTATGGCCTTGGGTAAATAAATGAGCTTCTTTGAGCTTTAATCTCCTCAATGTCAAATGTAACTATCTACTATGGCCTGAACGTGTTCCCCCAAATTTATGTATTGAAAACTTAATCCCCAATGCAACAGTGCTGAAAGGTGAGTCCCTTTGGGAGGTGTTTAGGTCATGAGGGCTCTGCCCTTATAAATAGATTAATGCCATCAAACTAGGACTTGATGGAGGGAGTTAGTCTCTCTTGACCATCTGATGTCCCCCATATAAGGACACAGCAAGAAAGCCCTTGCCAGACACCAAATGCTGGTGCCTTGATCTTGGACTTCCCAGTCCCTAGAACTGTGAGAAAATAAAATTCTGTTCTTTATAAATTACCCAGTTTCAGGTATTTTGTTGTACTAGAACAAAACAGACTAAGACACTATCATACAAGGTCATTGTTCTAAATATTGTATTAAAGAGGTGGGTATATGATGGATAATTATTTCATAAGTACTAAAAAAATGATGGAAGGGGCACCTAAGAACTCACATTTTACAGATGTGGGAACTGGGGCTTGAAATTATTTCTGTTGTTTAAGTTCAGTCGGCTTACTTAGTCAAAACTAGAACTCAGCCCTCTTGACTTCCTAGGCCAGTGTTTTTTCAAGCTACCTCTAAGTTATTCTACAATTCTAAACACTTGCTCTTAAGACTGTGGATGTAGGTAAAGTTATAGTTTCCAGTTGCCTACAATGAACAAAACTATTTTTATTATTAGGCTGAATTTATTTATTTTTATTCTTTTTTGAGACAGAGTCTCATTCTGTCGCCCAGGCTGGAGTGCAGTGGTGTGATCTCAGCTCCCTGCAACTTCTACCTCCTGGGTTCAAGCTATTCTCCTGTCTGAGCCTCCTGGGTAGCTGGGACTATAGGCATGTGCCACAACACCTGGCTAATTTTTTTTTTTTTTTAAACTAGAGATGGGGTTTCACTATGTTAGTCAGGCTGGTCTCAAACTCCTGACCTCAAGTGATCCACCCACCTTGGCCTCCCAAAGTGCTGGGATTGCAGGCATGAACCACCATACCTGGCCAAAGTTCTTTTTTTTTTAAAAAAAGAGAATATATCTGGTCCTTATTTCTGTGAAGACTGAATAACTGTTAATAGCCCAAATTACTAACTGTCCTAGAGGAATGTGTTTTTGCTTTTGTTTTTGTTTTTTTTGAGACGAAGTTTCGCTCTTGTTGCCCAGACTGGAGTGCAATGGTGTAATCTCGGCTCACCACAACCTCTGCCTCCCAGGTTCAAGCGATTCTCCTGCCTCAGCTTCCCGAGTAGCTGGGATTACAGGCCTGTGCCACCAAGCCCGACTAATTTTGTATTTTTAGTAGAAATGGTGTTTCTCCATGTTGGTCAGGCTGGTCCTGAACTCTCGACCTCAGGTGATCCGCCCACCTCGGCCTCCCGAAGTGCTGGGATTACAGGTGTGAGTCACTGCACCCGGCATTTGAGGAATGTGTTTTAATAGTAACCCAAGTCTTAAAGAAGTGAAACTCTTTACCTAGGCATCCCTGAGCCTCCCTGGCCTCCTGCAGTCACTCTGGCCGCATGGCTAACCTCCTGTAGCTCTAAGATCCAGGAGCCAATCCAAGACTTCCAACTGGCAATCAAGCTCCAGACTGAAAGGCCATGAAACACAAGTAACCTGAGCTCACCTGGCTGAGCGTCATAATCCAGATATGTTTTTCATGCCATGCACTTCTCCACCACGCAAGCAAAGCGTGGCATGGTGCAGTGGAAACTTTGTGTAATCCATTCTATTTTAAATTACCAAGGAGTTGAATTTTATGAAATATTAAAGGACTAGATTCTAGAAGACCTTCATAGAATACAGATGGTTTGTTCACATAATTTTTTTCTTTGTGCAGGAGTGCAAGATTTTCCAAGCACGTCTTCCTTCATCCACTTAAAATTCCTTCACAGACTCTTGTTGTCTATTTTGTGTAAAGCACCATAGGAAATACAAAATGATATTTTATATGCTTTCTTTCCCCATAGAGCTTGTTTTCTGGTTGACATATGAATGGAGACTCCATGAGGTCTGGAATTTTGTCTGTTTTATCCACTGTTGGGATCTAGTGCCTAGAACAGCATCTTGCAGAGAAAAGGCACCTAAGGAACATTTGTGGAATGCATAGATGAACATTAGTCATAACCAACAAACATTTATATGTCTAATATTTATTTCCCCCACCTCATTTTTTCTTTAGAGATGGGGTCTTCCTGTGTTGCTCAGGCTGGACTCGAACTCCTGGGCTAAGCTGATCTTCCTGCCTTGGCCTTCCAAGTAAGTGGGATTACAGGCATGTGCCACTGTGCTTGACTGTGCCCCCTTGTGTTTTTTATTTTTTATTTTTTTAGACAGAGCCTCGCTCTGTTGCCCAGGCTGGAGTAACAGCTGGTGCAGCCACAGCTCACTGCAACCTCCGCCTCCCAGGTTCAAGTGATTCTCCTGCCTCAGCCACCCGAGTAACTGGGATTACAAGTGTGCACCACCACACCCAGATAATTTTTGTATTTTTAGTAGAGATGGGGTTTCACCGTATTGGCCAGACTGGTCTTGAACTCCTGACCTCAAGTGATCTGCTCACCTCAGCCTCCCAAAGTGCTGAGATTACAGGTGTGAGCCACCACGCCCAACCTGCCCCCTAGTATTTTAAGTACAGTTGCTGCCTCATTTGATTCTCACAATTCCATGAGGTAGGAACAATTAATATTTCCATTTTGAAGGTGGGGAAACTGAGGCTTAGAAAGATTAAGTAACTTTTCCAGTGTTCCCCAGTGGTGATCCTGGGATTTGTAGCAGTCAGCTGGCCCTGAAATCTGTTCTCTTGACCACTTTGTTCTGTTGCCTCTGCATACTATGCTGTCTTCTCCCTCAGAGTAAAATACACTCCTTTCCTGTTTTTATAACCCAAATCAAGAGGTGTTTATAATGGCCTCACATCTGTGATATAAACAACAACGGGCTGGAAAGTTTTGGAGAGTCTGAACCAGATGTGGGACTAACACTGCCCTTGAGGGATAGGAAGGATTTGAACAGGTGAGAGATAGAGCTCCTCTCACTTAGACTTCTGGGAGAAGATGGCTTGAAAATCCTCTCCATAATATTATTATATTATAATCTCATAAAATCTTATAGTTATTATCTTTCATCTTTAACCCCGCTTCATCATCTTAAACAGCTTGTGTGGGTGAGCATACAATCTTGTTCATATTTCTATACAAGCTCAGCACATAGCGTAGCACCTTCTCTTTGATTTGATTGAAACTGAATTACCATTGATGGTAAGCTGGATGGGCTTGGGAAAGTATTCTTGCCAAACCTTGAGTTCTGATAGGCTTTTCTTTTTCATGTTTTTCTCCAGCCCTTCCTCTGCTTTTGAAGAAGTCCTAAAGAAAAAAAGGACACAACTCTTCATATGAAATCATTTTTGACATCTTCAGAGATTTCTCTAGGTTCTGGCCCAAGCCTGACTGTTGTTCTGTTCCACCTGCATTCTTCCTACACTTGAGGGATTTCAAAAAATGTACTTAATGATTTGGACTTATTTTAATTTTATCTAACTTATTTATTTTCTCTGAGGTTAAGAACATTTTGTAAATTCACAAACCAAAGATATTTTGCACACAATGAAAGAGCTTTTAAAAAACATTGGATCAGAGTTAGAATATTTCCCCAAGGAAAGGAAATACACAAACTAGTCACATGACTGATTGAAAAAAATAAAGCAAGAGAACTAAATATCCTCCTGAACTAGTTCCTAAGGTACACTCTTTTTCCATTCTGAAACAACTAGTCTGCACTGTTTGTTTTTTGAAGTGAAACTTTGGTGGGAAAATTTATAACCAAAATTTCTGTGTATTTCACACTAACATTCTTTCTCTTGCCAGGCATTTTGCTGTGAACTCAGGCATTTATCCTCATATGTTTTCCTGCCTGTTCAGGTGTTCATTTCTCTTGTTCTCAGTAAACACTAAATTCAAGTCAAGCTTCTGGAAAGGTAATTTGGTCACCCTGTTTTTGTAGAGAGTGATTATAATGCAAATTTTCTTTCATTTGTTCATAATAAGGAACACAAACCCCTGGCGTGAATTTCACTTTATTAGTAGAGTCTTTACAGTCTGAGGATCTGATATTAGTAAAGAAGTCAATTTTGAAAATGTTGGCTATCTGAAGAAGAGTGACAAATCATGAATGACATAATTGATAAGTTGACAAAGCTATTTAAGTTCTTAAATTGATAGACCAAAATTGACAAATTGATAGACCAAAATTGACAAATCGATAAACATATTTTTGAGCAGTGACTATATGCAAAGCCAAACTTCCAAATGAAGTTTGCTCTCTACTAAACAGAAGCAAGGATGTAGGTGCTTGGAGTAGGCACCTAGTTAGCAATGTCATCCATTATTCCCGCCAGTAAATCACTGACAAGAATGAACTCTTCCTATCCCATTCCTCTTTCTAACTTACTGTAACTGGGCAGTACTGTAACTGGACTGATCTCACACCCAGATCAGTCAGTTTTTATAACTGACGTTTTCTAATGCATTCAGCTCCATTAGCAGTGCAACCAACTATTACTTCTGATTTACTTTGGAATTAATTCAAACTTTTTTCTCCAGATTTCATCATGCTAAGAAACATTTCTCATGCCTGCAAGACCTAGTATCTATTTCCATAAGTCAAATTTAAAAATACGGATAGACTTATCTTTGCCCCAATGTCAGTAGCTGTCAGGGACTCAGGAGACTCTAAAGATGCATAAATAATAGTAGTAGAAGTGGCAATCGTAATAGTAAAAGTAGTAAAAATAGCAGAAATGATAGTATTTAGTGGATGCTTTCTACCCAGGCACTGTGCTAAGCACTTTATTTTCAGTTACGATTTCATTTTACAGAAGAAGAAACCAAGGCTCAGAGAGGTGAAATAACCTTACACAGTCCAAGTGGTAGAGCCAGAAAATTCATTGTTTTTTAAAAGTTTAGTAGAACTCACCAGTGAAACCATCTGGGTGGGCTTTTTTTTTTGAGAGGGGAAGTTTTTGACTATCATTTCAATTTCCCACTTTTAATTGAATAGATTGAAATTTTTTCTCTGGGCTTATTTATTTTTGAGATGGAGTCTCACATTGTTACCTAGGCTGTAGTGCAGTGGTGTGATCTTGGCTAACTGCAACCTCTGCCTATCGGGTTCAGGAGATTCTCCTGCCTCTTTTTTTTTGTATTTTTAGTAGAGGCAGAGTTTCGCCATGTTGACCAGGCTGGTCATAAACTCCTGACCTTAGGTGATCCACTGGCCTTGGCCTCCCAAAGTGCTGGGATTACAGGCATGAGCCACTATGCCTGGCCATATTTATTTTCTTCTATTGAGTTCTTATATTTTTCAATGCCCTTATTTCCCCTGAACTAAATAATTTAGTGGGCTTTATGTCACTTTGTTCTCTTTCCCACTGCTATCTCACATCTTTTGCTTATATTTTCCAGAATAATTCTGAGTCACTAGGAGTGCAGTGGCGCGATCACCACTCACTGCAGCCTCCACCTCCTGCGTTCAAGTGATTCTCCTGCCTCAGCCCCCCGAGTAGCTGGATTTCTCTGAATTTCATCACACTAAGATATATTTCTCATGCCTGTAAGACCTAATATCTATTTCCATAAGTCAAATTCAAAAATACTGATAGTCTTATTTTTGCCCCATTGTCAGTAGCTGTAGGGGCATATATTATCTTTATTTGGTAAGAAACTCACTGGTGAGTTCTAAACTTTTAAGAAACAATGAATTTTCTGGCTCTACCACTTGAACTGTGTAAGGTTATTTCACCTCTCTGAGCCTTGGTTTCTTCTTCTGTAAAATGAAATTGTAACTGAAAATAAAGATAATATATGCCCCTATAGCTACTGCTGCTATAATATATATGGACATATATTATCTTTGTTTTTGTTTTGGTCCTAGCCCTTTAAAGATAACTTTCACATTGTTTGAAATGTCTATGCCCTTATCTATTTTTGTCTGCTTGTTCCATCAGTTACAGAGAGAGGTGTGTTGAAGTCTCCCACTATGATCGTGGATAATTCTATTTTTTTTAGCTGTTTCAATTTTTGCATCATAGAATTCAAACTTAACACTAGTAGGTGACCAAATTTAGAATAATTATATCTTCCTGGTGAATTGAATTTTTATCGTTGTGGAAATGTTCCTTTTTATCTTTAGTAAAGCTTTTTACCTGAACACCTATTTTGTCTGACATTAGTATAGGTATAGTAGGTGTCTGAGTCAGTTTGGTCTGCTATAACAAAGGACCATGGACTGAGTGGCCTCTAAGCAACAGAAATTTACTCTTTAAAGTTCTGGAGGCTGGAAGTCTGAGTTCAGGGTGCCAGCATGGTTGGGTTGGAGTGAGGGCTCTCCTTCCAGGTTACAGGCTACCGTCTTCCCATTGTATCCTCACATGGCAGAAAAAGAGCTGGAGAGCTCTCTTGGATCCCTTTATAAAGGCATGCATTCTATTCATGAGGATTCCACCTTGATGTGATAAATTACCTACAAAAGACCCCACCTCCTAATACCATCACACTGGGGGCTAGGATTTCAACATATGAATTTTGCAGGGACAAATTCAGTCCATAACACTAGGTTTTTTTGGATTTTTATTTAGCATATTTTAGCTTTTTCCATCATTTTACTTACAGTCTTTTAAAAAAATTAAGTTGTGTGTTATGAACTGAATGTATCCCTCCAAAATTCATACCCAGAAGCCCTAATACCTTCAATGTGTCTATATTTGGAGATGGGCCTCTAAGGAAGTAATTAAGCTTAAATGAGATCATACCCACTTACCTCCTAAAAGGTAAGAGCCAAAATAAATGACCATTTGATCTCTATTTCTATTTTTTTCAGAATATTCTACCCCCAAATGCAAATAAATTTACACAGAGCCCATTAATTTTATGTGAAGCAGGTGTTTTTCTTATTTTGATAATTACACCAAGATAAATGGGAGCTAGAAGCAATTTTCAAAACAAAATAAGCAGGAGGGAAAACAGTTCTGTTTTCCCAGCCTCTGTTCCTGGTCTCTCATTTCTGGCTCAAGGACTACCACCCTCTGGAGCCCTGAGAATCAGCTTTCTGGAGTTTTGGGGTATGCTGCGTGCTCCTGACAAGCTAATTGCATGGACAAGGAAAATGGGATAAAAGCTGGGAAAATGGGGTTGGTTAAGGGAAAAAATAATAGATAAAAGCGATAAAGGAGAGATAAAGGAAGGCAGTATGATGATGAGAAAGAGATCAGAAAGTAGTATTTTGTGGAAAGAAACATGTGATGACCCCATATCAAGTAGGCAGTATGCTCCATTAAAAACACCACCATATTAAATTCTGTTAAGAGGAGGGCAATTAAGGAACATCAGGTTCTAGAATGCTGAGAGGTACAAATGCTTTAACTCGTTTGCTTTATTGGTTAAATTTTATTTATATATTTATTATCTTAGGTAATATTTTAAATGGCATACAATGTGATATTTTGGTATATGTATACATTGTGAAATTATTGAATCAAACTTATCTGTCACTTCAGTTATTTTATGTGTGTGGTGAGAACACTTATCTACTGTCTTATTAAGTTTCAAGTCTACAATACATCATGACTAACTATAATCACCATGCTGTTGAATAGATATCCAGAACTTACTATCTGACTGAAACTTTGTACCCTTTGTTTGTTTTGTTTGTTTGTTTGTTTTGAGACAGGGTCTTGCTCTGTTGCCCAGTGTTGCCCAGGCTGGAGTGCAGTGGCACAATCACAGCTCACTGAAGCCCTGACCTCCTGTGCTCAAGCAATCCTCTTGCTTCAGCTTCCAGAGTAAATGGTACTACAGGCACACATCACCATGTTTGGCTAATTTTTAGTATTTTTTGTACAGACAAGGTCTCACTATGTTGCCCAGGCTGATCTTGAACTTCTGAGTTCAAGCGATCCTCCTGCCTCAGCCTCTCAATGTGCTGGAATTACAGGTGTGAGCTACCATGCCTGGCCCTTTGACTTGGTTTGATCCTTAAGGGCATGAGTTATCAGATAAGAATCTACCTCTTCCTAGCTATGTGGCCTTAACCTTTTTTTTTTTTTTTTTTGACAGGATCTTACTCTGTTACCCAGGCTGAAGTGCAGTTGCTTGATCACAGCTCACCCTAGCCTTGAACTCCTGGGCTCAAGACATCCTCACACCTCAGCCTCCAGAGTAGCTTGGACTATAGGCAAGCCACTGCCATGCCCAGCTAATTTTAAAAATTTTTCTGTAGAGACAAGGCCTCACTATGTTGCCCAGGCTGGTCTCAAATTCCTGGACTTAGGTGATCCTCTGCCTCAGCCTTCCCAAATGCTGAAATTACAGGTGAGCCACCATGCCCAGCCCTTAACGTCTTTAAACTGTCATTTTCTCATTTGTCGAATGAATATCACAATAGTACCCACCTCATAGGGTAGTTCTGGGGATTAAATAAAATATTTAGTTAAAATCTTGGCACACTGTAAGCACTCCATAAGTGTTACCTACTTTGGGTATTATCGTTGTTGTTATAATAATTATTATTATTGGCGTATAGGTTGGCAATAGAAAATTATAACCCTCATACTTAATTCAGCCCTAATTAGAAATTGTAACTGAATCTAGCAGCTGTGAGTGGCAGCAGTTTAATGAAGAACTAGCTGTCATAAAATTTAAATTATATCTATCTGTAGCTAGTTTCTATTTGTAATATAATTGAGTTTTTCCAAGTTTGTTTGTTACAAATAGAGAAGAGCTTTGCTGTAATCATAAGAGATTTGATTTAATAGTTCTAAAGACCACTGACCTAATTTTGGATGTTCTGACTTTAAATGTGGCTGTGTAAAGCAACCTGTGTGCTTGCCATCCTTGTTTGTTGGTTAAAAAAAATTATATTTTCTTATTATGTTGGTTAAGGAAAATTATATTTGTTAGAATATGTTTGTTGTAGAAATTAAACTTACCCATCAAGCCTAATGCTGTACACACCAGCACTCCAACCATTAACTTGCTATCCGCAGTTTTTGATTTGCGTCTGTGACTTCACTAGAATCTTAGTGGCCTTTGTCTCTACCAGTATATCTGTAATAAACTTAATTATCCTCAGAGACTTAATTGGTAACATAAGTGCAAGACTTTGCCTCTGAAAATACAGCTTTTAGAAATAACATTATGCCTTTACAAGGTGTATTCCAAGGAAGACAAATATGTAAACATTCTTCATGTCATCAGAGTTTATAATATTTTTCTGGAGTGGAAGGTTATTATTCCTATTTTCCCAAAAAGTACCAGGGGGTCAGTGACTTCTTCAAGGTCAATAGCTTCTGTCTGGAATTACCAAGACCATAACTTGAATCATCTGTTGCAAATTCCCTTTCTAATCCATAACGTTTTGCAACATTGAAATACTTATGTGACACCAAAACCAAAACAAAAACCAAACAAACCTAAAAACCAAAATCCCAAAACCCCCCAAAAACTAACACAAAAAACTAAACTAAAAAACCTAATAAATCCTAAGTCAGGTGGAAACACTTCAAGTAGTTTCTGGATGCGAGAGCTTCTCAGAAGCTAATAAAGATTCCTGGCTCTATTGGATGGAATGCTAAGAAGCTATTTTAGTTGGATTGGGAACATTTATTCACGTCTTCATGTGAGCAGCAGTAAAAGTGTACTACCTATTAAAAGTTACCTATTTGCTTATTTTGCCCACCCTTTTCAGATATGAGCTTTTGACATTTCAACAAAATTAATGACCAGCTTGTTTTGGGTAACCAATTTCTTGCAGTTGATTATTATTCCACAGAAATTCCTCTGTGCCAAGTCTTATAGCCAAAACAATTATTTAACACAAGTACAGTCATGTGCCGAATAATGATGTTTCAGCCAACAATGACCGCATGTAAGACAGTGGTCCCGTAAGATTATAATGGAACATAAATAGAAATCTGATAGGTAACACTTGATATTGGCACTGCAGATGAAGTAGGGGAAATGACCTATAATTCAGTTAAGGTTCTGAGACATTTGGTTTTCCATATGAAAAATATGTACAAATTAAATATATATGTATACCTATACCATCAATGTTTGTGTAAGTATACTCTATGATATTTGCACAATGACAAAATGGTCTAATGTCACATTTCTCAGAACGTATCTCCATCATTAAGCAACATATGTCAGAAATAATTATGAACAGGTATAATAACTGCAAAAAGTCATGTAAAATAGATGGAACTGCCAGTGCTGAACAAATGAAGAGGATAAATGAATGGTTTATATGTAAAAGGGTAAATGAATGTCAGTAAGAAATAGCACCCTCATACTTCCATTTGCCAGAAGTATCACCTTTGGTTGGTTGTGGGTAATGTCAATTATTGAAATAATTAAGTGAATATGGAGAAATCCAGAGACTAAAATACTGAGCAATCAATCAGTGTGTCAGTGTTTACTCTGTGTATGACAAAACCTTCTGTGTATAAACATAGATTCTATGGGAGGTGAAGGCATGTCTGAGGCACAGCTATGGTTTCCAAAGACTTTATAGTTTGATTTATAAAGCAATATTTGATACAGAAATACCAGAACTTTAGAGCTGGAATAAAATAGAGGAAGTGTTTGTTTTTGTTTTGTTTTGCTTTTTGACTTGGAGTCATCTCACTCTGTCACCCAGGCTGGATGGAGTGCAGTGGCGTGAACTCGGCCCACTGCAACCTCTGAGTTCAAATGATTCTCCTGCCTTAGCCACACGAGTAGCTGGAATTACAGGCGTGTGCCACCACACGGGGCTAATTTTTTTTTTCTTTGTATTTTTAGTAGAGATGGGGTTTCACCATGTTGGCCAGGCTGGTCTTGCGCTCCTGACCTCAAGTGATCCGCCCACCTAGGCCTACCAAAGCAGGGATTACAGGCATGAACCACCGCGCCTGGCCTAAAATAAAGAGAAATTGTAAAACTAGAAGAGAACTTAGAGATCACCTAGCCTAATACTGATGGTTAGAAAGATAATTTAATGAGAACTTAAAATGTAAGCTATAATTTTAATTTACATCACAGGCCCATTCCTTCTTTTATATATTTTTTATTTTCCTCCTTCATATTGAGCATGTGCCAGTTCATTGATGTTACCACTTCTCAAGCTAAAAGTATCATCTGCGTGTCACCCAGTGATGGCAATGGACCCAGTCACAGTGATTCAAGAGTCCCCAAAAAGGGTGCTGTCCTTGTCCATTGATGACTGAGGAAGGGGTGCTTCTTTTCTGCCTATTCTGACACCATATTATCTGTGGCAGTACCAAAGCTACTGGACACTCCTGATGGCAAGAGGTGTAAACCCAAATGCAGATGAATGAAGGAAGAAAAAAAGACAATTAAAGCTGTGCTGTAAAGGAGCCAAACAGCCCCGGATCCTCCTGCTCTGAAAAGGAGAGCTATATTGTCAGACACCCGAAAAAAGGCATGACCAGTGGACTTTAGGATCAATGTAGTCAGATGTCTTTTTTTTTTTTTTTTTTTTTTTTTTAAGAGATGGAATCTTGCTGTGTTGCTCAGGTTGGAGTGCAGTGGCTATTCACAGGCACTATTATAGCACACTATAGCCTCGATCTCCTGGGCTCAAGCTGTCCTCCTGCCTTAGCCTCCTGGGTAGCTGGAACTACAGGCACATGCCACCACACCCGACCAGATTTTTTTTTTAAAACAGAGTCTCACCCTGTTGCCCAGGCTAGAGTGCAGCTTGTTTTAAGTGTTCTATAGCTCCGTTAGTATATCTGTATGTAAATTGATAACTACAAAGCTATTTTGATAGAGTATCAGACTTTGGATAAAATCACAAATTATATAGACATCACAATCAATTTCAAATTCATTTTGGCATCATAGCTTTCTTAAGTTAGAAAGAACACCGTATTTAGCATATAATCTGTACATGCATTACCTGCATTGTGGGGATTTTAAGCATGTCCACACATTCTTTGACACCTCTCTGTCCAAAAAGTGAAGTCTACTTCTCTAGCACTTGAGTGTGAGATGGACTTAGTGGTTCATTTCCAAAGAATAGAGTATGGAAGGGAGAAAACAATAACCACATGAAGTACATGTAGACATTTATTTCAAAAAACAAAAACAAAATGACAAAAAAATTATGAATTGAAAGTTAATCTCACTTATGAATATACAGAACAAGAAAAATTATAATTTGTAAATGAAGATTCAAAATTTGAAAAATAAAATATTTTAAATCTACAAGTATATTATTAGTAATACTACTGATCATGACCAATTTGGGTTTATCCCAGAATGCAAGGATGGTTCAAAATTATGTGATCCACCATAATAGAGAGAAGGAGGGGAGGGGGGAAACACTTACCATCTTAATAGATGTAGGGAAAGCATTTTATAAAACTCATCATCCACTCAGGACTTAAAAATATAAGCAAATAGAAACTTCCTAACCTTATATAGTGGAAGTAGCTCAAAGCTGGGGTACATCACATTTAATGACTTAAAATATTCCATTTTAAAGTCAATCAAAAGACAAAGGTAACTGCTTACTAAGAAGTCTTCCCAGCGGCTGGGCGTGGGGGCTCACGCTTGTAATCCCAGCACTTTGGGAGGCCAAGGCAGGCGGATCACAAGGTCAGGAGATCGAGACCATGATGAAACCCCGTCTCTACTAAAAATACAACAACTTAGCCGGGCGTGGTGGCGGGCGCCTGTAGTCCCAGCTACTCGGAGAGGCTGAGGCAGGAGAATGGCGTGAACCCGGGAGGCAGAGCTTGCAGTGAGCGGAGATTCCACCACTGCACTCCAGCCTGGGCGACAGAGCAAGACTCCTGTCTCAAAAAAAAAAAAAGTCTTCCCAGCTAAGACAAGAAAACAAAGTAAGATGTGAAATTCATAGGCACTGTATTCAAAACTACTGTCAAGCAGACTATGACAAAGCTCATGTTATGCAGGCATGAGAGGGAGTATGTATTGGGATAAGGGGATGTTAAATGAAGGGAAGTGCTTTCCAAAAATGTAACTACTTAATTATAATCTTGTGACAAACAGCTACAAAACCACTTTTAATAATACATTCTTTCCATGATAGAAAATATAAAATTTTCACTTTGTAAAAGCTGTCAGTTCTATTACTAAGGAAGAATTAGGCTTTGATTACATAGAATTTCTATTTCATTTCTGCCTTTTTTTCAGGAGTGGCTAGATTCCTAGCAATAGAGTCTCTGAAAGATGTCACCCAAGGAGTAAGGCAGTTTTTTCAACATTTCTAGCATTAGGACTTGGTTGGCTCACCTGCAAGACAGTGTGAGATGCTATTCATGACAGATTCCCTAACACCAAATCTAAAGTTGAAAGATATTTTTAAATTTCTATAAGATGGTCAATAAAGATCTGCTGGTGTGTTTAACTCTGGTCTGGGAACCTGCTAAACTTTCACTTACCACATTTGCCAGAAGAGTATCTTCAAACTTTATCACCTACATACCTCTAAATAAAACTTAAGAATGTACACTTTCAAGTATTTTTAAATTGGTAACTAACATTTATCATCATAAATTTAAGTAAGTGCAAATAAGATAATTTCCAGTGGTATACTGTAAATACTTACATTTTCAAAAATAAAAACTTTTATGTCATTCTTTTAAATGTATCTAATAGAATCTAAGTACCATAGCAATTTGATTCCCACCATTATCAACATAATAAATAAACAAGCTCTTCAACAGTGAGACATTAAACATCATTCACTGGATCTTTGTTTATATTTTGCTTTCTCACAGAATTATAGTATATTTTACTGCTTAAAATATTTATCTCCTAAGGTACTTCTCTGCAACGAATATAAATTGAAATTAAAAAAATTTCCCATGACTAAAAGGCTATAAGTATTAAAAATAACTTTTTTCTAAATTATTACAATAACTATTAGAACACAGTAGATAATATCACAAACATGAATATTTTTACACATAAGTATTAAACATAAAACATTAAAAATCTTCCTGGAAATTCATCTGAGAATCAAGACCAATTTGTAGTTTTTTTTTTTAGTTCATCTTTCTGTGGGTATATATTACGTATAACTAGAATGACATAGCAGTCAACATAAATTATATTCCCATTTTTCCTATCTATAGATGAGATCACTTTTAATGTAAAACAAATAGATGAGAATGTAGTTTTGTTCTGTTTTTGTTTTAACTTTTAATTTTCATGGGTACATGGATGTATATATTTATGGGGTACATGAGATGTTTTGATACAGGCAAGCAATGTGTAATAATCACATCATGTAAAATGGGGTATCCATCCCCACAAGCATTTATCCTTTGTTACAAACAATATAATTATATTCCTCTAGTTATTTTAACTTGTACAATTAAATTATTATTGACTATAGTCACCTTGTGCTATCAAATACTAGGTTTTATTCATTCTATTTTTTTGTACCCATTAATCATCCCCACCTCCACCCCTCACCCCGCCCCCTGTGCCATTACCCTTCTCAGTCTCCGTTACCATCCTTCTACTCCCTATGTCCATGAGTTCCATTGTTTTGATTTTTAGATCCCACAAATAAGTGAGAACATGCAATATTTGCCTTCCTATGTGCCTGGCTTATTTCACTTAGCATAATAACGTCCAGTTCCATCCATGTGGTTGCAAATGACAGAATCTCATTTTTTATGGCTGAATAGCACTCCACTGTGTAGAAGAACATTTTCTTTATCCAGAGAATGGAGATTTATAATAATTCAATTCTTTGTCACTCAGTGCCACTGCATCCATCAATTTTTTTAGTAATACGTCAAAAATGAAATAAATTTTAATGATTTAATGGCTGACAGCCTGCCTAGGCTTTTAATTTTATTGAAAGCAAATAACTGAAAACCAGTGAGTTGCAGAAAAGGGTTAGCCATTATTGGAGTCTCTTTCTCAACACATTTTCAAATGACCTGTATAGACTTGAAGGTTTTTTTTTGTTTTGCTTTTCCCACCTTGACAATGGTGAAACTGAGAAAGATGGGTGAAAATTATGGCTTGCTTTTAAAAAAGGACATATGTGAAAGGGGCAGGTGGGAAAAGAGAATCAGTCTGAGACAGGTATATAAATGGGAAGATCAAATTTTGGAAAGAGTACCGAGGAAGTGGAGGAAATGAAAATGGATTAAAATTCTCCTTGCACAAGTACCTCTTGAAATGTCTTGGTGTGCACTATTGTGCTAACCCCTGTTTTAGATATAAGGGTACATACTGCATCTAGGATTTAAGAATAAATGTATATCAATTAGTATTTCTGCTAATGAATTAAGGTGCATTCACCTGTGCATATTGGCTGAAGTTAAACTGATGAACTTATCTGGAGAGTGGAGGGGTATACAGTGAAGTGAAAGGCAATCATTACTTAGTCAGGAAGCCCTTTTAAATGGTGTCCTAGTCTTAACAATAAAGACAATGGTGAGGATTTGGCCAAAGAGAAACTTTGGCCCACGGATTGACTTGTTTATGTTTTTTTACCCTGCAATAAATTGAATATTATAATGTCTCTTAAGATGAGTCTCTTTTGTGAATTAAAATAGTCATAAAGTCTGCCAAAGTATCCAAGGTTAAAAAAAAAAAGTTAAATTCAAACTAAAGTATACAGTGAAAGTTTCTGAACCAAGCCAGATGGTATCCTGGTTTGAAGAGATCAGATAGAAAGGGCATGTGCGATCCACAGCTGACTTAACCAGTGCTTTCACATCCCAGCCTCTGTCCAGCCAAGCTTGAGTTGATGAATGCATATAAAAGCTTGTGAAAGTAAAATAAATCTAGGGACCCCAAAATCACTAAGCTAAAGGGAAAAGTCAAGCTGGGAGCTGCTTAGGGCAAACCTGCCTCCCCTTCTATTCAAAGTCATCCCTCTGAGGCTCACCTGAAACAAATGCATATCTGATTGCTTCCTCTTTCCTATTGTTTCTGTGAAAATGCAGATCCACTGAACCAGACTAAATTGTGTATTCAGTGGAAGGCTGATCTACGACTTAAAAGAATGCAACCTTTTGCCTCTTACCTACTTCTAACGGGGCCACTTCGAGTTGTCCTGACTTACCGGACTGAACTAATGTACATCTTACACATAGATGTCTCATGTCTCCCTAAAATGTATAAAAGCAAACTGTACCCCCAAACACCTTGGGCACGTGTCTCAGGACTTCCTGAGGCTGTGCCATGGGCACATCCTTAACTTTGGCAAAATAAACTTCCTAAATTGACTGAGACCTGTCTCAGATATTTTGTGTTCACAAGCTCTACATGGATTTAAGGCACAGACGGTAAAGGTTTTCCAAAAGTGCTCAAGCAGGGATACCAAAACATTGTATGTGCATATATGATTGCTATAAAGGTTATAAATTATCCATAAAAAGCAAAGAGAAAGAATGGAATTGACATTCTAAGACTTACCTAGGTAACTGCTTCTCTCTAGTGGAGCTTTTGTCATTAAACAAATTGTGGGGACTTCTCTTATTTTGGCTAGAATATACTTTTATCAGGCCAGTGACTCTACTCAAAAATTAGATATACTTACAGATACGGAAACATAGATGAGGATATCCGCTTCAACTAGACAGCCACCAAGGCAGTAAGAAATTGAAGGGTCAAGACCATGTCCAAAAGGGAAGTGCAAAGGTGAGAATGACATTTAGCACCTGTTTTCCCCTTGAGGCAACTGCCAATTCATAAGCAGTAGCCTAAGGCTAAGAAGCTAAATAGTGGGAAATAATCAGCAGAAAACAGAAGCCCAGAGGTTGAAAAGGTGAGCAGAACTTTAGGCTGTCTTACATGTCTGGGAATACAAAAACAAGTTCAGGATCAATCAAGGTGAAAGAACCTTGAATGAAAAGTAAATATATCAACCCTCAAAAGGACTAAAGCTCAGCTGTTTAATCAGCTAATTGCCACACTGATCTGCTCTTATCCAAACTGTTTGCTAGAAGCAAAAAGTAAACTGTGAAAAAAAGATAGTATCAAGAGTTAATGTCATCAACTCAATAATTTTTCATTCACATGTCAGGCATTCAGACAAAAACTATTGACCATACTAAAAGATAAGACCAAATGACTGAAAATAGAAACGTGGAAACTGTATTAAGAATTATCAAGCATGGGCTTCCAAATTACTTCTAAGTAACTGTAATTAATATGCTCTAGAAAATATACAAGATGATGAATTTCAGCAGAGGGTCCAAATCAGTAAAAATAATTAAATGGAACTTGTAGAAATTAAAAATAATAGAACTGAAATTAAGAATGCAGTAAATGAGTTAAATGAAAGCTTAGACATAGCTGAAGAGAAGTTCAGTGAATTACAAAATAGGTTGATGAAAATCCAGAATGAGCATGAAGAGAAAAAACGAATAAAACAAAACAGAAAAGAATCTAACACATGTATGGCTAACGGTGAAAAGCCCTAACTGAGTAGGCGAGGAAAGAGACAATTGGGGCAAAAGTGATAAAAGAAGAGATTATGCCTGAGAATTTTCCAAAAATAATGAAAGACACCAAATCACAGATTCACCTAGAGATATCATAGTAAAACTGTTTAAAACCCAAAACAAAGGGAAAATAAAAGCAGCTGGAGGTAGAGTGGGGTAGGGTACACATTGTCTTAAAAGGAATAAGACTCACAGATGACTTTGCAACAGAAACAGTAGAACTCCAAAAGACAAAGAAGTAATACTGCCAAGATGATGAAAGAATTACCAGATGCAAAATGGAATGAAGAAATATACAAAGGGTAAATGTGAAGAAAAATATAAATGATATATAGATTCATAAAACAATAATAATGTCCTGTGGCATTTAAACAATATTATAAAAAATAATAGCACTGGGGCAGGCATCATGGTTCATGCCTGTAATCCCAGAACTTTCGGAGGCCAAGGCAGGAGGATCACTTGAGGTCAGGAGTTCGAGACCAGCCTGGTCACATGGTGAAACCCTGTCTCTACTAAAAATACAAAATTTAGCCGGGCATGGTAGCACACGCCTGTAATCCCAGGTACTTGGGAGGCTGAGGCAAGAGAATCACTTGAACCTAGGAAGTGGAGGTTGCAGTGAGCCGAGTTCACCCCACTGCACTCCAGCCTGGGTGACAGAGTGAGACTTGATCACAAAATATGATAATAATAACAATAATAATAGTACTGAAGTTATTCTAAGGTCCTTGAATTTTTTGTTTTGGAGACAGGGTCTCCCACTGTCACCCAGGCTGGAGTGCAGTGGCATGATCCCATCTCACTGCAGCCTTGACCTCCCAGACTCAAGCAATCCTCCCATCTCAGCCTCCCAAGTAGCTGGGACTACGGGTGCACACCACCATGCCTGGCTAATTTTTGTATTTTCTTTTGTAGAGATGGGGTTTCGCCACATTGCCCAACTTGGTCTTGAACTCTTGAGCTCAAGTGATCCTTCTGCCTCGGTCTCCCAAAGTGCTGGGATTAAGGGTGTGTACTTTGAATTTTCCAGGAAGTGACAAAAAGAATTTATATGAGATGTTGATAAGTCAGGTATTAATGTTGGAATCTCTAGGATAACCTTAGATAATATACTTTATGATGTGAAAGAAAAACTAATAGGAGGGGAAAATAGAAATAAAAAAGAGAAATGGAATACAAAACAGATGGAAAAATTAGAAAACGAATTATAAACTATCGTAGTAATTACATTATATAAATGAACTAAATGTTACAATTAAGAAGAAAAATTATCACACTGGATAGAAATGATTGTACATTTTAAAGGCATACTTTAGAAAATTGTGGTCTTCAGTGGAACAGAACAGAGACCTCAGAAATAACACCACACATCTATAACCATCTGATCTTTGACAAACAGGACAAAAACAAGCAATGGGGAAATGATTCCCTATTTAATAAATAGTGCTGGGAGAATTGGCTAGCCACATGCAGAAAACTGAAACTGGATCCCTTCCTTACACCTTATACAAAAATTAACTCAAGATAGATTAAAGATTTAAATGTAAAACCCAAAACCATAAAAACCCTAGAAGAAAACCTAGGAATACCATTCAGGACATAGGCATGCGCAAAGACTGCATGACGAAAACACCAAAAGCAACTGCAACAAAAGCCAAAATTGACAAACGGGATCTAGTTAAATCAAAGAGCTTCTGCATGCAAAAGAAACTGTCATCAGAGTTAACAGGCAACCTACAGAATGGAAGAAAATTTTTGCAATCTACCCATCTGACAAAGCTCCAATATCTAGAATCTATAAGGAACTTACATTTACAAGAAAAAACAATCCCATCAAAAAGTGGGCAAAGGATACAAACAGACACTTCTCAAAAGAAGACATTTATGTGGCCAAAAAACATTTGAAAAAAAGCTCATCACTGATCATTAGAGAAATGCAAATCTAGAACTAGAAATACCATTTGACCCAGCCATCCCACTACTGGGTATATACCCAAAGGACTATAAATCATGCTGCTATAAAGACACATGCACATGTATGTTTATTGCGGCACTATTCACAATAGCAAAGACTTGGAACCAACCCAAATGTCCAACAACGATAGACTGGATTAAGAAAATGTGGCACATATACACCATGGAATACTATGCAGCCATAAAAAATGATGAGTTCATGTCCTTTGTAGGGACATGGATGAAACTGGAAAACGTCATTCTCAGTAAACTATCGCAAGGACAAAAAACCAAACACTGCATGTTCTCACTCATAGGTGGGAATTGAACAATGAGAGCTCATGGACACAGGAAGGGGAACATCACACTCTGGGGACTGTTGTGGGGTGGGGGGGAGGGACAGCATTAGGAGACATACCTAATGCTAAATGACAAGTTAATGGGTGCAGCAAAACAACATGGCACATGGATACATATGTAACAAACCTGCACATTGTGCACATGTACCCTAAAACCTAAAGTGTAATAAAAAAAAAAAGAGAAATGCAAATCAAAACCACAATGAGATACCATCTCATGCCAGTCAGATGGCAATTAGTAAAAAGTCAAGAAACAATAGAGGCTAGCAAGGCTGTGGAGAAATAGGAACACTTTTACACTGTTGGCGGGAATGTAAATTAGCTCAACCACTGTGGAAAACAGTGTGGCAATTCCTCAAGGATGTAGAACCCGAAATACCATTTGACCCAGCAATCCCATTACTTGGTATATACCCAAAGGATTTCAAATCATTCTACTATAAAGACACATGCACATGTATGTTTATTGCAGCACTATTTACAATAGCAAAGACTTGGAACCAACCCTAATGCCCATCAATGATAGACTGGATAAAGAAAATGTGGCACATATACACCATGGGATACAATGCAGCCATAAAAAAGAATGAGTTCGTGTCCTTTGCAAGCACATGGATGAAGCTGGAAGCCATCATTCTCAGCAAACTAACACAGGAACAGAAAACCAAACACCACATGTTCTCACTAATAAGTGGGAGTTGAACAATGAGAAGACATGGACACAGGGAGGGGAACATCACACACTGGGGCCTGTTGGGGGGTGGGGGGCAAGGGGAGGGACAGCATTAGGACGAATACCTAATGCATGTGGGGCTTAAAACCTAGATGACGGGTAGACAGGTACAGCAAACCACCATGGCACATGTATGCCTATGTAACGAACCTGCACATCTGCACATGTATCCCAGAACTTAAAGTAAAATTAAAAAAAAATTAATGCCAGGTAAATTAGGCACATTTTGAAATTTAAAACTTTTGACAAAATATAACCGAATTTTTTAAACCTCAGTTAAATAACAAAATTTTAAAACCTAACATAAAAAAGGCTCAATCATAAAAGAAAAAAAAAAGGTCTGATTAAATTTAACCGAAAAAGTCTGTGAGATTAAAGATAGTCACAGAAAAGGTTAAAGACAAGCCACATAATAGAAGTCCTATGAGCTAAAGCATTATGATCAGTAAGAATACAAGTAACCTAGCAGAAAAATAGGCATAGATTATGGAAAAAAATCTGTCGAATAACGACCAATAAATATATGAAATGAAGCTAGGCTTCTTAAGGAAATATAAGTTAAAACAAAGAGCTACTATCTCATAGCTTTCAGACTGCAGAACTTAAAAATTCTGATAAGACTAAGTGTTGGTGACAAGATAGGAAAACCAGAATTCTCTTAAACTGCAGTTGGGAGAGCAAACTTGCATATCACTTTGGAGGGCAATTTGATAACATCTAAAGTGACAGAGTATACACATCCTACTACCTGAAATTCCATTTTTATTTTATATATATATTTTTTTCAGACTGAGTCTTGCTTGCTCTGTTGCCCAAGCTGGAGTGCAGTGCCACAATCTGGGCTCACTGCAACCTCCACTTCCCGGGTTCAAGCAATTCTCCTGCCCCAACCTCCCTAAGTAGCTGGGATTACAGGTGCACACCACCGTGCCTGGCTAATTTTTTTTTTACTTTTAGTAGAGACGGGGTTTCACCATATTGGCCAGGCTGGTCTCGAACTCCTGACCTCAGGTGATCCTCCCACATTGGCCTCCTAAAGTGCTGGGATTACAGGCGTGAGCCACCGTGCCGGGCTGAAATTCCATTTTTAGACATACGTCCAGAATATCTAGCACATCTGCATGAGGTGACATAATCAAGAATGTACACTTGCAGCACTGTTCAAAATGGCAAAAAAATAACAATTTAAACAACCTTTAGTAAGGGAATTGGTAAGTAAACTGATATGACACTAAACAGCATTATGTTAAGTGGAAAATCAGGTTACAAAAGATTACATAAAGCATTATTAACATATTTTTTGTTAACTATTATACATTGTTTCTGGATAAAAACATATGGTAAAGTATAAAATCTTAAACAGGAAGGAGTCACACCAACTTCAGAATAGTACGTTAGCTCTAGGGAAAGAAGGAGGAGAATGGCGCCAGGGAGAAGTACAAAAGAGTAACATTTTATTTATTTAAAAATCAGAAGCAAATATGGCAAAATAGTATGTGAAGGGTACAAGGGCATTTATATTATTATTTTTCTGTATATTTGAAATATTTTTAATTAAAAAGAATTTTAATGGGCACATATGGTATAACAATCAAATAATAACATTAATTACTCACACCACAAAAATGTATCAAATAACAACATATTATTGAAGCCACTGAAACTTATGTACATACATTGGAGCATGTGATAAAAGAGTCAAAAATAAATTTTAAAATTTGCAATTTACTTTGGGGCTTTAAATTAATAATTTTGCCAATCTCATGCAATTTTAAAATGTCCTTAAGCTAAAATTTTAAGGGCTGTAATCCTTTTTGTTAGAGTTGTCAACGCTGTACAGATAAAACTTTAATGTGGTATTCTGAATTTCAGTCTTATTTTGTAAAGCTTTTTCTTTAGTATATAAACAGTTAACAAGCTTTACAATTATACTTACAAGTCTTAAAGAAATGTATTAAGAGTCCTAAGTATGAAGAACAGTTATTTAATTATAACTACTTAATTATAGTGTTTCACCAAGAATCTGATGCCCTAATACTAACGTGGTAAAACAATGCTCCATTATTCCATTTTCTTTTCTGCTTGGGGTTTGGGCCAGAAGCCAAGATGTACCAATACTGGAAAGGTTTTAAACAGTCTTATTATAAAACCATTTTTAAAGGAAAAGTAATAACTTTCACGGGGAGTAACACAATCCTTTGGGATTACTATGTCAGAGAGAGACACAGAAAGATAGAGAATATTTTAAGAAAAGGGTTAACGAGGTAGTAAAATTTTGCTATCTGTACTTCACTTACTGACCCTCAGAGTCTCAAGGCTAGACGACAATAAATATTTTACAGAAAAATGTAGGAGGCAAACAAAACTGGGCAGGACACTGCATCTATAAATATAATTCGAGAGATCTATAACTCATACATAGTACTTCACTCTCAACTATAATCCTCTGACCACATTCATACCATTTCAAAAGTCATTTTACCCAGTAGATGGAAAGCAGTAATTTTATTTATCATGAATTGCTTTTTGCCAATTAAACATGTGCAACAGAGATGATTAGCTGGTCTCTCAAGTAACCTAGATATTAGATATGCTATTTCCATGTAATGGAAGACTGCAATAAAATTATTCCAAGTTCTAAACTTCCACACTTTTATATTTTGGGCACAATTTTTAAGAGTGGCAAAAGGCAGGTTTTCACTTACTACGCTTCAGCCTATTATACTGAATTTTACTTAGTGCTAAAATCCTTAACTTTCATTTCTGAAGGCTGAAAAACATTTGCTCCCCCCAAGTCTCTTATTTAGTATAACTTTGGCTGGTAAGAATAGCTAAGTTTACTTCCAAAATTGAAAGTCTCCTACAACATTTTTAAATGTTTTTTTTCCACTGATCTTTAAGTTTCAGTAATACTCATTTATTTCTTCCCTCAACAGAAGGATAACTACCACTCTGCTTCATGAATGAAATAATCAAATTACTATTTCTCTCAAATTCTCACCCTCTAGAGACTCGCTCAGAGTAATAAATTCACTGACAAGTTTACAATTCAAATTTCACTAATATGTAGAAATAATTCTCCCACAAGCAAAAAGGTCAGCATCAAGAATTTAATTTTGAGTTTCATAACCCTTGATAAATGGAGGCACCTTAAAGTTGTTTAAACTCTTTTATATAGGGTTTCAGAGCATGTCTCCAGATATCTTAAGACAAGCCATATTAATAGCTTAGTGTCATTTTTATCATTAAAATAATCTACAAATATTAGAATACTAATTTATTGTCATAACTAATAAATAAGGCTTAAAATATCTATAGATGTAAATCAGCTCTCTCAGTTCGTTTTGCTTCACTTGGACTATTCTAAAACACAGATCAACAAACGGAATGGGTTTACCAATAATATAGTTGTGCAATCTTTTCACAAATTCCAATTCTGTAATTTAGGGGTTTTTCATATTTATTTTTAAATATACAAAGAGATTAAACCATTAATAGAAATATTTTCTCTCAAATGTGTAATATTCTTTTGTAAAAGAAAGTTTCCAAATATCTACAAAGCAATCTAAAGTTAAGTAAACCTGATTTTAGGATTATTACATTAACCAAAATAATTTTCCAGAGAAGGTCCTATTTAAAAGTAATGCTCACTGGCTTCCCCATATCCACACTTTCAGATGGATCCAAATCCAATGCCTTTGCTTGATGTACTTCAGGGGTCCCTTCCAATGAAAAAAAACCTCAGAAAAATGTCTCACGACACAGTGGACAAGTGGATTTGTTGCTAGACGTAAACCATTTGTACTGAAAAAGAAAAGCTTTTAAATACTAAAAGAACTTTTAAAGTTCTCTTCTTACATACATCATAAAGCACATATACATCTAAAGTAATCTTCAAATGATAAAGTGAAAAGGGAAGAATACTAAAATTTTTGCTCTTTCTGTATCTCCAAAATCGACACAAATGAGTATTACTTCCAATGGCTACACTAAGTTCTTTCTACTTAGGCTCATGCACACAATCACTAAGATATAAGAAATCTCCTGTGAAACAAATGAACAAATGGCAACTTCTTTTTCAGTATGTTTAAAAAGAGCACAGGGCTCTGATGCCAGATGGCTTCCAGTACCAACTCCTGTAGTCTCCTTCATGGTCTAGATCTCAGAAGACCCTCTACTTCTTGAGTGGTAAAAGGTCACTGGAAATACCCATTTATTAGAGGGCCTTGATTCTACCAGTCTTGGTAAACTGCTAATTATCTTTTGCAGATTTAAAAAAATCACTTTTTAATATATCTCCCATTAGCTACAATTAAGTTTAACATAGATTTTCTCTTCCAAAGTTATTGTGTATGTGTGTGCGTGCGTGTGTGTGTGTGTGTGTGTGTGTGTGTTTATGTGTATAAAATACATAAAATATAAGTAAGTTAATTTCTCTTTAGACTTACCAAGCAGGCTGAATGGAATTTTTTCTTGCATGTTCTACAGGCTTTTTTGGGAAGGGAATAGTTGAAACCGTGAATGACTGAGAAACAGATCATGCAATCTTCAACCCCCTCAAAACGTTTGTCTACATTATTTTTCCACAAAGCTAAGCCTTCCATAATACTTCCATTCTGTTAACAAGAAGAAAAATAAGTCACTACACACTGATGACCACCAATTTTATTTTTATTCAATTTCACAAATTTTAAAGTTGAATTACAACTCTGAAAGAAGAGAATCTGCTTGGCTATGTTCATGTCTCCTAACTTTTATGAATGTTGGTTTTTAAAATAACCTCCCAAGTTTTTGGAACCAGATGTAATTTTTCTCCATTAAAGACATACTTTAAAGGCTTCTGGACCAATACTTAAAGTGTTATAGTCTAAGCTTATTGCTTGATAAAACTCTCTTTATAATTAAATCATTTAGGTTAGTTCTAATGTTTAACTGAAAATGAAATTATCTCAAATGATTTGTTCCAGCTCTACAATACTGATGAGCATATTTGTTTTAAAATAGTTTTTCTTGGCCGGGAGCCGTAGCTCAAGCCTGTAATCCCAGCACTTTGGGAGGCCAAGATGGGTAGATCACTTGAGGTCAGGAGTTCGTTGACCACCATGGACAACATAGTGAAACCCCATCTCTACTAAAAATACAAACAATTAGCCAGGTGTGGTGGTGGGTGCCTGTAATCCCAGCTACTCTGGAAGCTGAGGCAGCAGAATCACTTGAACTGAGATCATGCCATTGCACTTCAGCCTGGGCAACAAGAGCAAAAACTCTAAAAAAAAAAAAAAAAAAAAAAAAAAAAGTTTTTCTTTATTGTAGAATGCCTGAGATACACAGTGTGCAAACAGAATTGAAGATTTAAAATGTGTTTAGAGGTCAAAGGTCTTTGAGAGTCCTGGGACTTCTCTAACCAAAGAGGAGTTGAAATATAAGAATAAAAGTGAAAGTAGCTCGGAAGGCATTCATCTGTCCAGTATCTTTCAAAAGATCCTCTCCGAAACAACTTCGTTAATACCATGTACTGTTCTACATCTTCTACAGTGTTAATGAAATAAAGTCAATCCCTCTCAAACACCAGAAAATAAATTACAGAACCTTAACAATTAAAACAGAAAGGCAGGTTTAATCCATTTAGGCATATATCTGTATTTATCCAAGGAAGTTTGGTATCTACTTTTATCTTAAGCAGAAAGGATGTATTTTATGTTTAAATGCCCTTTTAAATAGATCATCTTTTTCAAGTTTGTAAAGCCAAATGTGTAAACAGAAACTTACCTGATGGGTGAGGTAAGTGCTTAACTGCAGCATCCAGTTCCGCCACTGCTGAACAGCTACTCCTACTCTTTTCCCACTTTCTACTGTTATTGAACCCAGTGGATAATTTGAAGGCAGTTGTATTATAAGTTCAATAACTATGTCCTCAATAGTATAAGTGGCCATTACCTCTCGAGTAGTAGCTCGAGCTTTAACCTGCAATACAACAAAGGATATTTTGTTTGCCAAATTTCTTTCTTTCAACCAGAAAACATTTTGATAGGTTGACTATTAAAAGCTAAAGACTTCATTCAAGGACAATGCAGGTAAATACATTCACTTATCTGACATGAGATAATTAAGAAATAGGTTTAAATACCTGCCTGGTATATTTTTACAGTGATTTTGTGATATTCAAAGTTTGTTTTAGAAGAAATTAATTGCTCATAAAAAAGGTTTTATTATATTAGGCTTGTCACATAATAGTTCAATAAACCTTGAATAGATAAGTGACAGAATGGGTTATTATGTCTTCTCTTCCACACCCAGCGTATCGAATGTCACTTCTACGTCTAACAAGTCTTCCTCTACCATATTATCCTCTTGAGCTTTGGAGCCAACCATCAACTGCCAGAACATTTATAGTTATTTGTTTGGTTTTCAAACCAACATTGCAAACTCAACATAAAACGTACACATTATCATCCTTTACAAACTTCATCTTCTGAATTTCCTACTTCCAGGCTAAAAAATCATGATAGCATAATTTTAAATTTCTGCTTCTACCTCATCCTAGATATTAACTAAATCACTAGCACAAAATCTCTCACATCCCTACTTTTATATTCCCACTGCTACTGCCTCACCCATGCCCTGGTCCTTTGCTCATGTCTACCCCAATAGTCTCCTCTAACCATTCACTTGAATCCAAACTGTTTGCCAACAGATCATGCTATAGATTGTGGTCAGAGCAATTTCAAAGATTATAACTCTGATCATGCTACTGCCTGAACGAAAAATGTTCAGTGGCTGAATTGTACCACTTTTAGACTGTTATTTGAGGCCCTTCCCAACATACCTCTAATTCACTGTTGAGTCTATTCACCCTTGGGACTCCTACTCATTATTTGGGTTGGAGTACTGCATTATTTATCATTTCTTGGGCAACGACTGAAACGACATTCTCACTTCTGTGCTTTCTGCTTTTGCAATACTATTTTCTCTCTCTCTTTTTTTTTTTTTTTTTTTTTTTTTTTTTGAGATGGAGTTTCACTCTTGTTGCCCAGGCTAGAGTGCAATGGTGTGATCTCGGCTTACTGCAACCTCCACCTCCTGGGTTCAAAAGATTCTCCTACCTCAGCCTCCCGAGTAGCTGGGATTACCGGCATGCGCCACCACACCCAGCTAATTTTGTATTTTTAGTAGAGATGGGGTTTCTCCATGTTGGCCAGGCTGGTCTTGAGCTCCCGAACTCAGGTGGTCTGCCCGCCTCGGCCTCCCAAGGTGTTGGGATTACAGGCGTGAGCCACCACACTTGACCTATTTTCTCTATAGTAAATGCCTTTCCTTTCATTTTCCCCATAACAAAATCCTGCCCACCTCCAAGTGATTTTCTTCCATAAAATCTCACTTAATCCCCTCAGCCAGATAAATCTTTCCCACTCAGATCACGAGGCAGTCTTTCTCTTAATATGCTACTTTCCAATGCAAAAATCATTATCAGTATCGCTCTTTTCCCTTTATTAGACTGTATGTTATTACAGGACAAGAATCTGGTCCAACTCAACTATTCATATCCTTGGTGACTGGGACACAGTGCCTGGCATCTGTAAGTATTCCAGTACAGATTTTGAATGAACTAATGAATGCTCAAAAACTATTTGGTGGGTGAAATGGTTTGGATCTGTATCCCCGCCCAAATCTCATGCTGAATTGTAATCCCAAATGTTGGAAGTGGGGCCTGGTGGGAAGTGATTGGATCATGGGGACGGATTTCCCGCGGGTGCTAGTCTCATGATAGTGAGTGAGTTGTCATGAGATCTGGTTGTTTAAAATTGTGTGACACCTCCCCGCCTCTCTCCCTCCTGATCTGGCCATGTGAAGTGCTGACTGCCATTTGCCTTCCGCCATGATTGTAAGTTTCTGAGTAGCTGGGATTACTGGCACCTGCCACCACGTGTGGCTAATTTTTATATTTTTTTAGTAGAGATGGGATTTCACCATGTTGTCCAGGCTGGTTTCAAATTCCTGACCTCAAGTGATCCACCCACCTTGGCCTCCCAAAGTGCTGGGATTACAGACATGAGCCACTGCACCCGGCCTAAACCTCTTTTCTTTATAAATTACCCAGTCTCAGGCATTTATAGCAATCTGAGAATAGGCTAATACAGTGTGTGAATGAAATTATACCACTGTTTCAATCCACGCATGAAGTAATGTTGAGATTTGACACACAAATTAGAAAATAAAATAGGCTGGTCTTGAACTCCTGGGCTCAAGTGATCCTCCCACCTTGGCCTCCCAAAGCGCTGGGATTAAGGCATGAGCCACGACTCCTGGCCACCAGTTTCTATAAATTCTGAGTCAAGAGCTACAGTCTGTTATGATATTAACAATGACAGGCCTACCCAATATTAAAACAACTTTTCAAGAGAAAGTCAAGACAATACTAACCGTCATGCCATTAAATAGTTGTGTACTTGTTTGTACAGAAGATATTTCTTGAAAAGAAAGAACACTGCTGACATACTTGCTTGTAAATCTATCCACAATATTGAAAACACGCTTCTCACTGCTATTCCACCACAACCTAACCATGGCAGGCAAGTCTTTTAATGTCATATGATAGACTGAACAAGCCAAGTGTGGAATGTGGTATGGAAGCGTTGTTGTTTCTGAGGAAAAAGCAAATTATTGATTAGTAACATATATTTCTTATATAGAATAACAGACTAATATTAGTATTTTCTTTAGAAAGTGATCCTTAATTTCTCAACAATAGTGCTATAGCTCATAAAACAAACATACCAGAGAAACCAGAACTCTGGAGTATGAGCATCTTTCCACACATTCAAAATGAACCATAAGAATGGCAAAAGAATTTTTTTTTTAAGTGAAAATCCCGCCGGGCGCAGTGGCTCACGCCTGTAATCCCAGCACTTTGGGAGGCCGAGGTGGGTGGATCACGAGGTCAGGAGATGGAGATCATCCTGGCTAAAACGGTGAAACCCCGTCTCTACTAAAAATACAAAAAATTAGGTGGGCGTGGTGATGGGCGCCTGTAGTCCCAGCTACTCAGGAGGCTGAGGCAGGAGAATGGCATGAACCCAGGAGGCGGAGCTTGCAGTGAGCCGAGATCGCGCCACTGCACTCCAGCCTAGGCAACAGAGCGAGACTCCATCTCAAAAAAAAAAAAAAAAAAAAAAAAAAGTGAAAATCCCAATTGACACTGAAAAATCTACCTAGAAACAGATTTCTGTATTTAACATGAAGACCACAAATAAAATAGAATACACATATTTTAAAAAGAAGGAAAAATTAAAATGCTTGCTGTTATAAATTATGAAAAGGAGTTTGGCCTCCTTTACTTTCCCCAGAGCTCGCTGAACTGCTGTACAGAAGTCTTGGAATACCCAACTCAATACTCACAAGATGCAGTCCATCCTCAGATCTCCAAGGCATTTAAAAAATTCATATTCTTAGTAAATTGTTTCCAATACTGTAGTACAACCAGATACATGCATACCTATCCTCTCAGCTCACATGTGAGCTCCCAGAATGAAATAAATGTTATTCAACTTTATTTCCCCTTATTTATATGCCTAAAAAATGTTATCACGTAAGAAATATTTGTTTACAGAGTCAAAAGTTAATAGTCTCACCACACTAAGCTTCAAAAATGTATTAAATTCCTCACAGTCTTATGGGTAAAAACTAATTATTCATCCTATTTACAGAAATATGGAAAATCGTCAATTTCAACATTCTTATAGCCAGGACCAACCTTTGGGGTTACTCTCCACATTCTCAGGGAAAAGTTTAATTCAACCTAGTCTGAATCTAGCGCCCAAGAAAGAACATAAACACATATCTTACTGACCTCTAATACTCAGCTGGAGCTCCTCAGTAAAGAATGTTTTAGGGTCCTTACTTGGGACCTCAGTTGCTGTCTCTGCATAGGTTGGATTTTCTGGCATAAGCCTGAACAGGTGATAGAGCAATTTATTCAAACTCTTTGTTTTCCGAAGATACATCGAATACAGAGCCCGAAGCTGGTGGAGAGCAAAGAATTTGTTAGTAAACCAAATATACCAAGACAATTGGTATAAAAGAACAACTCAAAGTGTAACAAATTTCCTTTCCTCATAAACTAAGCAGACATTCTATCCCCTCATTATTATAACACGTTTCTAATATCTTTCTCAAATTGTCTTCCTGTATTACAATACACTCACCTTGGCTTAGAATGTCTGAGACAAGAAAATCTATTCACCATTCCCACAGATGACTCCCTCACTCTCCTCCCAAGTCTTCCATACATTCCTTCCACACCATTGTCCTTAACCTTTCAAATTCCTGCTTAAAACGAATCCCATTTTTATGGCTGACCTCACCCTGTATCAAAAACTCCGACATCCCTTTTTGACAGAGAGCACAAACTAGTGGTCCAAAATGTCATGGGGGTCTTCTCAGAGTTGTTTTTTCAATCAGGAAATTTCACATAAAAATAATGGATTTCTGGTTTCTCTTTTAAAAACAGAAAAACGAGCCACCAGTGGGAGCACTGCAGGTATCTGTGTGAGACCTGTGCTTCACAACTCCTGCTTTCCCTCCATAACACAGCTTGCATTTTCCACATTGACTTAGCAGTTCTTTGGTATCTGTATTGGTTTTAAGATAATTTCTTCTACTATATCACATATCTCCTCACGGTACAAAGATACCATTTTCTTTCCTTTTTAAAAATTTTGTATTTTTAATTTTTGTGGGTACACAGTAGATATTTATGGGGCATATGAGGTATTTTATAGGCATATAATATGTAATAGGGTAAGTGGGGTATTCATCACCTCAAGCATTTATCCTTTCGTTGTGTAAAATATAGCATTTTCTGAACACTATGAATACGTAAGTACAAGGATCAAGTCATAGGATCTGGAATTGATTTTTAAAATATGTTGACCAAAGTGCTCTTATCATCAAACTTAACATCACTAATGAAGGATGAACATCCCAAATCTGAAAATCCAAAATGCTCCATAATCTAAAACTTGTTGAACACCAACATGAGGCTTAAAGGAAATGCTCCTGGAGCATTTCAGATTTTCGGATCTGGGATGCTCAACCAGTAAGTGTAACAAAAACATTCCAGAATCTGAAAAAATCTGAAATCAGAAACACTACTGGTCCCAAGCATTTTGGATAAGGGATACTCAACTTGTAAAAAAACACAATGACACTATATGGCTCCTGAGGTAAGACACTGAGAACACGTAACAACTTGTGCAGTAAGTACTCTTGCTGAAAATTAACCACAATCTAGTGAGGAAACGATCAGATAAATTCACACTGTATGACAGGCTAAAAACAGCTGGCCAAAACAATGACAAGAAAGAAAAGAAAGGTATAGAAATTATAGGTTAAAGAAACTAAAGAAATATGGCAAACAAATACAAACATGATTCTTGATTGGATCTTCAATAGAGAAGAAAATAAAACTATAAAGATATTACTGGGACAACTCAAAGTATCTAAATAAAAATTAGATATTATTGCATCAAAATTAAATTTCTTGAGTATAAAAATTATATTATGCTTATGTAGAAACATGTCCGTGATCTTAGGAGATATATGCTCAAATACTTTTGGTAAAGCATCATAATGTCTGCAACTTACTTTCAAGTAGATCAGCAGAAAAAAAGTAAATACAGAGAAAGTATGTGCAAATGTAGCAATATGTTAAAAGATGTATGTAACTTTTTTATCTAAAAGAGTATGTGATTTTCCACTAAATTTTTCTTCCAACTTCATTGTTTAATTTTTCAAAATAAAAAGTTGGAGATTTTTAAAAAATTAATCACCAATATCAATGGACTTTAAAAAACACACATATATGACCCAGCAATCCCACTCCAAGGTATACAACACAAGTGAAATGAAAACATATTTCAACACAAAAGCTTATACATGAATGTTCACAGCAGCTTTATTTACAATAGCCAAAAAAAAAAGGAAACAACCTAAATGTCCATTAATGGATAAATAGATAAACAAAATGTGATAGATCTACAAAATGGAGTATTATTCAGCCACAAAAAGAAATGCAATACTTATGATACATGCTTCAATTTGATAAATCTTGAAAATAATATACTAAGATAAAGGCCAGACACAAAAGACTAGATATGTGAAATGTCCAGAACAGGCAGATGCATAGAGACAGAACACAGTTTAATGGTTGTCAAGAGCTGTGGGGTTTGAGAGGAAATGGGAAGTGATTGCTATCAATTACAATGGGATGTTGAAAATGTTCTAAAATTATATAGTGGTAACAGTTGCACAACTCTGTGAATACAGTCAGCCCTCCACTTCCATGGGTTCCACATCTGAGAATTCAACCAGTCGCAGATTGAAAATATTTGAGGGGCAAAAAAAGTGATTTAAAAAAACCAATACAACAATAAAAGTACTAAAAACTTTAATACAGTATAGCAACAATTTCAATAGCATTTACATTGTATCAGTGATAACTAATCAAGAGATGATTTTAAGTAGTATACAGGAAGATGTGCATAGGTTAGATGCAGATACTATATGCCATTTTATATAAGGAACTTGAATATTCACTGGGCTGGGGGGCATGGGAGGGAGCCTGGAAACAATCCCCGGCAGATATCAAGGGATGACTATATACTAAAAACACCAAACTGTGTATGCTAAGTGGGTAAATTTTATGGTATGTGCCATATCTCAGTAAAGCTTTATAAAACAGATACATAAACATACACATGTACATATACAACTTTTTCCAGTTCAGTCTGATTTGCTAGTTTGAGAAAAAAGTTAACCCATGATTTAGGAATATTTAAAGTTGTCCGAAGAAAAATTCTGTTTATTTCAGGATTCATCTAATTAGTATTACTTAGTGGGTTATTCTGGTTTATCTGCCCACAGCTCAGTTCAAGTTTCAGACTCAATAATAATAAATGCTGCCGTATAATTTTGCACCCTAACCCAATCCCAGCTTAATGAAAAAGGTGATGCATGGCCATTTTCCTAATTTCTGAATATAAAATGAGAACAAAACTCTTATACACAAATGCCTCAATCTGCTGCTATTTTTTAAAGATCAATAATATTTTAAGAAATTGATGTAAAAGCCAGATAAGGAGCTCTTGAAATATATCATCAGCAAATAAAACTAGCTTAAGTCACAAAAATAAGTGACAGGCCTAAAGAGAAAACTAATCTATTTAACAACTAGATCAACGCTGCTTCTGTGATTTGACTTTTCCCCATAGATATACAAATGCAAAGATGCAAAAATTGATATCTTTGTACCAGGGTATAGGTTATGAGCAACAACATAAATTATAATTTAAAAATTCCAAAAAGTCACATTGGAAATGAATGCCATGAATACTTAATCACACTAAGTGATAAACTAAATCTTTTTGTATTGACCTGTCAAAAGAAGGCACATACTTTACTAGGTTAATTCAATCAAAGAGTGACAGAGATTTGGATCTTCCTTGTTCTTTTTGAGACAGGGTCTGGCTCTGTCGCCCAGGCTTGAGTGCAGTGGCATGATCTCAGCTCACTGCAACCTCCACTTCCCCGGCTCCAACTATCCTCAAGTGGGGATCCTTCTAAAAGAAAAACTAGAGAGATCTTTCCAGTTTGTTCTTGGACAAGGTCTTACTTCCTAAACATGAGACAACAGAGACATCTAGTGGCTGCTAGAATAATTTGGACAAAATATTTCAGATATTTTCACCATTTAGGTAACAGTTTGAATTATTACATAGGTAATGTTTCACAGATCTCTCTCCAAACAGTGATTTTCATGTAAGGTAAATTTCCAATGATGTATTAAGTTAAATCTCCACAACAGAGTGAAAAATTGACTCCCTCCCAACAAAAAACAGAAAAAACACAAGATCCAATTCTTTTGAAATCATTACTATGATAGTACAAAATTAAATTATATAAATATTATTTCCTGAAATAAAAGAACCTGGTAACTACATTCAGTTAGAAAAAAGTTGATATGGCCACCTATCAGAGTAATTACTTTTGCTTGGAGGGGTAAGGGATAAGGGACAGGAGTAAACTTATTAAGCAGATTGAAGTTAGCTGGATAAAATGAGATTAGACTGGGCACAGTGGCCTGTAATCCCAGCATTTTGGGAGGCCAAGGCGGGTGGATTGCCTGAGCTCAGGAGTTTGAGACGAGTCTGGGCAGCACAGTGAAACCCCATCTCCACAAAAATATAAAAATTAGCCAGGCATGGTGGCTCGCACCTGTAGTCCCAGCTACTTAGTGAGAAGATCACTTGAGCCTAGGAGGCAGAGGTTGCAGTGAGCCGAGATTGTGCCACTGCATTCCAGCACAGGCAACAGAGTGAGACCCTGTCTCAAATAAATAAAATCAAATAAATTTAAAAAGATGAGATTAAGACATAAGGATTTCCCTTTTATTAAACTGAAAGGAAGGTATTTAGAACAGTATCAGAAGCATATTAGGACAGAACTATTGAAAGTTGTCACATATTTATTTACCTGCGATGACGCAGCTTTGAAGAAAGTTAGTATTAATTTCCAAGTGAGAAGGTATCCCAGAACATAACAGAAGTCTTCACTCAGTGGTTTAATAGTAACTATCTGTCCAACAGGAATACACCCCAAAACATTTTCTAGTAAGTCCTCTTGAGTGCTAAGAAGAGACATCAGTGCTGCTGGTGGTGACCTAAGAATCAATGATTAAACACCACAAGTTTTCTTTATAATTCATTCCTTAACAAATTGACAGCACTTGTAAACTTCAAGCATTTTAGAAAAAGTTCTGTTTTCCAAAAAACGTTTTAAAAATTCCTCTCTATTGAGCCAATTTTAACTCCTAATCTCACATAACAGTAAAATAAAAAAGACGTATTATAGCACTTGAAGGAAAGACATTTTTAGGAAACGTCTCTTTCAATTTTCTGTTCTATAAGTGAAAAAAAATCACACACCCAGAGAAGCCAAATGATGAGTCCAAAGTCTTTCAGTTAGTAGGGGAAACTGTTAGGGATTCTAAATCCTACCAGGCCTTTTATCATCTTATAAAAGACAAAGTGAAGATAAGACTTCAAACTTTGTCACTTCATTCTAGTTTCTATTTTATTGCATATTATCTACTTAGTACTATTAAGAAATATCACAATGATACTATTAATCGGATAAACACAGAAAATAATTATGTGCCTGTTTAAAAAATCAGGATTGTATCTTTTTAAGAAAATAAATGTACCATTCAGATTAATTCACAACAATGTAAGTTAATTTTCTTCTTTATTGAACTACTCTACTCATTTATACTTTCAGGTGAACTTATGAGATTCTCAAAAAGTAAAATACTTAACTCTCTTCTCCATGATACTCTAGCCTGGTTCTCTCCTTTTACTTCTGTGATCGTTCTTCCCGTGTGGCTTCCTTCTCCCAGCCCACAAGCACAGGCCTTCTCCAAACTTCTGCTCTTAGGTCTTTTCCTTCAACACCTCCATCTCAGGTACCCAGCCTTCTACATTCCATACTGATAGTCACTAGATCTTATAAAATACCAGCTCCAAAATCTCTCCACTTTTCACATTGCCCTCCATGCATTGTTATTTAACTTCTGCAATCACTTCCACCTCTGCTTGCTTCTTTTTACAATTCATGTTTCACACTAGTGTCAGAATCAGCTGGTGGCGCCCTATCTCCTATCAAGTAATGACCAAATCCCCCCAAAAAAGTCATTTTTAAGGCCATCCATTATAGGCCAGGAAGCATTCTGGCCTATAGCATTCTAGCCTATTTCTCTCTCAGAAATGAGAGAGAGAAATTCCTGCCCTTACAGAACTTACATTCCAGTAAAGAAAGATATTATCAATAAAACTATACATTAAGTGGTAACTACTCAATATTCCCCAAGCACATCCTCACATTCATGACTCAGTGCCTTTGTACATGATGTTCTCTTAACTTATATTGTCTTTCTTGTCCTGCAGAAATGCTACCTAACCTTAAAGGTCCAGTTTAAATGCCTCTTCCTCAAAAGAAAGTCTTCCCTTCCTGATGTACATTAATTGTGACCTCATAACATGCTATCTTATATAGGCCTAACTGACCATTTAAAAAAAAGTCATCTATCCTTTTTCTTAGCACTTATCATGTACTGTATTTTCTATAACGCTACAGTATCATCTCTATCAGATAAATTCCTTAAGAAAGTGCTCACTGAACACTACATACTCCCCTCAGCATTTAATTAATACTCTGCACAAAGTGGATGCTCAATAGATATTTGGACTGATACACTCTTTCCACAGCCACCATATGGCCAAAGATAGTTTTACTGAACAGCAGCAAATGGAAAATGTGATTTAAGAACAATTAAGAGAGAGAGACAATCTTTTGGGTGAAATCTGTATTTCATTTATATCTTACAGATAACTAAAAAGATCTATCTGTAGAATGAATATAACTCTAATTTATAGCTTCTGTGCTGCTTCAGTCCTCTAAAGACATTATAAGTGAGATGGATTATAAGAATTTAATAAAACACATTATTTAAAAAAACCTTACAGGGCTGGCTCTTCTTCTTCATCTCCATATGACTTTAGATTATCCTGATCATATTGTGGTAATTCAGGCATCAATCTAGAAATTAGAACATTATTTTTATATATGTGATATTACACTGTTTATTAAGTCATGCTCAAAAGCAGAAAGACCAATACTTATTTTATGAGTAAATGTTTTAATGAGTTTTCTCTAAAATAACTACTATAGCCAGGACTATTGAAATACAGATTGTGTACAGAAAACAATAACCTAAAAGATGAGGCAACTTAGGGTCCCTATAAGTGAAGCAGTCAGATCTCCTTCTTTCAAAAATTTTACTTTTTTAAATAATTAAAAGTAAAACCTAAGCATATATTCTATTTTTTTAGACCACTGTAACATTGATTCAATTGGATGAATTCTTACTTGTATAGCATATGATAAACAGCAATTTGCACAGGCCTAGCTCTGAAGAGGAGTAATGGGGCCAATGTATTTAACAAAGTCTGGAGATACTCTGGTAAGTTTGTTTTTTGGTCAGCAACTAATCTTGCAGGAAGTTTGTGACTCAAGAGCTGTTCCTTTGAGATATACGTTAATGTTTCACACATGGGTTTCAGCATTGCATTCTGAAAGGATGTTTCAGACACATCTCTGTTTTCTCCTAATGACAAAAAGAAACATGCACATCTCAAAAGAAAGTTAGTATAGCTTAAATGATTCACAAACAGTCAAATGTCATTTAAGAAAATGAAATAAAAACTAGACATAAACAATAAAGCAGTCTTAACTAGAAACATGAACTGAATATATATTCCAGTTAATCTCAACTGTTTTAATAACTTTTATCTGATCCTTATCTAAAAAGAAAGCAAATGTTCAATAGCGAGGTTCTATTCACATCATCCATTCATGTTATCTGAATTATTATTATTTTAATTTGCAACAGTCATTGGATACCTTGCCATTTTTCAATTTTTGTCTGTAAAGCATAGATGATGCTTCTGAGAAGCCAAGCTTTCTCTTCTGGCTTTTTCTTTTACTATTTAGTATTATTTGATTTAAACATCAAAATTTTTGGTTTTGAATTTTTCAGTAAGTCATTTCCAATGAATCAATCTCATTATTATTCCCTTTTTCACTTGCCTGTAACAGTCACCAAAATAGGTAAAAGCAAACTGTGGATGCCTTGGGAAAAAAATTCTTTCCATTCACTGATTAGATTTACAGGAAGATTGCCAATGGTATCCAGAGTTGTGGAATCAAAGAAAGCACTGAGGTCACAGGCCAAATCACAGCTGACACAGGCAAACAGTTGCACAAGTGGAATAGAATACAATGCCTGATTCTCACTTGTTGTCTGAAAAAACAATAAAAATGAAATAGGTAAACAGACTTCTACCAGAACACTACAAATAAAGCCAATATAAAGAAAAGCCTTTCATTTCTTTGAATTTTAAAACAAAAAGCAGTTGAAGTGTGTAGTCTCAGGAGAAACATAAAAATTTTACATCAAAATAACTTTTTTCTTCAAAATTAAATACCATGAATTAGAATCATTAATAAACAATTTATTCTCAAATACCCTTTTTAATTTCTAACCTATGGAAGAAAACACTAAGTCAGACACATTAAATACACATTTATAATCTTCTCAGTAGCCCTACAAGTTGTAAGTTATTATTTTAAAATAAGAAAATCGGCCAGGCGCAGTGGCTCATGCCTGCAATCCCAACACTTTGGGAGGCTGAGGCAAGTGGATCACATGAGGGCAGGAGTTTGAGACCAGCCTGGCCAAAATGGTGAAACCGCATATCTACCAAAAATATAAAAATTAGTCGGGCATGCTGGTGGGCATCTGTAATCCTGCTATTTGGGAGGCTGAGGCACAAGAATTGCTTGAACCCAGAAGGCGGAGGTTGCAGTGAGCCAAGATCACACCACTGCACTCCGGCCTAAGCAACAGAGTGAGACTCTATCTCAAATTAAAAAAAAAAAAAAAAAGAAAGAAAGAAAACAGAGTCTCAAATAGTTTAAGTTTAAAACTCTAAGTCACATAGCTAATAGCAGGCAAAGCAGAGATTCAGACCAATTCAACCCTGACTGACTTGCTGCCCTGGAGCCCACAAGTAATATACCTCTGGTTGCTTTGGGTCACAAAATTGCACTAATTCCCTCTGAATCTGCTACTATTTAATACATTACTCTCACAATATTCCCACAGTATGTTTTAGAAATAATCTAATTATAACCAAAAAAGACCAAAATAATTATCACTAACAGACAAAACCTGAAAGGGCTATGCTGCAAATATTATAATAAGCTAATGGAGAAGGCATTTTAATAACGGGAGATTTGGTCACTGAATGATGCTGGTAGTCATTGAAAATCTATCATTTTACTATTCTGTCACATAGTGCTGGTAAGAAGAACATCTCCAAAGTGTTTTAAATTATACCAAGGAACCAATTACAATCATCACTTAAAGAATGAGATTAGTAAATAGTTCTGATGCAAAAGTATGTACAAAGACCCACAAGAGGTGATGACATATCGGGTTACTTTACCTCCAACCAAGCCAACATGGAGCACATGATGAAGTCCCACTCACTCTCTGCCAAAGGGGATGAGCAATATTTCAGAAATAGGGAAAGAAACCGGATTATTTCTATATTTACACCCAGTACCTCTGGACTTGCTTCTGATAGATTACTGTGATAAAGATAAAAACAAATGACAATAAAAGAATAATTATATTGACATTCAATTGGAAAATATGCTACTTTAAATCTTACATACTTATTTATAACTGACTTAAATGTCTACCATAATTACTTTACAAAATTGTGACACAGATACGTAATCTTTGTCTGAATTGTATACTGAAGGAAAAACATAGTATAAAGTATCACCTACCAACTGAAAAGAAAAATATCTTCATGCTCTTTCTTCCAGGATATTATGATTTTTAATATTCCATGTAATAGCTCTCCATCGTCTATACTTTTGGTTTGCAGACAAGAATTGAAAATGGCAAGATGTCCAAAACCTCCTAAAGTAAAATTCAAAATGAAAATTAAAAATTTTTAAGAACTATATCGCTACTATTAAAAAAAAGTCCACTTTGAGAAGTAAAAAACTTTCTTGAGAAGTGTTCATAAGAACTCTAAAAATGACTTTTATGTAAGAGTCAACAAATGAGCTTATAAGCTCCAAAGCGCAGAGATCCTGTCTCCATACCCAGCACCTCGCACACAATAGAGAATTTGGGGGAGGGGAAAGAGTGAAAAAAAAACCTACAGCTACAGAGTAGGTGGAAACAGCAAATGGAAAATAGAACATACTGTTTCATAATTTATACATTCATTTACTCAATAGCAGCTAGTATATGTGGTAAACTCTGATGTGGACCCACTCTTTAGAATCTCTACCATTCCTCAAAATCCATCCACTGGTGTATTTTAACACCCTCTGTCCCCAACCTTCTATCTTACATACCAGCCAAAATGAACAATCTGTACCCTTGTATGTTTTTGTGTACCTGGAATGCCCTTCCCCAACTATGTCCATATGGAAAACTATTTATCCTTCACCACCCAGTAGAAATATTTCTCTTTGTGAAATTGCCACTAACACCCTCAAAGCAAAGTGGAAACTCCTTCCTTTCTGCCACTTCTATACATAGTACATCTTTTTGCTACATCAGTTATTACATGATACAACTTTATGTTTGTCTTCTCTACAATAGGAACTACCATGTAGCAGGTGCTCATAAATGTTTATTAAATTAATAAACAAATGAAAAGTGCAGTGTTTTAAACACAACGGAAGCTATTTTTGCCTTTATACGTTCAATCATTGATGGGCTAGGGAGAAAAGAGGCACAGCTTTAAAAAGCTATAGATAGAAAAGAAATGGTTAGAAGGTATTTCTGGGAGTAAGTCTTCCCTTAAGGCCCAGCATTTTTGTACTGCAAAATGGTAACAGCCACTGTCTAATGACACTCATCCATATAATCTCAGAACAAATCAGCAGTAATTCAATTTACCTCTGCTAGATATGGTCTTATATATTAGAAACAGTTCTTCATCTCAAGCAATAATTAAATTAATGAAATATTTATTATCAAGCAACTAACCATTAGTGCTGCACAGATCTTTCTTAGTCCAGCCCAAAAGAGCAGGTATACATTGAGCACTAAATTCTTTCTTTTCTTCTTTTGACAAAAATGGACATAGACTTTGAATGGTATGCAAATTGCCTTCAGTTAGTGGGAAAAAACTGTTTAAAGAAAAAAAACACAAGTTAGATTTCTTCCAAACATACAGTTATTTTATATATTTCTTTTATTTGGACTATTGAAAAAGACAGATGAATAATTCTACCACATATAATTACATAAAAAGAAACTATGATAGATTTAACAAGTGCTGACGATGAAATTGGTGGTTTTTTTTTTTTGCTCCTTTTTTCTGCATAAATTTTTGAAATGAGCATATATAACTTTTCCCCATATATGATTTTTTAAAATTATACTAGCCACATGACATTATGTTCTCTTTTAAAAAAAAGAGTCAATTGCCGGGCGCGGTGGCTAATGCCTGTAATCCCAACACTTTGGGAGGCTGAGGAGGGCGGATCACGAGGTCAGGCGTTTGAGACCAGCCTAGCGAACATAGTGAAACCCCATCTCTACTAAATATACAAAAAATCAGCCAGGCATGGTGGCAGGCACCTGTAATCCCAGCTACTCGGGAGGCTGAGGCAGGAGAATCGCTTGCACCTGGGAGGCAGAGGTTGCAGTGAGCTGAGATCGCGCCACTGCACTCCTGCCCTGGTGATAGCGCAAGACTCTGTCTCCAAAAACAAACAAACAAAAAGAGTCAATTGATTCAACTTAAATAAATAGTACCAGTTGTGTGTCCTTTCTTTTTTTTTTTTTTTTTTTGAGACAGTTTCACTCTTGTTGCCCAGGCTGGGGTGCACTGCACCATCTCAGCTCATTGCAACCTCTGCCTCCTAGGTACAAGTGATTCTCCAGTCTCAGCCTCCCAAGTAGCTCGGATTACAGGCATGCACCACCACGTCCGGCTAATTTTTTTTTTTGTATTTAGTGGAGATGGGGTTTCACCATGTTAGTCAGGCTGGTTGCAAACTGCTGACCTCAGGTGATCCACCCGCCTTGGCCTCCCAAAGTGCTGGGATTACAGGCCTGTGTGTCCTGATATTCGTATTTGTGCATATATACTGTTGGGTTTTATTCACATAAAAAGGATGACACTAAACATATTGTTCTATCATTTACCACTTACATATACTTTCTGTCAGAACATATAAATTATTCTGTTTTAAAGCTACATAACAAAAATGAACAAAATCTACCTAACACTCCATACTATGGATGTATCATTATTTAACTATTTCCCTATCAGTGAACATTTAGGTTTCTTCCCCCACCCCCAAATTTTTGCCCTCACACATAATGCTGCAATAAATATCCTTAAGAAGATATTATTCTGCGTATGTATAAATACCTCTTTAGGCTAAATTCCTAGGAGTGGAATTGAAAGCTGAAAGGATTTGAATGTATTATATGTTGGTGATTTCAAATTGCTTCTGAAAACACATAATCAATTTACACTTTCACCAAATATGCACAGGTGTGACTGTTCAGCTGCACATTTAATGAATTTTTTTTTATTCTTGGCAATATAGTGGATAAAACCATTGCTCTTAATTTGTACTTCTGTCATTATTAGTAAGGCAAATCCTTTCATATTTCACATTTCAGTATTGAGCTACCTTTGACCATTTCATCTATGAACTGCCTCTTTAAGTCTTTGATAAATTTTTCAATTTGGAGGGTTTCACTGATTTATATAAACTATCTATATATTACAAATATTTTTTGTTGATTTGCAAATGTCATCTCCCATTTTGTCATTTGTCCCTGTAATCTTTATATTTTGTCGCAGTTTTCATCTTTCAGAAATACTATATAAAAAATTTTAACTGTCATAAAATACAGATAAAATTAATGTATTAGCCATTTTTAAGTGTAGAGTTCTGCAGTGTTAAGTACATTCACACTACTGTGCAACTAATCTCCAGAATTCTTCATTCTGCAAAACTGAAACTCTACCCACTAACACGAATGCTCCATTCCTCTCTCACCCTCGGCCCCAGGCAACCACCTTCTACTTTCTATCCCTATGAAACTGACTACTCTATAGAAGGAATCATAGAGTACCTGTCTTTTTGTAACTGGCTTATTTCACTCAGTATAATGTCCTCAAGGTTCATACAGACTGTAGCATGTCAGAATTTCTTTCCCTTTTAAGGCTGAATAATATTTCATTATATGGTTATACCACACTTTTATTTATCCATTTATCCACTGATGGGCAACTTAGGTTGCAGGAAGTTTTCATTTTTACAGAATCAAATATATATATATATTTACATAAAATGTAAAGGAGAAGGTCTCAGTATTTTTCTTCCAAACATACGACCAATTTTCCTATCATTATTATTTACTCACCACACTGATTTGAAATGCCACCTATATTAAAAACTAAATTCACACATATGTGTGGATAGGTTTCTGGACTGTATCCACTGATTTGTCTACTCTTCAATTTCATACTGCTTAATTACTATAATTCAATAATATATTTTATATTTGGCATGCAGTCTCTTTCACTTTTTTCAAAAATTTCTTACTTTTGAGAACTTTTTCCTTCAAATGTATACTATGTTCAGAACAGTTTACCAAGTTTTTCAAAAACTGCTAAAATTTTGATTGAGATTGCACTGAAATTATAGACTGACACAACCATTTTTACAATTTATCTTCCCACCTTCTTTTGTGATCTTTATTCAAGTTTTATAATTGTAATTTTTTGTTAAATTTATTTCTAAGTATTTATAGTTTTTGTTGTCATTGTGAATGGAATCTTCTTTTTTTCCCATACCATTTTTTAAATTGATTACTATGGGTGAATAAGAAAGCTATTCATTTTTGTGTGGTAAGTATACATCCATCTCCTTACTAATTAGTTCCAATAGTTCTTTAGCTAATTCCATATTACTTGTATAATCAGAAAAAAATATTAATTAGGCTAAAAAAGCTAATGTCAAAAAGTTACATACAGTATGATTCCATTTATATAATATTGTTTTTTGTCTTGTTTTGAGACTGGGTCTCACTCTGTTGCCCAGGCTGGAGTGCAGTGGCGTGATCTCTGCTCACTGCAACCTCCACCTCCTGAGCTCAAGTGATCCTCCCACCTCAGCCTCCTGAGTAGCTGCAACTACAGGCACACACCACCACACCTAGCTAATTTTTGTATTTTTTTGTAGAGATGTTTTGCCATGTTGCCCAGGCTAGTCTCGAACTCCTGGGCTCAAGCTGTCCTCTCACTTCGGCCTTCCAAAGTGCTGGGATTACAGGCATAAGCCTCCACACCCGGCAAATTCCATTTATAAAATATTCTTAAATGACATAATTACAAAGAGAGAGAACAGATTAGTGGTTGCTAGAGATTAGGACAATGGGAAGGGAGGTGGCTGAGGCTATATATGGATAACGCAAGGGATCCTGATAATGAAACTGTTCTGGGCTTGACTGTGGTGGTGGTCACAGATGTGAGCTACATAGAACACACGCACACTCTATCTCTCACACACACAAACATACACAAACATGTGCATGTAAACTAAGTCAACTGACTGTATCAATGCCTTTTTCCTTGGTTGTAATACTATGCTAAAGTTATGCAAAACAGTACCACTAGGTAGCTGTATGATTTTTATTCTTTGTATTACTTCTTACACATTCATGTGAATCTACAATTACCTCAAAATAAAAAGTTTTGTAAAACTTTTAAGATAAAAAAAGGTCAGAATTTAATTTAGAATTCTACTATGCCAGAACATGTATCTGTCATTTCAGAATTCTTCTTGGTAAATCAGTAAATTCAAAATGCCTCTTGGTAAATCTCAGCTAAGTATTACTTTGAATGCTGAGCTTCACCAGCACACCCAAACCCACAATCCACTTCTTTGTCTTAAGAACAGAACACATTTGTTACATTTCTAGAACATACTTCAATAGGATGATGTTATTTAAGAGAAGAGTAACTTTCCCTATCACTTCCATATAGCAAATAAAGTGATGGAAAAAGAGTATTAGGAAAGGGCAAAAGAAAAGATTTCTATCAGAAAGATTTCTGGGGAAAAGAAAACAAGTTCATGAAATGCTGTTGGCTTAAAAAAAAAAAAGTACAGTATAAAATTCTACGACAAAAGGCTATCGAGTTAAAACTATTTACTTTAAAAAAAAGGTGTCGGCCAGAAATGGTGGCTCACACCTGTAATTCCAGGCCTTTGGGAGGCTGAGGCAGCAGGACTGCTTGAGCCCAGGAATTCAAGACCAGCCTGGGCAACATGGCAAGACACCATCCCTACAAAATTAAAAAATTAGCCAGGTGTGGTAGTGCACACCTGTGGTCCCAGTTACTCAGGAGAGTGTGGTGGGAGGATCACTTGACCACAGGAGGTTGAGGCTACAGTGAGCCATGTTCGCACCACTGAACTCCAGCCTGGGCAACAGAGTGAGACCCTGTCTCAAAATAAATAAATAAATTCAAAGGTATGTCCCTAACCTAAAACAATTTAATTTGCCTTGAAGTCTTTAATTTCCTCATTTCCTAAACCTGTTTTCTTGATTCATTAGAAATTATTCATTAATTAGGGGTTGCTAAAGTGACCAATTACAGTAAATTACAAAGTAAAAACATTTTAAATAAGAATACCTTTCTTTTCTCTTATAATGTGGTTTTACTTCATCAGATGAAATGCTTCGGGAAAGGATCAACTTAGCAATAATAAGAGACCACAGTGTGCCATGTTCTCTGGACCTGAAAAAGGAAAGAAAAAAATTATATTCCATTTTGAAAGCGTACTGAATAAAATGTTTAGACACTGGCTAGCTGGATTCCTTTTACAGAATTAAATAAAGCACCTTGTGATGGCATCAATTTCACCTAAGACTTTGCACCCAAGCAACTGCCAGTAATTATTCAAAGAACTGAGAGTTTAGGCTTTCAGCACTCCTTCACAGCTGGTATTGAGCTCTCTTCCCTAGGCAACTCCACAGTCTCTTCAGTCCCAATAGGGGAGATGATCTTAGAGATTAGGCTTGAAGACCAGAGGCTGTAGCCGGGAAAAAGACATCTCCCAGAGGACACCTAAGCAGGCTTAAGTTGAACAATCAAAGAGATTCTTTGGTTCTGAGGAAAGTTGTGAGTGTCAACTAAGTAGAATGGGATTGGAAAGGAAGCCTGGGTCCTCTGATACAGCAAAGCATACTCAAAATACTATCGGCAAGTGATAAACTCTTAAAGAGAAAGCAGTTCAACACGGTAATTTCAAAAAGCTGAACATCTTACTACTACAACCTCTACAAGGACTGTTTTCATACCTGCCTTCCTAATCTAGGGGAGAGCTTTGTGGTCATAACATTAAGACACACCTATAACAACATGTAAGATAAAGGATAAATCTGAGAGCACTGGGAGGATGAGTCACAGATAAATCAAAACAACTTCTACAAGCTTCTACTTCTTTTTTGTCATCTGACCCCTGTATGTATTTATGGATTTAATAAGACAGGCAGAATACAAATATCTTCCCCTGAGAAGGTTAAATCAAGTATTTAGAATTCATAAACTATTTATTATTAAGAATAGGAATTATTTAGATCAATCCTCTGACTGAAACATTAGCATGAAGTAGAGTTACCTCTTAGAGAAGGCAAAGCCATAAAGAAGTAGCATAGTCATTTTACAGAAATTGAAAGAGATTCTTACCTGTGAAATAACAGCTGCAAAAGGCCCGACGTATTACCAAGTACACGTAAGTTATCATATGTAATATTCATTTTTTGAAGCATTTCACAAAATCCAGTTAGAAAAATAGGTGGGTTATCTAATTCTTCACACCACTGCAGTGAATAAAGCAGTTCTGAGACTAAAAGAAGACACAGCACCAAATTATCAAAAGTACTTTGTGAAGAAACCCTTCAATTATTTTCACTTCTCCACCTTGTTTTCTAACACTGTTGTGCCCACTCATCTCAAAACACCTATGAACTGATTTTTCAAATCTGCTTTGAGATGTTCAAGGATAATGAAAACTGAGAATATTTGTCTGATACAAAATACCACCCTTTTCCCAAATTTTACTTGGTCCTTTTTCTAATTAGTTAAGAATGTGACAAGAACCTAAGTTACTAGAGATACTGAAGGAATCTTCCTACCATTTTGGCACAATTGGTAAGAAGTTCCAGACAGGAAAAACAACTAAGGGACCCAAGACCTGAGGTGAGAAGTTCATGGCAAATGGGAGAAATGGGAGACAGTATGATACAGTAAAAGGACATGAGGCCTCAATTACAGATCGGGGTGGATTCAAATCTGCATCTCTCTCTCAAGCTATATAATAGTTATCAATTAGGATACTACAAACTACCTCACAGGACTGCTGTGACAATTAAATGGCCAAGTATCTATCATGAAGCCTGGCATATCATAGGTTTCTAATACACAGTCACAACTCCCTTTTATAAAGCCATGTATAGATTTTGGAGTCAGAAGCGTTGCGACCTGGTCCAAAATCTAATCCTACACTTAGAGCTAAGCAGCTCTAACCAAGTCATGGTAACAAAAACAACAATAATATCTGACTAATGAGCTCGATAAAATTAAAGAAATAATATTGCCAGTTTGTAATTAGTAACCCAAAAAATTATTAGTCTACTCACTAGTTTTGGATTTGCACAGATTCACTCTGTGAGCAATGTAAACTACAGGCTTGTTTCCTTTCCCTTAACTGGGAATGTGAAGGTGGCTGCCCAAAAGAGGTGTTTCAACTTTCTTCCAGAGCATATATTCCCCCTTCTAGTAACTGTGTTACAGCTGAGGGCTTACAAACAAGACTGATACAGGGATTCTGCAAATCCTCTACCTTTAATACCATCTAGTAAAAGTCACTCCACCACCTATAATTCTAAACCATTTGTTGAAACAGGGAAATTTGCTGAGGCCCTAAGTCCTCTTAGGGTTCAACATTTGAACGTCTGCTTGCCAGAAAAAAAATTAGAACCCGATGAAATACAAAAGTATTCAAAACCACTGGAATCAAAACAGCATGGTATTTGTATAAAAACAGACACACACAGACCAATGGAACAGAACTAGAGAACCCAGAAATAAATCCACATATTTGCAGCCAACTGACAAAGTCTTCAACAAAAATGCCAAGAACATATACTGGGGAAAGGACATCCTCTTCAAGAAATTGTGCTAGGAAAACTGAATATTCATTTGTAGAAAAGTGAAAATAGACCTCTATCTCTCACCATCTAAAAAGATCAACTCAAAATGGATTAGAGACTTAAACATAAGAACTGAAACTACATAAAACAACCAGAAAGCATCAAGGAATGCTATAGCACATTGGTCTAGGCAAGTATTTTTATGGCTAAGACTTCAAAAGCGAAGGCAACAAAAACAGGCAAATAGGACTATATCAAACTAAAAGCTTTCTGCACAGCAAAAGAAACAATCAACAAAGTGAAGAGACAATCTGTAGAATGGGAGAAAATATTTGCAAACTATTCATCCAACAAGGGGCTAACATAAAGAATATATAAGGAACTCGAACAACTCAATGGCAAGAAAGGAAAAAAAAAAATCCCATGCTCAATATTAGTAATCATCAGGGAAATGCAAACCAAAACCTCAGTTAGAATGTCTCTTGTCAAAAAGGTAAGAAATAAGCTGCATGGTGGCATTGCCTGTAATCACAGCACTTTGGGAGGCTGAGGCAAGAGGATTGCTTGAGCCCAGGATAAAGACCAGTCTGGGCAACATAGTAACACTCTATCTCTAAAAAAAAAAAAAAAAGACAAAAAATAACAAATGCTGGCAAGAACGCTGAGAAATAGGAACTTACATACTGTTGGTAGGAATGCAAATTAGTACAGCCATTTTGGAAAACGATGCGGAAGTGTTTCAAAAAACTAAAAATAGAACTATCATGCAATCCAGCAATCCTATTGAGTATTTAGAAAACCAGTATATCAAAGGTATATCTGCACCCCCATATTTGCTGCAGCATTATTCACAATAGCTGAGATATGAAATCAACCTAAGTGTCCATCAATGAATGAATGGATACATAAAATGTGGTACATATGCACAATGGAATACTATTCAGCCATTAAAAAAAGAATGAGGCTGGGCATGGTAGCTCACTTCTATAATCCCTAGCACTTTGGGAGGCTGAGATGGGTGGACCACGAGGTCAGGAGTTCGAGACCAGCCTGGCCAACACAGTGAAACTCCGTCTCCACTAAAAATACAAAAATTAGCCAGGCATGGTGGCATGCGCCTGTAGTCCCATCTATTTGGGAGGTTGAGGCAGGAGAATCACTTGAACCTGGGAGGCAGAGGTTGTGGTGAGCCGAGATCACACCACTGAACTCCAGCCTGGGCAACAGAGCGAGACTCTGTCTCACAAAAAAAAAATGAAATACTGTCATTTGCAGCAACATGGATGAAACTGGACATCATCATGCTAAATGAAATAAACCACGCACGGAAAGACAAATATCACATGTTATAATTTGTATATGGGAGCTAAAAAAGTGGATCTCATGAAGATAGAGTAGTAAAGTAGACTGATGGTTACCCTGAGAAGGGTCAGAGAGAGCAGGGGATGAAGAGAGGTCGGTGAATGGGTACCACAATACAGTTAGAGAGAAGATATAAGACCTAGTATTCAATAACACAGTAGGATGACCATAGTTAACAATGATTTATATTTCAAAATAACTAGATTTGAAATGTTCTCAACACAAAGAAATGATAAATGTTTGAGGTGATGAATATCCTACTTAGCCTGATTTGATCACTATACATTCTATGTATATATCAAAGTATCACATGTACCCCATAAATATGTACAGTTATCAGGTATCAATTTTTTTTTAATCAACAGAAAATTCTGAATCCTTGATAAAACACCAAAGCCTCACCCATTTTCTTTAGGGTATGTGCCACAGGATCTGTTTATATTGATGTCATAACAGCCCAAGTAGCTAACACCAAATTACGATCCACAGTTAACAAGATTATAGCAAGATTCCAAGATATTTGTATCTAATTTGCAATTTCACATTCACCACTTAAGTAACTTCAAGGTTCTCATCATTAAAATAGGAAAAAGAAAGCTGAAGATTCTTGAATTAAAGATTTAAATTGCAGTATAATCAAGATTATTTCAAAATTATATTCATTCGTGCAGTTATATGTAAATACTCATATATACTTACTTATTTTCTCAAGCTCATTATTTTCTAAGACTGTTTCCTTTCTCAATGCAATTAAGACCATTTTGCTCAATAATGCTGAAGTACACAAATGGCTGGGAAGTGCCTTTATGTCCTGTTCCTTAAAATCTGTTTTGAAACATTCATAATTCAAACTCAATCTTCCCTCTAAAAGAGGTCTATGTAACCACTGTGAAAAGAATATGTTATATACAAAATTATTTATTACCTAAGCAATTGAGACTGAACAAAAATGAAGTTGTGAGAATATTTATTACCAAAACCACAGAAACCTAGAAGTTTGCTTTCTATTACAGAAAATTATCAACATGTGTATTTCTTTAAGACTCCTTAAGTATGGAACTAGGTCTTAAGTCTTTGTACCATGGCCACTGCCACTGTCAAATGGTGTCTTGCAAAAAGCAAACATCCAGTATATGAGCATACAAAGACATCAAAGCAAAGCAAAATATTCATTTTATTTATGTTTTTCTTCCCCAAAATAAAATAAAAATATTCAAGCTTGCATGAAATCCAAACTTCAGAATGAGATATGTACTCTTCAATTTCAAAAATACCTGCATAGGAAGAGATTGCCTCATCTTTTCCCATTCACTGTCGTTCGGCATTACACTTCCAATATAAACTCCCATAAGATAAGAATCTTCACTTTCTAGAAGTGTATTTAGCAAATCATCAACAGCAGACAAGAGGACCTGGAGACTAAAAATAATGCAGAGAACTTAACAGTTGTAGTTACACTATGACTAGTTTGAATACCCCAATACATATTAAATACCCTATAATAGCTCACCTGAACAAAAAGAAATGATGAAAATAAAAAGAGGTAAGTGATGTTTCCCCACCGACAACACACCAACATAACACAGTCAAACTGGGGAGGTAATCCAATATTTATCATTTGAAATCTAGTGTTGCTTCCTATCTATCTCAGAATGAAGAGGACCTGACCTATTTCAGACCAGGTATTTCAGAAATATAGCTACCTTATGAAATGCAGCATTATTTTACCTAACCCCAATATCCTCTAAATGCATTCTCTCTTCTCCTTTATTATATGGATTTAGGTATGAGATGTAAAATATACTTGCAATTCAACACCTTAAAACAGTGCCTACCTGTCCCCCAAAAATAAATAACTGAGAACAATCAGTACATGTGGTGACCATGAGAGGCTACAATGCACACCAGCCTATGACAAAGAATAGTATCACCATCACTTTACTGTCTATAAGTTATGAGTCCAGCAGGTATGTTATAGCAAATTATCCTTCAATTAACTGGCAGTTTAAATGGATGGTCATTGAAACAAAATGGTTTTGGAAAAATTTGTTTGGATCTTTTCATAAGAATCCTACAGATTTGTTACCTAATAAGTCATTTTTCATTTTTCTTTTTTTAAAGAGATGGCATCTCACTATGTTGCTCAGGCTGGTCTCCAACTCCTGGAGGTCTCCACTGATCCTCCCACCTCAGCCTACTGAGTAGCTGGGATTATAGGGACAAGCCCTACAAGTCATTTTTCTTTTTTTTTTTTTCTTTTTTTGAGACGGAGTCTCGCTCTGTCACCCAGGCTGGAGTGCAGTGGTGCAATCTCGGCTCACTGCAAGCTCCGCCTCCCGGGTTCACGCCATTCTCCTGCCTCAGCCTCTCCGAGTAGCTGGGACTACAGGCACCCGCCACCACGCCCGGCTAATTTTTTGTATTTTTAGTAGAGACGGGGTTTCACCGTGGTCTCGATCTCCTGACCTCGTGATCCACCCGCCTCGGCCTCCCAAAGTGCTGGGATTACAAGCGTGAGCCACCGCGCCCGGCCTACAAGTCATTTTTCATAGGCACTCACACCGATCATGGAATCTAATTTAAGGACCCTGTTCAAGTATAAAAGAGACACTGAAACCAAGTTCAAAAAAGGTTACCTGTTGATATCCAAAGATGAAGCCTGAACTTGGTTCTTCAGCCACAGAGCAGACAAATGTAGGAAGGTACTCTCTTTATATGAACTGTCAGTTTGATGAACCAATAAATTTACACCAGAGAGCCAAGTATTTTTCAGCTTACAGATAAGAAAATCTAAAATCAAGATGTCAACAGGAATTTGTAATCTCACTGAATTAACTCTAATCAGCACAAAATGTTTGAAACAACTCTACAGATCTGAGATTTTTTTAAATACCATTTAAAAAAGAAAAATTTTAAATTGCCATTCAAAATTAAATTGCCAAACAAAGCAACTGTGTCATAAACATGCAATCATACAAGCTAGCTCGTATCATATAAATGTAAAATGGTAAGATTTTTAAAGTTGTATTTTTTATGCTTGAACTTATTTACAAGAGTTGTCCTTTTGGAGACATTTAAAAAAAAATTACACCTTTTCCAAATACAGAAGTTAGTATTTAAGAAAGGGTTGGTAGCCAATGATGGGCAGAAAAAAAAAGAGAAAGAGGAAGGAAGAAGGAAAGAAAAAAAGAAAGGAAAGAATGAAGGGTCGGAGGAGGAGAGCTCTCTATAGATAGTATTTTTTATGTTCCTTTCACAAATAAGTCTGAATTAGCATATAAGGCAAGAATATAGTCCTTAAAAAGATAATCTCAATTCTATTTTGATATACACCAAAGATTGAATGTTTTTACTATAATAAAGGGATATTATTATCCCCCTTTTACAAATGAGGAAACTAAGACATCAAGAAATTAAGGAACATGCCAGAACTGCTGGATGGACTAAGATTCTACCTAATCAATTATGGCTCATTCCAAATTTCTTTGAATATCAAGTGAGATCTTTAGAAATAACATCTATGCACATCTTTAACTTGCTTTCTAAAGCTGAAAGTGTTTAAGACTGTAGCCCTTTACTCAAAATGCTTTAAAGTTTCAAACACATTATGATTCAATTAATAAAGCCTGGGCACTTACACTCACTATGAAGGTCAGAGCCGGAGATTCCCAACAAAACATTTGAGCAGTAGGCTATTACCTGGCAAATGTGTTTTTTCTTTGCTCTGAGCACATAACTGAAAGAGAGTTAATAATAAATCTTCAGATGATGGCATTAGCAAGCATCCTGTCGCTGAGCTGAAATAGTTATAGGCCACATCACAGATAAAAGACACTGATGAGTCACTATTTTCAGCTTCTGATAATTTCTTTGTTTTGAATAAAGTTTCATGAAGTTTAACAATGATTCTTTCAACATATACGTCTCCAATCAAGTAATCTAGAGAAAAAAAGGTTCAAACAGACAAAAAGTAAAAATGTTAACGTGTATTTTTAAATATCTTACTTTGGATTAATAATTCTATGGGTCTTTCCTGGATTTTAAAATGGTGTTTATGTATTAGACAACATTTTATCAACAAATCAACACATTCTCTCACACATAAAGGCCCTCAGGTAAAAAAGGCGGTTTTATTAAATTAAGTAGAAAACAGAAATGGTCTACACAGTTAGGGTGAGCAAGTTTGCTACACTGAAAACCCTTTAAGTCATGAGTCAACTTTATATGAGTTTAAAAAAAAAAAAAACCCCTTTACAATATAGAACTAAAAATATTAAATATCTTCCAAGTCATGGTATGAAGAGTAATAAACAATTAGGGTGCTTACAATATTAAGATATGTAAATGAGCTGGGTGCAGCGGCTCATGCCTGTAATCCCAGTACTTTGGGAGGCTGAGGCAGGCAGATCACCTGAGGTGAGGAGTTCGAGACCAGCCTGGCCAACACAGCGAAACCCCGTTCTCTACTAAAAATACAAAATTTAGCCAGGCATGGTGGCATGCACCTGTAGTCCCAACTACTTGGGAAGATGAGGCATAAGAATCACTTGAACCCAGATGTTGTAAGGCAAGATCACACCACTGCACTCCAGCCTAGACGACAGAGGGAGACTCAGTCTCAAAAAACAAAAAACAAAAAAAGAAAAGGAAAGGAAAAAAACATTTGAATGAATAAGTCCTGTTATTTTCAACCAATAACACGTAAGCTGAGCCCCATGGGATCCCCCACAAAGGTGAAATGGATTATTCCCCATTAGAAAACAAAAGCCATATTTGTCCTACCATTTTTAACATGTTGGGATAATACCAAGCTTAGAAGAGTCCATCTTTCTGAGAAGTGAGATTCTGAAGATACCCTGGATTCCCAGTCCTCATTACAAAGACAATCTGCCAAGTTGACCAATTTCTCACCAAGGATATCGCCTTTGAGCCAAGGAGTTACTAAAGCATGTTTATCTGAACTAGAACATGCCTAAAACCATAAAATTAAAGCAAAGATTAACAGCAAGATCAAATACTCTCTCTGTCCAAAATATTACTTGTACCATATTACTATCCCTTTGTTATCATGGCTCCAATTCTATCCCCCCTCCTCCTCCTCCTGAAGTTCTAGGAAGACTGGTATCCTCCCTGTTCCCCACTAAGCCTGGATGATGTTCACTTCCATGCTTTGCTATGTTACCTTCCCAGCCATAAATATTCCCCCACCCCCTTTTTTTTTTTTAACTTAAAATCCCATCCATTCTTTGAAAATCAGTACAAATCCCACCTACTTTATGGAGTCTCCCCATCCACTCCAGCCCACAATGATCACTGCTTTTCTCTGAATTTCTAAAGCACTTACTGGATTGTATAATTATTTAAATGTTTCATCTGTGTATATCTTGTCTTTCCAATGAGATTGTAAGTTCCTTGAGAGTAGAGACTGTCTTAAACTTCTTTGATACCTGCTATCAACACTGTAGATATGTTCAATGAATAATGAATAAACTTTGAAGATAGATTTATAAATGCTCTATAAATTTTTGTTCATTAATTTTGCTAAAATTAAAGAACAATTAATGTATAATAATGGTAAATTACTTCAATATGAACAACGGGATTTATTTCCCCAAATTCTCTGATATAGAGTTACTAGGGCCAGATATCTGACAGCAACTTGTTTATTTTCATGAGGTGGGGAGGCAAGAAAAAAAAAACTGTAAATCCACCCCTAAAGCATGCTGATCCATGTTCCCAGAGCTTCTTTTGCTTTAAGGGCTGAGAAGAAAGGAATTTGCAACTTGGTTCATTTCAAAGCAATCTGGAAGAAAAAAAAAAATCCAAGTGCAGATTGGGTAGTGCTTGGAAAACTTTATCCTTTTATTTAAAAATTGTAGGTAACCAGAGCTTATATTTTAGTCCAAGCTTTATCACTAACTAGCCTACAACTTTGGACAAATCTTTTAATGAATGTGGGCCTATCTCCTAATTTGAAAGCTGGAAAGATTAACTTAGAAAATCTCTAAGGTCCTTTTCTGGTTCCAAAACTCAAATCTGTTTTTTAATTGATGGTTTATTTAAAAGATGACTTTAAGACCAGCCTGACCAACCAACACGGTGAAACCTTGTCTCTACTAAAAATTCAAAAATTAGCTGGGCATGGTGGCAGGTGCCTATAATCCCAGCTACTTGGGAGGCTGAGGCAGGAGAATCACTTGAACCCAGGAGGCAGAAGTTGCAGTGAGCCGAGATGTTACAACTGCACTCCAGCCTGCTGGGCAACAGAGTGAGCCTCTGTCTCAAAAAAAAAAAAAGATTTTAAGACTCTGCTCATAAAGTATTAAGGTTCCATAAAACAAGAAAAACTACTTTAGAGTTTAGATGGCTGTGATACCTGCTTTCCCAGTGTAGTTTGCTAAGTAAAACCAATCTATTCTGCAGAATCCTGGTAAACAAAATAAACTTCTGAATAAAATGCCTCTTGAGTTAGCAAGATAAGAAGTTCAACATAATGTACAGGCATACCTCATTTTATTGGGCTTAATATTTACTGTGCTTTGTAAATGCTGCAACTTTAAAAATTGAAGATTTGTGGCAACTCTGCATTGAGCAAGTTTATTGGCACCATTTTACAACAATATATGCTCATTTTGTGTCTCTGTGTCACATTTTGGTAATTCTCACAATATTTCAAACTTTTTCACTATTATGTCTGTTATAGTGATCTGTAATCAGTGACTTTTGATGTTATGATTGTAATGTTTGGGGGTGCCACAAACCATTGCCATATAAGAGGGCAAACTTAATCAACAAATATTGTGTGTGTGTTCTGACTGCCCCGCTGACTGACCATTCCCTAATCTCTCTTCTCTGTCCTTAGGCCTCCCTATTCCCTTAGACACAACAATGCTGAAATTGGGCCAATTAATAACACTACAATGGCCTCTAAATGTTGAAGTGGAAGGAAGAGTCACACATCTCTCACTTTAAATCAAAAGCTGGAAATGATGAAGCTTAGCAAGGAAGGCATGTTGAAAGCCAAGAGAGGTGGAAAACTAGGCCTCTTGTGCCAAACAGCCAAGTTGTGAATGCAAAGGAAAAGTTATTGAAGGAAATTAAAAGTGCCACTCCTGTGAGCCCAAGAGTAATAGAAAGTGACACAGACTTACCGCTGACATGGACAAAGTTTTAGTGGTCCAGACAGAAGATCAAACGAGCCACAACATTCCCTTAGGCCAAAACCTAATCCACAGCAAGGCCCTAATTCTCTTTAATTCTGTGAAGACTGAGAGGTAAGGAAGCTGCACAAGAAAAGTCTGATGCTAGCAAAGGGTGGTTCATGAGGTTTAAAGGAAGAAACCATCTCCACAGTACAAAAGTACAAGGTGAAGCAGCAAGTGCTGATATAGAAGCTGCAGCATGTTATAAAGAAGATCTAGCTAAGATCAGTAATGAAGGTGGCTACACTAAACAGATTTTCAGTGGAGGTAAAACAGTCACATACTAGAAGAAGATGCCATCTAGGACTCTCATAGCTAGCAAGAAGTCAATGCCTGGCTTCCAAGTTTCAAAGGACTGGCTGACTCTCGTTAGGGGCTAATATAGCTGGTAACTTTAAGTTGAAGCCAATGCTCATTTCTCATTTTAAAAATCCCAGGGTTCTTAACCTTACGCTAAATCTATTTTGCCTGTGCTCTGTAAGTGGAATAGCAAGGACTAAATTAGAGCACGTTTATAGCGCGGTTTATTGAATATCTTAAGCCCACTGTTGGAAAAACGAAGGAAAAAAAGAAAAAAAATTCCTTTCGAAATATTGCTACTCATTGACAATGCACCTGGGTAACCCAAGACCTCTGATGGAGATGTACAAGGAAATTAATGTTGTTTTCATGCCTGCTAACACAACATCCATTCTGCAGCCCATGAATCAAAGAGTAATTTTAACTTTCAAGTCTTATTATTTAAGAAATACATTTCATTAAGCTACAGCAGCCACAGACAGTGATTCCTCTGATGGATCTGGGCAAAGTCCATTGAAAACCTTCTGGAAAAAACTCACCATTTTAGATGCCATTAAGACATTCATGAACCAAGGGAAAAGGCTAAAATAGCAACATTAATAGGAGTTGAGAAGTTGATTCCAACCCTCATGGATGACTTTGAGAGGTTCAAGACTTTAGTGTAGGAAGTAACTGCAGATGTGGAGGAAAGAGGCAAAGAACTAGAATGAGACATGAAGCCTCAAGATGTGACTGAAATGCTGCAATCTCATAATAAAATGTGGATGGATGAGGAGTTCCTTCTTACGGATAAGAAAATGGTTTCTTGAGGTGGAATCTACTCCTGGTGAAATGCCGTGAACATAGTTGACATGACCACAAAGGATTTAGAATACTACATAAACTTAGATGATACAGCAGTGGCAGGGTTTGAAAGGATTGACTCCAATTTTGAAAGAAGTTCTTCTTTGGGTAAAATGCTATCAAACAGCATCATATGCCAAAGAGAAATCTTTCATGAAAGGAAGAGTCAATTAATGCAGCAAACTGCACTGTTGTCCTTATTTTAAGAAATTGTCACAGCCACTCCAGCCTTCAGATACCACCACCCTGGTCAGTCAGCAGCCATGAACATCGAGGCAAGACTCTCCATCAGCAAAATGATTACAACTCGCTGAAGGCTCAGACGATCATTAGCACTGTTTAGCAATAAAGTAATTTTAAATTAAGACATGTACATTGGTTTTCAGATATAATGTTATTGCACACTTAATAGACTATAGTGTACACATAACTTTTATATGCACTGGCAATCCAAAATACTTGTGTAACTTGCTTTATTGCTGTTGTCTGGAACTGAACTTACGATGTCTCTGAGATATGCCAGTATGAACATATCTAATGAAAGAAGCTGCCTAGCTGTAAGGAGATGAGGAGGCTAGTGAGTCATGGAAGCGCAGGCAGCAAACACTGGCTAGGAACTTCCAATCACTGCTCAGGAAGAGGATTTTCTTCCACACAGATGTGAGTATTTGCACTTCACGGCAGGTACATTCCTAAGTTGGAAATGGATACATTAGTCTACTCTTATCAAATTATTTGCACCCCCTGCTCTGAATCAAGGCTTATCAAGGAGCTTTCTGATTATTTAGCTCTTCATGTAACTTGGCTGCAGGAAGAGAAGGCACTAGATAAACTAAGGTAAATAGTGTGCCTGATAAGTCATATTCCTCATTGAAAAATAATAAATATTCTGTATTTATTTTGTAAAAATAAAACTATGGGGAAAATGGGGAGTTACTATTTAATGGATACAGGGTTTCAGTTTTGCAAGATGAATTAAGTTATGGAAACTGCACAACGATGTAAATATACTTGATGCTACTGAACTGTATATTTAGAAATGGTTAAGATGGTAAATTTCATGCTATGTTTTTTTTACTACAACTTAAAAAATAGAAAAAAACTTGCAAATTCAAGAGTTAGCTATGAAAACAGAAAAATAATTTGAAAATGCTTTAAAAAGGAGTAAGAATTTCAGGTAGCTAGTCATAACATCTCTACAGTTGGAAAAGAGTTATAACATTTACATCCTCATTAGGAAAGAATACTTAAGCCATTTTGAAAATTTATAAATTGTTTATGTTCTTTCATTTCTTTTCATTATTCTTACCACTAATTTTCTTAGTCAGTGGCAATCACACAAAGACTGGAAGATTTTTATTTACCTACACAGTGTTCCAGAGTAGAGAAAACTTAATTTTCTCATGTGTTCTACCCAAAGCTAGAACCACCAATCCATTTCTGCCGTAGAAAAAGTAACTAGGATAAGAGCAGAAAGTTGTAGCTTTAATTAAAAGATAATAAAATGTTTAAATCTGCCTTTGTTACCTTCTAGGAAAGAAACACTGGATTTTCCAGAGCCTGTTCATTTTTCCCTAATATTACCAACCAGAAAAATACTACTACAGGAAAAGAACAAATATCTTCCCACATTATAGGAAGAAAGTTATAATAATGAGGAAGTTCTCTAACACAGAACCTGACTATCTGACCATATTTATTGTGTGACTAGGACTATGGTTATAATATTTCTATTCCCATAAATACAAAAAAAAAAGAAAAAAAATCCCTAAGATACCTTTTCAATAATCTTAAGAAGAGAATTCCATTTCAAGTCCACCTGAAAAAAGAAAAAGAGTTAGAAACAATCTGCTAGAGCAACTTTTTGTTTGAGATGGGGTTTTGCTATGTTGCCCAGGCTAGTCTAGAATTCATGGGCTCAAGCCAATGTCTCACCTCAACCTCCTGAGTAGCTGGGACTACATGCATGCGCCAACATGCCCAGCTAAAACTTTTAAAAAGTAAATGAAGTACCCATGTAACCAATACAAAACTAAAATGTTCTTATTCAACTTTTTAAATGTATAGATTAAAAGAATTCACCTTTTAATTACAAGTATTTGTCACCCTGGTAATGCTGAACATCTACCCAGCAGCCCTAGATACTTCCCAAATCATGATCAAGAATATATTGCTTGTCCTTAAATAGACACTTACAGTGAAGAAACAACCAGAAAACAATATGCAGGCTCATTCTACTCATCTATTATTAAAATAGTTTGAAAAGATATACAACAGGAATACCTTGGTTAGATCATCCAAGACTTTTTTTCTTTCCATATCATTGTCACAGCACCGGAGAGCACTGTACAAAATGTCCACCAGGAAACCAAAATCCTTCCTTTGATCTTCATTTAGCCAACCTGTCAGTTTCTGGTATAAAAACTGCACTGCAGGATTTTTTTGTGCAAGCTTGGCTATTTCAAGAGGTTTGGCTTGGACAATACTCTGTTTTTCATCACCAAGTAGCATTTTAAACACTCGGCTTGAAGAAAAGGAGTCAAGCAGAGTAGAAAGAAACCTTAGATGCTGCTCTGACTTTTGTTCATTGACATAATTAATACTTATATCTGCGAGTTTACAGACTAAGTCTTCCAAAGGTTTTTTCCTTAGAGGAGACAAAAGGCCTGAAGAGCTATGAGTGAGAGAAGGTTCAGTTGTTAATTCCCAGCCTTCAATGTTCTCTCCTTCTGAAGATAGACATTTTTCATTCTCTTTATTGCTTTCAAGTATCTCATCAGCAAATCTAACCTTACCATTTTTTTTTTTATTTGACTTCAATGAGCTCTTCGGCTTCTGAAGCACCTGTAATAGGTTAGATACACCCAAAACGGACTCAACATCAGCTTCTGGCTCATTGATTTTCGCGACACAGATCTCTGACAGTCTTTCCCAGAAATGTATCAGTACGTTCTCCAAGTTGTGAGCTGTTTTTTCATCTTTTTCCATGTCTGCTTTGGCTTCCCAGGAACTTAGAGTTTCTGCTAAATGGTTAAATAGCTGCCCATGTTGCAACCCTGGGTCTTTGAGAACTGCATCAATAAAAGGGATCAACTGAAAGAAAAGGCAGAATATCATAAAATATATATTTGGTCTTCAACCCCCATCTCCTGGCACACAACTCTAAAATCCTTGGAATCTCCAAAGTGATATTATTTTGTAAGCTAATGGATTGACTGATGGCTGGCAGCACCTATATAGCAGGATGGGGGCTGATCACCAGAAAGATCAAAGCAGGATTAAAGGGCTAGAACTTTCAATATCTCCCCAACCTCCAGGAATAGAAAGGCAGCTAAAAGTTAAGCTGATCACCAGTGGCAATTACTTAATCATTCATGCCCAGTAATGAAGCCTCCATAAAACTGCAAGAAAGGGAACATTCAGGGAGCTTTCAGATAGCTGAACATGTGGAGGTTCCTGGAGGGTGGTGCACCCAGGGAGGGCGTGGAAGTTCTTCGCCCCTTCCCGTATCTCACCCTGTGCATTTCTTCATCTGTATCCTTTGTAATATCATTTATAATAAACTGGTAAATTGTTTCTCTGAGTTCTGTGAGCCAGTCTAGCAAATTAAGCAAACCCCAGGAGGGGGTCATGGGATCCCTGATTTAGATGTATAGCTGGTTGGTCAGAAGCCCAGGTAAAACAGCCTGGGGCTTGCGATTGGCATCAGAAGTGGGCAGCGGTCTTGTGGGACTGAGTCCTAAGCCAGTGAGATCTGACACTATCTCCAGGTAGATAGTCAGAACTGAATTGGAGGACACGTAGCTGGTATCTGCTGAACTGACTGCTTGCTGGGTGGGGAGAAATCTCCACATATTTGGTCACAGAAGTCTTCCGTGTCGATTACTATGATGTGAGAGTAGAGGAAACACTGTTTTTTCCACCCACAGAAGGTAAAAAATATAAAAGTTCAATTTTCAAGAGAAATAAAATGTAAACAAAGTATTTATAAAACACCACAAAATTTCATATTTAGTAACTGAAAAACATAAATTTTCCCCTAGAACTCTGAAAAAGTTAGCCTAAAGATCCCTTTCATATCATATAAGAGCTTGATGATTTCACCTCAATTATTCCTTTTTCATGATAAAACTGACTGGGATTCTTGGTCATTAACAATCTAGTTTTCTTTGCATCTTCTGGATTTAAGTGTTTTGCTTTTCTGCCTTAACCATAGGCAAATCTAAGATATGAGACTATAAGTCAATATGAAAGATACCTAGGACCCACAGAGTATGGAATCCTATTTCCTAAATTACAAAAATAAGGGTAGAGACATCCTAGGATCTGGGCTTCTATAATCTCACTAATTTCCTACTGTGAAGAACCATATTCCATAATCTTCTCTCATCTCTGGTTCTAAAAGCCAAGCCAAACTTACACAAAGCATAATTTGAGTATTTTAGAACTAACAAGATGATTGCTTCATGATTTATTTAAACTTACTACAAAAGATCATAAATAGCAACTTCAAAATTCTGCTTTGCATTACATCTTTTTTTTTTTTTTTTTTTTTTTTTTTTTCTGAGATGGAGTTTCGCTCTTGTTGACCAGGCTGGAGTGCAATGGCACAATTTCGGCTCACTGCAACCTCCGCCTCCCAGGTTCAAGCAATTCTCCAGCCTCCTGAGTAGCTGGGATTACAGGCATGTACCACCACACCTGGCTAATTTTGTATTTTTAGTAGAGATGGGGTTTCTCCATGTTGGTCAGGCTGGTCTTGAACCCCCAACCTCAGGTGATCCACCCACCTCGGCCTCCCAAAGTGCTGGGATTACAGGCGTGAGCCACGACGCCCAGCCTGCATTACATCTTTCTAAAACAGGGTTTTTACAGGCCAGGCGCAGTGGCTCACACCTGTAATCCCAGCACTTTGTGAGGCCCAGGTGGGTGGATCACCTGAGGTCAGGAGTTCTCAACCAGCCTGACCAACATGGTGAAACGCCATCTCTACTAAAAATACAAAAATTAGCTGGGTGTGGTGGCAGGTGCCTGTAATCCCAGCTACTTGGGAGGCTGAGGCAGGAGAATAGCTTGAACCTGGGAGGCAGAGGTTGCAGTGGGCCGAGATCCCGTCATTGTACTCCAGCCTGGGCAACAAAGAGCGAAACTTCGTCTCAAAAAAAAAAAACAAAAAAAAAGGATTTTTGCATCCAGACACTGATTAGTTTCTTAGGTATCATACCATGCTAGCAACTGAGAGTATAGAATTTTTACTTATCTGGTCAGAAATACACATTACTCAATTGGTAAATTGAAAAAATAAAATTTTTACAAGGAAGGCTTATTACTGAAAATGGCAATAAGACACAATGAGCTTGATCCTATATAATCAGTATACAAAGACATTGACGACTTTTACATTAAGATACCTGATCATTGATGAGCATCTGTTCAATCTCTTCCTCACCTAAGTTTTGCTGCATTATAAAACGTAAGCATTCAAAAAAAGCAGATATTACTGCCGAGGACTCTGAAGAGCTGGTTTTAGTTCTCTCTGTTGACAGCCTAAGAAATAATTAATAACTGGATTACTCTTTCATGAAAAAGAAACAAGAACTCAGAATTATCAAAATAAAGACCTCAAAAAGGCATCATGACAGAAGAAACATTTTTAAAGCAGTTTCTTAAACTACAAATTAAATACCAACGAAAATACATATAGCCCAATGAGAATATGAACTTAAAAACTTTCAAAAAGTTTTTCAAAAAATGTATCAGTAAAAAATAAAAATAAGAGAATATTTCCTTTTTCTTCTTTTTTTTTTTTAGAAATAGTGTCTTACTATCTTGACCAGGCTGGTCTTGAACTCCTGGCCTCAAGCAATCCTCCCACTTTGGCCTGTGCTAGGATTACAGCTGTGAGGCACCACGCCTAGCTGAGATATTAATTTTCTATTCATGGACCAATCCACCTGCAAATTCAAGATAACTTATTAACCAAATAAAGATAATGGTGTAGTAAAAAAAATTTGTAATCATTAATAAAATGATGTAACTTCTAAGTTCAACAAATGTACTGAAACAGTTTTTTTAAGTGTGAATTTAAACATCTACAGTAGTTAAAGTTGTGGAAGTTTTAAAAATTTCACTGGCTAATTTTCTGCATTTAGGCATTTGTATTTATCAACATAAATAAAAATTGGCTTCATGTGTCTGTGGTGCAATTGGTTAGCACATTCTGCTGTTAAAAAAATGGCTAATTTGAAAAATAGCCTAGTTGACCTATTTCCAACTAGGAGCTTTACCTTATTTATCTAACTTCCTGCTGTGTGCTACCACTGAAGTCTTGAACGTATTCAAGAAAAAAATAACAATTGTAATTCTCTGAAAACTTTAAAAGTATTTAATGAATAGTAAAACAACTTGGAGAAATCTAAGTAAGAAAGAAAATGAGTATAAAAACAGGAAAATGTTTTGTTTTAAAAATCAAAAATTTAAATATCTTACCCAGCAACTAGAGACGTGAGGAAATTTTTGAAGAAATACAACTTTGGATGTGTGATGGACTGAGGGAGCTTGCTGATGAATGGCAGAAGGTAAGGATATATGACAGTAGCTAGACCCCGACCACCTTCACGAATCACAGTTGATAGCTTGGGAAACACACTCTTTTTTGCATTTACATGAAGCCAACAGTCCTAACCAAACAAAAGATTATAGTAGTAATTAGAGATCATAAACATATTTTCTCAATTAAAAGAGAAAACATATAGGCTCTCAAAAAGAAAAACCAAATATTTTACCTAAAAAAAGTCAAAATCTTTCACCACCATTAAAAACTAAAACTGAAATTATAAATGTATTACATATAATGATCATATATTCGACATGCTTACAAGACAGTATTGATTAGAAATAATTATTTAACTTCTATTTCTATAAAAGCTGCTTTCTAAAAGGGACAATTATATTTCAATCTTCATTATATTTCATCTTAAATATAAAATTCAGATATGGTGACTGCACTAGGCCACATAAGGTTTAAAGAATAATTAAAAATGGCAAAACAAAATAAAATAAAAACTCTATGCCATTTTAGTCACTTTAAGATTTATGTCAAGTTTAGATTATTTTATTTCCAAGAAAGCATTTTCCCAGTACGTTTTGGATATTCTTATCTCATAGGTTCTCAGTCATATGATACCTAAGGGTTCTAAAATACAACTAAAAGACAAGTATTCCTCAGTGTACCAAATGTGCCTCTCTTACATACCTCAATCGTTGTAAGTGTATAGAGTACAGCTTCCCAGAGAGCTGGGCAGACAATTGGATCACTGTCATCAATGCTAAGTAGAACTGATGGGCTCACTTTGGATGCTTCCTCTTTCATCAACTGTGGAATGCGCTGGCACAATGCAGAAACTAACTCAAAATAAGCTGAGCGAATCTAAAAGAATGCAAAGCTGAATTAAATTAAAACCTAGTAAAACTTGATAAGATTTTTAATTTATGATTATAGTAGATTATTCACACTAACCCTCCCACTAAGAAAACTAAAATAGGTAGAAAAAATACTTTTTAAAATCTTAAAGAGTATGAAATGGCTGAAAAGGCATAAGGAATTACCAAGGCAAAAGTGAAGGCTGAAAGAATTAATTCAACTTTCTCTTTCTTTGACTGAAGCAAACACAAATCCTCTTTAGTAGCAGAAGCCTTCATTTGGGGCCTCCATTATAGCCAAACAAACAGAAAATAAGACACCATGAGCAATAATCAGGAGAAATAAAAGATCTGAGACTTTAAATCTTAGAATGATCAGTCACAAATTCTATAATACAATGCTTATTATATTTAAAGGAACAAAAGTTTTAAAAAACTTGTAGGAAAAAGGATCCCGGAAAAAGTAGAGCAGATCTGAAAAAGATCAAGCACAATTACTAAACTAAAAATAATTAAAATTTAAAGCTCAACTCATAGTTTAAGAACAGTGCAATGGTCTGAATGTCTCCCTCCAAAATTAATATGTTGAAACTTAATCACCAGTGTGATAGTCTTAAGAAGCGAGGACTCTAGGAGATGATTAGGTCTTGAGAGCACTACCCTCATGAATAGGATCAGAGGGCCCTTACAAAAGGGTATGAGAGACCACGTTTACTCCTGCCATGTGAGGACACAGCAAAAAGGGGCCATCTTTGAAACAGAGAAAGCAACCCTCACCAGACACTGAATCTGCTGGCACCTTGATCTTGAAATTTCCAGCCTATAGAACTGTGAGAAATAAATTTGTATTATTTATAAATTACTCCATCTAAGGTACAGTTTATCCCTTGGTACCTGCAGGGGATTGCATCAAGGACATCCCACCCTCCCACCCCACACATATATCAAATTCTCAGGAATTATATAAAATGTCCCTGACATAAAATGGCGTAATACAGTTGGCCCTCCATATCCGCAGGTTCCTCATCTACAGTTGATTGAATCCACATACGCAGAACCTGCAGATATGGAAGGCTGACTGTATTTTGTTAAAGTAGCCTGAATGGACTAAGAGAGCTGGAGGTTAGATACAAATAAGAGAGAATCAGTGAACTAGAAGACCGAGCAAAAGAAATTATCCGCAAAGCATCATGGAGAGACAAAAAGATGAAAAACAACAAAGAAAACATAACAGACATAGAGGATACAGTGAGGTTTAATATCTATTTAATCAGAATCCCAAGACAAGAGAACAATGAGGAAATACCTAGTGATAATAGCTGAGAATTTTACAGAGCCAATGAAATACACCAAGTCAAAGATTCAAAAAGCCCAACAAATCCCAGGCCAGATACATAAATGAGATCCACACAAAGACACATTATGCAACTGGGAAAACACAAGGAGAAAATCTTAAAAGTAGCCCAAGGAGAAAGATAAACTACCTTCAAAAGAAGGACAATAAGACTGATAGTTAATTTTGACAGCAGTAATTTAATCAGAAGACATGGAATAGTATCTTCAACACAAAAATAACTGCCAACATACAATCCTGTACTCAGCAAACATGTCTTTCAAGAATGAGGATGAAGGCCAGGCATGGTGGCTCACGTCTGTAATCCCAGAACTTTGGGAGGCTGAGGCGGGCAGATCACTTGAGGCCAGGAGTTCAAGACCGGGCTGGCCAACATAGCAAAACCCCATCTCTACTAAAAATACAAAAATTAGCCAGGCATGGTGGCACATGCTTGTAATCCCAGGATTTGGGAGGCTGAGACACAAAAATCACTTGAATCCGGAAGGCGGAGGTTGCAATGAGCCCAGATTGCACCACTGCACTCCAGCCTGGGTGACAAAGCAAGACTCTGTCTCAAAAAAAAAAAAAAAAAAAAAAGAATGAGGGTGAAATAAAAACACCTTCTGACACAAAGCAACAAATATATAGGCAAATCTAAACAAAGATTGAGAGTATAATATTTTGTGAGATTTAAAAATACATACATATTTAACCCCACAAAATATTTTATGTATATTTTATATAAAATATTACCAAATCAAAGTTAGCAAAGTATTTTAAAAGACATGACATTTAAAAAGACAGCAAACTTCTAGCTATGCTGAGAAACTTTGATCATAAAACATCAGAAAAAATCAAGAAAATTTTGCTTTGCTTAGAAATCAAGCATTCATTCATGAAACAAACAAAAACCATAAGGACTGAGCAAATTGTAAAACATTATTCTAGAATGCAAAAGACCTAAGATAACCAAAAGAATTTTGAAAAAGAACAAAGTTGGAAGTTTTCAACACAATATAAAACATTCATAATCAAGTGCATGGTATTGGGTGTAAGGATAGACATACAGATCAATGGACAGAACAGAGTCTAAAATTAAAGTTGTACATATACGGTCAAGTGAATTCTGACAAAGATGTCAGAGTAAGGACGGGATAGTCTTTCAGCAACTGAATACTACATAACCAAAAAATTAATTTTAACTCTCACCTTCAGTTTATATGCAAAAAAATAACTCTAAATCCACTACACGGAGCTAACCTATAAAACTACTAAAATAAAATATAGAAAATCTTTGCAAACTTAGGCAAAGATTTCTTAGATAAGACATCAATCTATTAACTGGCGATTCAAATAATAAAAATAAAAAATAAGACATCAAAAGCACAACCATAAAAGAAAAATGATCAATTAAACTTCATCAAAATTAAAACATCTACTCTTCAAAAACACTAATGTAATTAAAAGGCAAGCCACATACTGGAAGAAATCATTCATCATACTTTTATCTGACACATACTTCTACTCAGGATAAATACAGCACACTTGCAACTCAAAAATAACCAAACTGCAATTTTAAAATGGACCAAAAAATATGGATGAGTGAGAGCCCAATATATCAATTCTCCTAAAAGGAGGCTCCGTGGATAAAACACACACAAAAAACAACTACCTGAGGACTCTGGAGACTGAAATACAGATGCATTTTAGAAGAGAATCAAAACTGGGAGTAAGTGATCCACGAAGATTGACATCCCAATTTTTGCAGCTTTGCCCAAACATGACTGTGGTCGCCATCACAAAGGCACAGGACCAGCTACAACTTCAGTAGAAAGACTGACATCTTTCTGGCCAGAGGAACTAGAAGAACCAGGAAAGAAGGCCAGGATAATGTGGGATGATGCAGGAGAGTGATGGGGGACTCTAGAAAGGAGAGGGCCACAGAAAGGAACCCCTATATTCTGTATTTTAACAGCCTAAATCTACAGCTTATCTCTGAACCATGCATGTGCACTCCACCATGCCCAGCTAATTTTAAAATTTTTTTTTAGAGATATGAGTCTAACTACGTTGTGCGAGCTGGTCTTGAACTCCTGGCCTCAAGTAAACTAGAAGCAGCTTAAAGCTAAAACAAGAAATGAACTAAGAGCTAAGCCATTTCCCACCACAGGCATAATGGTTTGGTATGGGTCTAATGAAGTTAACTGCCTGCTAACAAAAAAAAAATACCCTTTGGATAAATATAAAATAATCCAGTCTCCAAAACATAACATTCACAATGTCCAGTATACAATCTTAAATTACTCAACATACCAAGAGCCACAAAAATGTGGTCTCATCACAAGGAATAAGACAGTTAACTGATGTCAACCCCAAGATGACCCAGATGTTATCAGACATGGATTTTAAAAAGCTATTAAAACTATACTCAATAAGGCAAAGGAAAATACGATGAGGATGAATGGGGAAAAATACACAATTTAATCTAAGAAACAGAAAATATAAAAAAAAGGGGAAGTTCTAGGAATAAAAAATATATGAAATAAAAATAAGCAAAAGATTACAACAGACACCTCCAAAAAGAAGATATACAAATGGCCCATAAACATATTAAAAGATATTCAACATCATTAGTCATCAGGGAAATGCAAATTAAAACCACAATGAGAAACCTCTATTCCAGAGGTCAGTAAACATTTTCCATAAAGAGATAGAGAGTAAATATATTAGTGTTTGCAGGCCATGTCGTCTCTGTTGCAACTACTTAGCTCTGCTTTATAGAAGTAAAGTAGCCATAGATAATACATAAAACTATTTACAAAAATAGATGTTTCCCTCGTGTCCATGGGGATGAAAAAAACAAAAACAGATGTGCCAGATTTGACACACGAGCTATTGCAATCCCTGATCTCATACCCAGGAGAATGACCTAAATTAAAACGGCTGACAATATGAAACATGAGGATATGGAGCAACTAAAAATCTCACACATTGCTGGTAGGAGTACTACAACTTTAGAAAACATCTTTGTAGCTTCCTATAAACATATACTTACCATATGACATATCAATTCCTCTCCTTAAGAAAGATAAAAACATATGTTCACACGAAAACTGTACAAAACTAAACAATAAAATGGACTGCTGATATATGCAACAACATGAATGAATCTTAAAACATTACACTAAGCAAAAGAAGCTAGATAGAGAGTAATGTCTAGCTCCATTTATATGAAAGCATAGAAAAGACAAATCTAATCTGTAGTGATGGGAACCGAATCAATGATGGGAGGCAAATCAATGAATGATAAAGGCAGAGGATGACTTGGAAGGACAAAAGGAATGCATTTTGGGTAAAAAAAAAAATGTTCTATTTCTTTATTATAGTGGTTATATGGGTATATATACATGTAGACAGGTGTATATATCTATCAAAACTTAAACTGTAAAAATGGCTGCATTTCACAGGACTGTGTGCAAATTATACTTCAATAAAGTTGATTTTTTTAGAATTATTGTAGGATATTTTAAAGTACCCAAATAAATTGAGAGAGGCTGGGCATGGTGGCTCACACCTGTATTCCCAGCACTTTGGGAGGCCAAGCCTGGTGGATCATTTGAGGTCAGGAGTTCGAGAACAGCTTGGCCAACACAGTGAGACCCTGTCTCTACTAAAAGTACAAAAATTAGCTGGGCATGGTGGCATGCGCTTGTAATTCCAGCTACTTGGGAGGCTGAGGCAGGAGAATCACTTGAACCCAAGAGGCAGAGGTTGCCGTGAGCCAAGATCACACCACGGCACTCCAGCGTGGGCAACAAAGTGAGATTCTGTCTCAAAAAAAAAAAAATTGAAAGAGATGAGAAATTCATGGATAGGAAGACTCAACAACATAAAGGAAGCAAGTTTCTCCATATTGGTCTATAAATTGAGTACAACCCCAATTAAAATTCTAGTTAGACTTTTTTGAGAAATTCAATAAATGTACTGGAATTTGTTTTGTTGAGACAGGATCTCACTCTATTGCCTAGGCTGGAGTACAGTGGCAGCGCAATCAAAGCTCACTGCAGCCTCAATCTCCCAGGCCCAAGTGATCCTCCCACCATAACTTCCCAAGTACTTAGGACTACTAGCACTCCCCACTGTGTCCAGCTAATTTTTTTACATTTTTTAGATGGGGTCTAACTATGTCATGCAGGCTGGTCTCAAACTCCTGGCCTCAAGTCATCCTCCCACCTTGGCCTCCCAAAGGTCTGGAATTACAGGCATGAGTCACCATGCTCAGCCCAAATTTACTGAAATTTTTATGAAAGAATAAAGTTCTGGCCAGGTACAGTGGTTCATGCATGTAATCCCAGCACTTTGGGGGCCGAGGCAGGTGGATCACTTGAGGTCAGGAGTTCGAGACCAGTCTGGCCAACACAGCAAAACCCTGTCTCTACTAAAAATACAAAAATTAGCTGGGCGTGGTGGCAGGCACCTGTAATCCCAGCTACTCGAGAGGCTGAGGCAGGAGAATCACTTGAACCCAGGAGGTGGAGGTTGCAGTGAGCTGAGATCGTGCCGCTGCATTCCAGCCTGGGCAACAGAGTCAGACTCTATCTCAAAAAAAAAAAAAAAAAAAAAGAATACAACCCAAAAAATGTGACTAACCTGAGCAGGTATTAGGACATATCATAAGGCCAGGCACAGTGGCTCATGCCTGTAATCCCAAATGGGAGGCTGAGGCGGGCAGATCACCTGAGGTCAGGAGTTCGAGACCAGCCTGCCCAACATGGTGAAACTCCGTTTCTAGTAAAAATACATAAATTATCTGGGCATGGTGACAGGTGCCTCTAATCCCAGCTACTCGGGAGGCTAAGGCAGGAGAACAGCTTGAACCTGGGAGGCGGAGGTTGCAGTGAGTTGAGACTGTGCCACTATACTCCAGTCTGAGTGACCGAGTGAAACTCTATCTCAAGAAAACAGCCTGGCCAACATGACAAAACCCTGTCTCTACTAAAAAATACAAAAATTAGCCAGGCGTGGTGGCGGGCACCTGTAATGCCAGCTATTCGGGAGGCTGAGGCAGGAGAATTGCTTGAACCTGGGAGGTAGAGGTTGCAGTGAGCTGAGATCGCGCCACTGCACTTCAGCCTAGGTGACAGAGTAAGACTCTGTCTCAAAAAAAAAAAAAAAAAAGACATATCATAATGTCATACTGACAGTGGCACTGGTATAACAAGAAACAGAGACCAATGCATCAGAACATAATTTAGAGGCAAATTTCTGAATGTATTTTTTTTTAAATAGGTTCCTGCTCCTCCCCCAGGCTGGAGTGCAGTGACACAATCATGGCTCGCTGCAGCCTTGACTTCCTGGGATCAAGCGATCCTCCTGCCTCAGTCTCCAAGTAGCTGGGACAATAGGGGTGTGCCACCATACCCAGCTAATTTTTTAATTATTTTTTTCTAGAGACAGGGTCTTGCCATGTTGTCCAGGCTGGTTTGGAACTCATAGGCTCAAGTGACCCACCTGCCTTGGCCTCCCAAAGTTCTCGGATTACTGGCATAAGCCACTGTGCCCAGCAATATATAAGAACTTAATGTCTTGTAATGGCATGACCACAGATCAACAGGGAAAAAAAATAAACAGTTTACTAGGTAATGTTAGGAAAACTGACTCACCATATATGAAGAAAAATGTAACTAGATCTATACTTAACACCAAATGAAAAGGTAGATTATTGATGAAGTAAAGATTTTATATGAAAGGTAAAACTGCATATAAAGCCTACAACTATAAAGCTAAAAAATTTAAAATATAAGAATATCTTTATGACTTAAAGGTGGGAATAGCCTTCATAAGGCAAAAATCAGTGGCTTTGATCACATCAAAATTAAGATTTCTTTCTGACATAAGACACATGGGACAGGTGACAGAATGGGAGCTTTTTTGCATTGCCTAAAAATGACAAAAGATAATCTGTCATGAGATTAGAATTTTTAAAAAAGACAAAAAGACTAATATTTAGATTATAAAAGGGACTCCTGCATAAAAAGAAAAAGAGAACTCCAAAAAAGGAAAAATGAACAAGAAACACAAAAACGCTAAAAATTCTTGAAGAGATGCAAAATCACCAATAAGGAAAGTAATTCCAATTAAAGAGAGATATCACCTGAATTCCTATTAGGCTGATGAAAATTAAGCAGCTGAATGTTGCCTACTGAAGGCTAGAATATAAGGTTATGTAGTAGCAGCTGAATGCTGCCTTGTGATGGCTAGAATATAAGGTTATGTAGTAGCAGCTGAATGTTGCCTAGTGATGGCTAGAATATAAGGTTATGCAGTATAGGAGTCATCATGTGGCCGGGCGCGGTGGCTCACGCTTGTAATCCCAGCACTTTGGGAGGCCGAGGCGGGCGGATCACAAGGTCAGGAGATCGAGACCACGGTGAAACCCCGTCTCTACTAAAAAATACAAAAAATTAGCCGGGCGTGGTGGCGGGCGCCTATAGTCCCAGCTACTCGGAGAGGCTGAGGCAGGAGAATGGCGTGAACCCGGGAGGCGGAGCTTGCAGTGAGCCGAGATCGCGCCACTGCACTCCAGCCTGGGCGAAAGAGCAAGACTCCGTCTCAAAAAAAAAAAAAAAAAAAAAAAGGAGTCATCATGTATTGATGGTTGATTCTAGAGTAATGCAGCCATTCAGGAGAGCAATCTGGCACTATTTTAGGAAATTAGGTATGCACACACTTCACTGATTCAGCAATTCAGATAATTTCTTAAGATCCAAGGACACATGAATGAAGATGTTCATTGCTGCATTACTTGTGAAGGCAAGGAGTTGGAGGCAATCAGGATCTATCACTGGAGGAATGGGCAGGTTAAATGAATAGGTACATGCAAACTTCTGAATACTACAAGGCAGGTAGAAGTCATGGATCAGATGTACATGCAAGAACATGAGGGATCTTTTTTGAAAAAGCAATGAAGAAAAAGTAATAAATGGAATAAAATATAACAGTATCATTTATGTGAATTAAAAACTCAAGCACACACAAAAGCACATTTTTCAAAAATACAGTCAATCCTCACAAATCCCATGTTTGCCAATTCACCTACTTGCTAAAATTTATTTGTAACCCCAGAATCAAAACTTGCAGTGTCTTAGGCCGGGCACGGTGGCTCACACCTGGAATCCCAGCACTTTGGGAGGCCGAGATGGGTGGATCATCTGAGGTCAGGAGTTTGAGACCAGCCTGGCCGACATGGTGAAACTGTCCCTACTAAAAATATCAAAAAATTAGCCGGGCATGGTGGCGGGCACCTGTAATCCCAGCTACTTGGGTGGCTGAGGCAGGAGAATCACTCAAACCCAGGAGGCGGAGGTTGCAGTGAGCCTAGATCGCGCCATTGCACTCCAGCCTGGGTGACAAGAGCGAAACTCCATCTGGAAAAATAAACAAAAAACTTGCAGTGTCTTGCAGTCATTTGTGGACATGCACAGAATGGCAAAAAAATCTGAGTCACCCACGTGCACATTCCCAGCTGAGGTTGAACAAGGCGACATTCCCTTATTTCAGCTCTCATACTGTAAACAAGTGTCCTTTTCACAGTATTTTTTCAAATTTTTGTGCTTTTCATTTGTGATTTCATGTTTCAAATGGCCTCCAAGGAGCAGCACTGAAGTGCTGTCTATGTGTCTAAGCACAAGAACGCTATGATGTGCCTTACAAAGAAAATATGGGTTAGATACACTTCATCCAGGCATGAGTTTTAGTGCTGTTGGCCGTGAGTTCAACGCTAATGAATCAATAATAGCAATGGAAAAAAGCTGTCTTTAAACAGAAACACACATAAAACAAGGTTATGTACTGGTTATGTCAGTTATCAACTGACAAAAATGCTGTGAATAGAAGCTCACAAGAACCTAACCCTGTATTTCCCATAAGGGCAATGCCTCAGTATTCACTAAGTCAGTATTCATGATGAGTTTATAGAAAGTAACTACTAAGAATGATGAGAATCAACTGCACAAACAAAAGCACATATATTAAACATATTAGACCAGTCAGCCAGTGAAAGTAGAGAATGGAGACAGACATAGACAAAAGGGAAAAAATAAATTAATTAAATGAGAAGAGACTTGCGCACACCAATTTTAAGGTGCTATGAACAAAGGAGTATGGTAATTCATACTGATAATTCTAAATCTGAGGCCCAAACTAAATAAAAAAGTAAAAACAGAGTAACATTCTAGTAAGAGAGGTAATTCAGTAAATGAATAGCCTACCACAGAGATGTGCTTGCAGAGTTCTAAGTATAAACAATAAACATAAAACATAAACTAAGAAGATGGGGGTAAGGAATCAGAGAAATGTCTTCAGACAAAAAAGATTAACATACCTGAGGTACACTGTGTTTTCCATACTTCCAAAACTTATTCTGTGATAAAAGAGACTTAAATTTCTCCTCCAGAGAATCAAGCTCATTATCAGGTAAAAGGCAAAGCAATTTCTTTAATGCCAATAAGGAACAAGTTACAACCCGGTAGAATTTAGCTTCTCTTTCTTCCTCTGGAACAGTTCTTGATATAAAACAAAATAAATATATTAAAAAATTTAGAATTAGCCAAACTACATATCTGGTGGTCCTATTTAAAACATTTTATCATTAAATATCTACCAAAGTTGCTTTATTTCTGTCTTCGACTTCCCCTGTGCCAATGTCCCTCAAAATGTAAACATACAAAGAAATTGAATCACATACTTTACTACTAATACGAGGTGAAAGTAGATGAAAAGCTAAGGCTTGCAATAAGTCAGAAAGTACACCACTCTCAGTAGCATGCACAAGGGTGATCCCAGGGAATGGATATCAAGCCATCTAAGACTATTTTCCCTCAAGGACTCTTAAAACTTTACTTAGAATAGCCCGGGCGCGGTGGCTCACACCTGTAATCCCAGCACTTTGGGAGGCCGAGGCGGGCAGATCACGAGGTCAGGAGATCAAGACCATCCTGGCTAACACGGTGAAACCCCCGTCTCTACTAAAAAATACAAAAAAAATTAGCCGGGTGTGGTGGCGGGCGCCTGTAATCCCAGCTACTCAGGAGGCTGAGACAGGAGAATGGGGTGAACCCGGGAGGTGGAGCTTGCAGTGAGCCAAGATACTGCCACTGCACTCTAGCCTGGGCGACAGAGCAAGACTCCGTCTCAAAAAAAAAAAAAAACTTAGAATATAAAAGTAAACAAAATACTTTACTACTCTTTCAACAGAACTATTTATATTCTTCAACCATGTTCAACCAGACCTTAAAATACTTCCTCCTACAACTGTCAAAAAGTAAATGCAGGAAACATCTCTTTCTAATACAACCAAATGTGTAGCTCCCAGGTAATTCAAGTTAAATAGCAGGACAACTTGCAAGTAAAAGCACTTAATACAGGATCTCACATATGGCATTATGTTATTTTCATCTCTACATATATTATTCCTTCTTTTTAAAAATGTCACATTGGGCCGGGCCCAGTGGCTCATGCTTGTAATCCCAACACTTTGGGAGGCTGAGGCGGGTGGATTACCTGAGGTCACGAGTTTGAGACTAGCCTGACCAACATGGTGAAACCCCGTCTCTATAAAAAATACAAAAAAATTAGCCAGGTGTAGGGGTGCATGCCTGTAATCCCAGCTACTCAGGAGGCTTAGGCATGAGAATCACTTGAACCCAGAAGCTAGAGGTTGCAGTAAGCTGGGACTGCGCCACTGCAATCCAGCCTGGGTGACAGAGTGAGACTCTGTCTCAAAAAAAAAAAAAGTCACATTGAAATCATCTGATTACTTAGGAGTGAAACAAATCCTTAACATGAGTTACAATGAAACAATACAACTTACTGTGGGTCACTGAGTGTATCAGGTGTTTCTTTTATAAGATGATCCTGAAGCACCTACAAAGGGGGGAAGGTACCAAAGCCTTTGGTTTTACTGAACTGTCAATGGTGAACAGATAGAGCCTAGTTAAATAAAATCCATTGTGAAAAATCTCCATAAACCTCATCTTACCTAAGAGCAGAATCAAACAGCGAAAGTGAAAGGTTTGAATTTTACCAATTTTTCTTTTCCTATCAATTCCCAAGGTTAGCTGCTTTAGATACTTCTGCCCCATGCACCTATAAATACTCCTGACCACTTGTTCCTCCATTTCTCTTGCACACAGCAATGAAGTGAATGTGAATCTGGGAGAGAAAGTAGGCTCTGCTTTCCTCTCCCCTCTTTCTGTAAGCCTGCTTGCCCACAAAGAACGCCATACCTTATGCTCTGCTCCATCACAGAGGAAGGTATGAGGTTTTCAAATATGAGGAAGTCTGTTTCCTCCTGGGGTGCAGGGCAAGGCAGTCCACTGTTCCAGTAACTGCTTTATCAGCAATAACAATAACTAACACTTACTGAGCTTTTGCATGTGCCAGGTATTGCTTTGAGCACATTTTAGGCATTAACTAAATTAATCCTCATAACTCCATGAAGTACAAGTTAATTCCTGCTTTATAGATTACGAAATGAAGGCACAGAAACTTGCCCAAGGTCACACACCTAGTTGCTAGCTGATGGCAGTGGGACTAGAACCAATGGTGTGACCCAGAGCCCACGTCTTATAGACAGTATGATATACTATCTATAATGCTGACATTTTGATTTTCATTTGCCTAACTCAGCTCTCTAATACATGGGTTTGGAATTTGAGACAGTTCATTGCCAAGAGCTGTAATGAACGGTAACATAGCCAACTAAAGGGAAAATAAAATGGAAGAAATAACCCATATGTTCAATGATTAGTTATCCATCCATGACAAAGCCAAGAACAAATTTATTTTTTAAAGCCTATGAAGAGCCAAATTAGTTGTCTCAAAATCCATTTCCTAAAGCTCTTAGTGTCCAAACTCATGACACTTCACTCTTATAACATTTATAACTTGGCATTTTAAATCAACCAATGATTCTTACGTTACAGATGGGTTAGAGAACTCCATTTGAGCATATGATTAAAGCTACAAACCCTCTCCCTAGAAAAACATGTGTGCTACACCTGAGAAATGAAGAATGGAAGAACCTAAATGGGGTACTAGAATCAAGTAATGTGTCGGGGGGTGCTGGATGAAGAGATTAGGTAGGTAAGCAGGGACCAGATCATGCAGAGCCTTGTATGTCAAGACAAGAAATTTGAACTTAAAGTGTAATGGAGAGCCACAGGAAGGAAGGCTAATTGAAAGGAGGAAGGAAAGCAGGGAGAGAAGGTCAGATGGAAGTGTTTAAGTAGGGTTATACAGAGGGTGTTGTGGAAACATAGGAGTACTAAATAAGGCAATAAATGCAAGCATAGATTTTTTTAAAAATTATCAATTCCCTCCTCACTTCTACTTCATCTACTTTTATTTCTCAATATAATTCTAACAACTTTGTTGTCTGGTTTTTCTAGTCCATATATTGGGAATAGCAAATGAAGGGGGAAGAAATGAGACACTGCTAGAAACAGACACACTGAAAGCCACAAACAGGTATGGCTGGTAACTTTTTATGAGAAAGTTATGGCAAAAGTGTTGGCCCAGTGTGGATAAACTTTATCTGATAATGGGAGTATAAATTTGTTTGGCCTTTTGACGGGCCATTTATCATTATCTACAAAAAATTTTAATGTTCTTATCCTTTGGCCCAACATATGTTTACTAGAAGTTTTAGTAAGTATCACTCCCACAAGGGTAAAAAGAGATCTACTCAAGAATGTTTACTGAAATAGCATTCTTTATGATAAAAATTGGAAAAACAATCCAAATGTATATTAATCTAAAAAGAGTTAAATAAACTACAGTATATCCATGTATAGTAATACCAGAGAGCCAATAAAAAGAAAAAGACACCAAGTTAGATCTATATATCTATATATCTATATATAGATATATAGGTATGGAAACACGAGAGAAAATAATTTTAGATTTATTTTTAGATATATTGCTTGTTTAGATTATATAAAACATGTCTACTTTTTAAAAATATAATAAATTAAGACTTCAAAATTAAAATGGAAAATTTAAATACTGTAGAAAGATCCAGTCCAAAATGCTAATTTTGTTAAAGATCCAAAATGGTTATTTAACTAAGCAGAATTTTAAAAAGGCAACCTTCAGTTTGAAATACTATACTTCCTCATTCCCCTACAATCCCAAGTAAAAGAGCTGTCATTATGCTTATAACCCTTAAATACTTAAAAAAAATTGATTCAGAATGATTCCAGAACTTACACTTGTAATTTCATCCTTACAAAATGCTATGGCTTCAGGTTGCTTGCTTGGAGGAAAAGCCGCTTCAAATGCATCTTTTGCTGCAAACGCAGCTGGTGTGTAAGTATCACACTGAGCCATTAGCCAATATCCCATTAAACTTTTTAAGTAGGGAGCCAACTGTTTCTTTACTTTAAGGATAAGTTTTTCAAAAGCTTGTTGTGTGGCTTCTCGGACCCGACGGTCATGATCCTATTAAAAATATAAATGTGATTTAAAATAGCTCTAGCCCATAAAAACAACCACAGACATTTCTGGATATGCTATAATGACCCATTACCAAGAATTCACCTATGTATTAAGCTAAACTGAAATCATTTTTTTAAATCAATAATTTGGAGGTTTTTAAATCAGAAACTATGTAAAATAATTTATTAATTTTTCTTTCTCCCCTTCTTCCAATGAGATAGGATTGTATTCAAGACAGATTCAAAGTTGGGCCTTGAGGCCGAGCCTGGTGGCTCATGCCTATAATCTCAGTACTTTCAGTGGCCGAGGCAGGCGGATTATTTGCGGTCAGGAGTTTAAGACCAGCCTGGGCCGGGCGCGGTGGCTCACGCTTGTAATCCCAGCACTTTGGGAGGCCGAGGCGGGCGGATCACGAGGTCAGGAGATCGAGACCACGGTGAAACCCCGTCTCTACTAAAAATACAAAAAAAATTAGCCAGGCGTGGTGGCAGGCGCCTGTAGTCCCAGCTACTCGGAGAGGCTGAGGAAGGAGAATGGCGTGAACCCGGGAGGCGGAGCTTGCAGTGAGCCGAGATTGCGCCACTGCACTCCAGCCTGGGTGACAGAGCAAGACTCCGTCTCAAAAAAAAAACAAAAAACAAAAACAAAAACAAAAAGACCAGCCTGGCCAACATGGTGAAACCCCATCTCTACTAAAAATACAAAAAATTAGCGGGGCATAGTGGCACACACCTGTAATCCCAGCTACTCAGGAGGCTAAGGCAGGAGAACCACTTGAACCCAGGAGACGAGGTTGCAGTGAACAGAGATCACGCCACTGCACTCCAGCCTGGGTGACAGAATGAGACTCCGTCTCAATTAAAAAAAAAAAAAAAAAAAGTTGGGTCTTCAATAATTAAGCAACTCACTCTCATTATTCTGCAGCAAATATACAGGGAATAAAATCACTGTCAAAATTTATTAAAACTGGAAAGCACCTGGGTAATTCTCTAGTAACAACCTAATTTCTGAAAACAGACTTCCTAAATGTTCTTCATAACCCAAACAATCCAATCTTTTTTTTGTTTTTTAAAGACATTGTCTTGCTCTATTGTCCTGGCTGGAGTGCAGCGGTGCAATCTTGGCTCACTGCAACCTCCACCCCCTGGGTTCAAGCGATTCTCCTGCCTCAGCCTCCCAAGTTGCTGGGATTACAGGCATCCATCACCACACCCGGCTAATTTTTGTATTTTTAGTAGAAACAGGGTTTCACCATGTTGGCCAGGCTGGTCTCGAACTCCTAACCTCAAGTGATCTGCCCACCTCAGCCTCCCAAAGTGCTGGGATTACGGGCATGAGCCACCATACCAGGCCCCAATCTCCTTTTTTATTTCCACGCTCTGTTCAAGTGTTAACAATTCAATCTGCATAACAACGCTAACATAACATTTAATAACTCTCACCAAAAATCAACATTATAAATTTGAGAGTCTCCATGACTCCAACCAAAAAATATACAACAGAAATAAACTAGCAAAGTTTTAATACTTACAAGTGAAATTTTGCAAAAAATTCTTGGCCAATATGGAAGAACTCCTTTCACAGTTTCTGTGTCTCTCTCTGTACACATGGTTCCAAATTCCTGCATAGCCTAAAAGTAAGTTATTAACATCATTAGGATTAACAACCGTAATACTGGCTATTGATTATTCTGTTCTGGAAGCCTTGTCTATTTTATGTAATAGGAGAATACACTATTTCTGTTTATGCCATATGAGACTAGTTTGAAGAGCTCCTTCACAGGCTACTATGGTAGAAACTCTTCAGTTGCTTTTTAAAGAATAAAACATCTACAAACAAAAAACCTCATTTAAAGTTACAAGGTCAAAGTTACATTCCCTAATGGGAAAAACTATAGTAAAAATTCCAAAGCAGTTTAAAAAAGTTCAGTGTAACAAACTAATTTACAACCTAGAAAATAAATATCAACTAAGTTTAACACTCTGTGTCAGAAAAAAGTAGTTATAAAAGAATTTAGCAATAAACTGTTCATTTTTCTTTACATAAAACATGCTAATGGCATTTTATTTTAACAAAGGGATTTTCTTGATAACTTTTATGAAAACAAGAAAACTTGCTTTTAATTTTGTGGTGACATCTTTCTTCGAAAGTTTCCGCAGCACCATTCGGAAATCAGAATCTACAAGACTGTCAATTTCTTCAGCTCCTTGAATAGCAGGAACATAGCCTAGGTCACTCTGAGATGTTCCAAAACCAATAAATCCAGGCACTGTTCCCTGTTCTTTGGCAAGGAGTTCTGCAGCTCGGCCACTGTTTGAAGGCTGGTAAGAAAATTACGGAGAAAAAAAGTCAGAGTCCAGGAAGGGTTCAAAACTTAACTTTATAATTCCTTGGCTATTCCCATGGTCAGAATGAGCTTTTATTTTATTTTCTTTTTTCCTAGCCTAAAATTTCATCTATTGCAAAGTTCCCCAAAGTTTAATGGTTTTGTTGCCAAGAATCTATCAATACTGATCCTAGAAATTATTTCGTTTCCTAAACATTAGAATGTTTTGTAAACCGTGGATACAATCCATTAGTGGCTCATGGTATCAATATAATGGACCATGACAGAATTTTAAAGAAATTGATTAAAATTTTTAAAATCAGAATGTATCACATGTGGTAAAATTTTCATAAATGCTGTTTTATGATTTTTTTATTTCCAACTTTCATATAAATAGTATGTATATACATATGTATACTATGTAATGATGTAAAATTAACTCATAAATAGAATCCATCCTTTCATTCACCCATCAAATGAACAAATATTTATTAAACAATCACAATGGCCCAGGTCTAACCATAGCTGCCTCTAGACTGGGAGTTCCTTGAGGGTGGATACACTCATTTCCACATACTCCAAAGCCTAGCCTAACCTCTTTGGGCTAAAATTACATTATTATAGCCACAAAAATCAATACAACAGTCAATCTATAATACACACTCCTTTGTTTTGAATCACAGTCAGTGGTTTCTTTGACTGATACACAATATAGTAGTCTTCTACTAAAAGGAGGTTAGTTGATACAGAGAAAGAAAATATTTGAACTGCTAAAAGAAATTAACTTATTGTTATCTAAACAGAAAATGCTTCGGTTTGACCACTAAGCTGACATCACAACCCATCTAAACTCATCTATTTCTTATTTCTCTATAAGGATGTTTGCCAACGGTTATCCAAATGTGTGATTCAAATTGCTCATACCAGCCGGGAACAGTGGCTCACGCCTGTAATCCCAGCACTTTGGGAGGCCCAAGGTGGGCAGATCACGAGGTCAGGAGTTCGAGACCAGCCTGGCCAACATGGTGAAACCCCATCTCTACCAAAGATACAAAAAATTAACTGGGCGTGGTGGCGCATGCCTGTAATCCCAGCTACTCGGGAGGCTGAGGCAAGAGAATTGCTTGAATCGGAAGGCGGACGTTGCAATGAGCCAAGATTGTGCCATTGCACTCCAGCCTGGGTGACAGGGCGAGACTCTGTCTCAAAAAAAAAAAAAAAAAAAAAAAAAAATTGCTCATACCGGCCCGGCAAGGTGGCTCATGCCTGTAATCCCAACACTTTGGGAGGTCAACACGGGTGGATCACTTGAGCCCTGGAGTTCGAAACCAGCCTGGGCAACATGACAAAACCCTGTCTCTACTAAAAACACAAAAATTAGCCAGGCGTGGTGGCATGTGCCTGTAATCCCACCTACTCAGAAGGCTGAGTCATGAGAATTGCTTGAACCTGGGAGGCTGAGGTTGCAGTGGGCCAAGATCGTGCCACGGCATTCCCCCCAGGGCAACACAGCGAGGCTCTGTCTCAAAAAAAAAAAAAAAATTGCTAATACCTAGCAAAAGTGTGTTTGGAAAATTCATCTGACAAGGAATAATCTGGCCTACTTCCTAAACTGAATTGAGTGAACAGGAAAGAAAATGATGGCCTGCATTACATTTTTTTCAATCTGTAGCATTTAAGACTAATTCCAAAAAAGGTTCTCTATTTTTTTTTTTTAAGTGAAAGTAAGTTTATTAAGAAAATAGGTCAGGCACGGTGGTTCATGTCTGTAATCCCAGCACTTTAGGAATAATTAGTGAATTATAATTCTAAAAACTAAATATGATGACTTTAGGATATCAGAATTTTCTACAATCTCATGTGTAAACGGTTTTATTATGAAACAGAATAAAAAACTAATTATTGCTAAAATCTAAAGGAGTTGAGGCTGAAATAACAGAATTAGGAGTTATAACTAGGGGCAAAAGAGAAGGTGTCAAATTTCCAGTCTCCAATTTAAAAGTAACAAGTTACTTTTAAATGCATTATCTTTTTTTAATGTCTACTTTAAATTTAAAATATAGTTACTCTTATGATCTTTGTATGCTAAGTGCTGTACCCATAGTTCAATAAAAATTAGGAAACAATTCTATTTATGGCACTTTTTTTTTTGTACTATGCGTACTTCTGTCTACATTCTTTTTTTTTTTTTTTTTTTTTTTGAGATGGAGTCTGGCTCTGTTGCCCAGGCTGGAGTGCAGTGGCGCGATCTCGGCTCACTGCAAGCTCCGCCTCCCGGGTTCACACCATTCTCCTGCCTCAGCCTCTCCGGGTAGCTGGGACTACAGGCGCCCGCCACCACGCCCAGCTAATTTTTTTGTATTTTTAGTAGAGACGGGGTTTCACCGTGGTCTCGATCTCCTGACCTCGTGATCCGCCCACCTCGGCCTCCCAAAGTGCTGGGATTACAAGCGTGAGCCACCGCGCCCGGCCCCCTGTCTACATTCTTTCATGCCTAGTTTCTAGAGTTACTTGTGGTGGCAATCCTGAGTCTACAAAGACCAAACCAAGGAAGACTTACAAGACCTTTCACCATCTAACCTCAACTTTTCCCAGTCTTATCTCCTGCCACTCTTTCCTTCCCTTGCCCCACTTCCTTCTCCCTTCTCCAAATTATGCTGCCATCATTCATGCCCTAGTACCAAACCGAATTCGAAGTTCTCGGGCAGGGCATGGTGGCTCACACCTGTAATCCCAGCACTTTAGGAGGCTGAGCGTATCTTTGGGCGGATCACTTCAGGCCAGGAGTTTGAGACCAGCCTGGCCAACATGGCAAAACCCTGTCTCTATTAAAAAGACAAAAAATTAGCCAGGTGTGATGGTGCACGCCTGTAATCCCAGCTACTCGAGAGGCTGAGGCAACAAAACTGCTTGAAACTGGGAGGTGGAGGTTGCGGTGACCCAAGACTCTGTCTCAAAAAAAAAAAAAAAAGTTATCTATGTGATGGCCTTTCACAATTTGATCTTTATATAACCTTTTCTCTCTACCCGAAAACGCTTCCTTTCTTTTCACTGCCTGACAAACTCCTACTCATCTTTCAGACTCATGTTTGCAACACTTGCCTTCCTCCATTCTCTTCCGTTCTCCCACATTCTTCTTCTAATACCTGCATCATAATTCTTTAATATAACATTTTTTTCCATATGTGTCTGTATCATCAAACTAATAGTTCAAGAACAGCAGACATCTATTATCTCTGAATACCTGACATCCAGTCTATTGAAGACTTTGCCACATTAAAGTTAAAATCCCAACTCCACAACTTCCTGGCTACATGAGCTTAGGCAAGCTAATTTCTCTAAACCTCAGTTTCATCACATTTAAAATGAGATATGAGTAATTAATTCATTACTTGGGTTGTTCTCATGATTAAGCGTAAGTTTTTAAATCACCATAGTAATAACTGATTCTAGCAAGAATCAAAAGGTGCTCAAACCATTAGGTGAAAGTTTGTGGAAAAGCAGGACATTCACGGTTTCAAACTAACATTATTTGTTATTGGCCAATGGAAAAATATAACTTTATAATGGACAATACCTTAACTAACTAATTAAACAAATACCACCAATAAGGGAACAAACAGGTGCAAAGTGCCCCTGGTGTGATGCACTGAGAAAGACTCATCATCTATGAAGAATTCCTTCTAAAAATTGTTTAGCCTGAATTTAATCATAAGGAAACAACTAGATGAATCTGAATTAATCAAACAAGTGGCCCAGGCTCTTCCAAATTTTGTTAAAAAAGACACTCCTCTCTCCGCTTAAACAGTACTGAGAAACTGTCTAGATCAAAGAAACCCAAATGGTAACTAAATGGAATGAGAGATCCTTGACTGAATCTCAAATGTTAAAACGGTTTATCTTTTTAAAAAAGTCCCAGCCTGGGCAACATGGCAAAACTCTGTTCCTACAAAAATTAGCTAGCCGTGATGGCCTGTACCTGTAGCCCTAGCTACTGGAAAGGCTAAGCTGGGAGGATCACTTGAACCCCAGAGGCGGAGATTGCAGTGAGCCAACTTCACGCCTCTGCACTCCAGCCTGGGTAACAGAATGAGACTCTGTCCCCGAAAAAAGAAAAAAAAAAGATTAGCCAGGAGTCCTAGCTACTAAGGAGGCTGAGGTGGGAGGACTGACCGCTTGAGCCCAAGAGGTTGACACTGCAGTGGGCCATGATCATACCACCACACTCCAGGTTTGGAGACAGAGCAACCCTGTCTTACAAAAAAAAAAAAAAAAAAAAAAAAGAAAGAAAAATAAAAAAGAGAACATTATTGGGATAACTACTGAAGTCTAAATACAAAGCTGTATCCTGGATTACAGTACTACACAAAAGTCAAAGTTTCTGCATGCTATAACCATTATTATAATTGCTGCAGGCTAGAAAATGGCATAGTTTTTAGAAGATACATGCTGATGTATTTAGGAGTTAAGAGTCCCGACTTCTGCAACTAACTCTCATACAGTTCAGAAAAATACGTAAATTAAGAGAGAAAGCAAATGCAACCAAGTATTAGCAATTGGTGAATGTAGGTAAAGAGCATATGGGATGTCACTCTAATATTCTTGCAACTTTTCCTCATAAGAACTTTTCAAATATAAAACATTTGAGAAAATCTGTTAAGTAAAAAACATTAAATGAGGATGCAAGTAAAGTGCTTAGCACAGTAACACAATAAGTTGCTATAATTGTTAATACTGTTATTATCTTCCAAAACAGATTAAGTGACAGATCTAAGAAAATGTGACATTGAAATCACTAGAATTAACTATATCAGAAACAGGAAAAAAAAAGCATTCTCATAAAACTGGACTGTGGTATAATAAATCTAACGCCATAAAAAAATACCATAACAAAACCCCTTATCGTGTAGTTTTACACGAACCCACTTTAAGGTCGTCTTTAAACAAGTACTTAGTGAGCGTTTATTAGGTACCAGTCCGTTCTAGGCTCCGAGGATAGAAACATTTGCTTTCAAAATACTTACATCCTAGTGAACCAAGACAATAAATGTCATAAATATAATGGAGTAAAATAAAGTAGGAAGAACAGGGAGTGGGGAAGGGCCACAAGAGGGTGATCATGGGAGACCTCACTGAGGTGTCGAGAGCAAAGTTTGGAGCCACCTAACTGAAGAGCGTTGGGAGCCGGCCAGGTAGTCAAGGCACAGTGAAGATATCAGTGTGACCGGATGAAGTAAGCCAAGAGGAGGGAGTTGAAGATGGGACTGCAGATGGAAACGGGTAACAGGCAGTCCAGAAACCAAATATACCATCCTAAGAGCTTTAGCTTAGGAGAAGCCACTGTAGGTAGCAAAAGAGAGGCACAATCTGCGGTAACCTCCACAGTGGGTTCACTTTAACATTCTCCCCTCTCCTTCCTAGCGCCGCCCTCCCCCAACCAACCCCCTACCTCGGCCAGATCACCTTCCAGTGAACCTGACACATTATCATTTCTTCATGACTATTGTGGGTGTGTGCTCGGATGGGGACAGCTCTGGCATGGTACATCTTTTCTCTCACGATTCCCCAATCTGCTCAGAGATAACCCAAACCGCCCTCAGGGACGCACATACAACAGAGAGGTCACACTCGACAGGGAAACACATGCCTCCCCATAGCCGCCCTCCACACACCCTCCAGCAACGCGCTGGGCGGTGCCAGCCGCCTCGAAGCGAGGCTCCCGGGTCGGCCGAGCCAGCCCCCGCTCACCCTAAGGTTCCCTTTAGTTCGCTGCTTGTTCTTCCCGCCCATGGTCGCGGTTGCAGCTGTACTCTGAGCACTCAGACCCCGGTTGACACGTCCGGGACACAACTTCCGGTCTCTGGCGCCGGAAGAGGACTCACTGTAATAACTTCCCCCGGGCCCTTTTCCACCACTCACCCTGTCCATTTGCTGCCCCACTTCGGCTCCCGCCTCCCGCTGTGTCCCTGACCATCCGCGACCGGAGACGTCACCGCTAAAGCCACGCCTGTCTGAGTGATGTCATTCCTGGCCAATAGGAAGCCAAGCATTGGACCCGTGGCGCCAAATCCTGTCCTCCCCGATTTCAGAAGCTAGGTTTGTTCCTTGCTTAGTGGGTAGGAAACTGGCGTGAATCATCAGAGGGGCAGTTTCACATAAGGGTAGCATTAGAATGTTATGGTAGAGGCTGTGGGAAGATGGGAATGTTTTAGACTTTCAACACGATGCAATCATCAGTATCACCTGGGCGTTTGTTAGAAAAGGCCAACTCGGGCCCCTCAGAACTCCTGAATCAGATCCTGCATTTTGACAGTATTCCCAAGTCTTGTTAAAATTTGATTACTGCTGTAGGCAATATTCTCTCTAAATCTCCCCTCCCCGTCCCCTTTTATTCATATTGAAACTGTTACGTGCAGTTTAGGAAAGAGGATAATGTGGGAGTCCCTATTAAAATTTGAAATGTACAAATCCTATAACCTATTGATTGTGCGACTCAGAATCACACCAGAGAAACAAGTAAATATGTGCTGGTTATTGTTTCTTGTCCACGCAGTCACCCTTTTATACTCAACTCCATGTTACTGGGGGGCTTCTGCTAGATTCCACCAACAGGGCGAACTAGAGGGAAACAAAGGCAAGAGGAAGAAGGGACTTGCTCCATTCTGTGAGCATCATGCCAGCAGCAGCTGCCTTTTATCGTGGCAGGAGCAATTGCTTTATACAGCAGGTGGTTTTAATCTCCATCCTTTTTCCAACAATCACAGAATCAGCCTTATTGCACCCCTCAGAGATCACAGCAGCAGTCAGTGCCCTCCTCAGAGATCTGAATTCTACCTTCATGCGGCCCCTCCCCTGAACTCCTGAGATAGCCAGTGTTTGAGCCCCCTCCTCAGAAGTTTGAGCCCCAACACCGTGGGATCCCTTCTTTGTGCTCCAGAGATCCAGGAACAGCCAGCCATCACCCTCTCTTCATTCTTCATAGGCCTGAACTAAGGTGTTCAGGGCCCTCCTTCAAGCTTTTAGGTTCTGATGACTCCAACCACTTCTTTTATTCCATCCTTTCCTAGCTCTAGGAATGGTAGCTGCTACCTGCAGTGATTACCTCTGTTACCTTTTATAATTCCTTTTGACCAATTTCCCATATTAAAATATTTCTCAATAACTAATGTGATTTCTGTTTCCTGACTGGATCCTGATTTTAAAATGCACACAAAAGCTGGGTGCGGTGGCTCACGCCTGTAATCCCAGCACTTTGGGAGGCTGAGGCAGGTGGATCACCTGATGTCAAGAGTTCGAGACCAGCCTGGCCAACATGGCAAAACCCCGTCTCTACTAAAAATACGAAAATTAGCTAGTCGTGGTGGCAGGCGCCTGCAATCCTAGCTACTTGGAAGGCTGAGGCACGAGAATCTCTTGAACCCGTGAGGCGAAGGTTGCAGTTAGCCGAGATCACGCCACTGCACTCCAGCCTGGGTGACAGAGCAGACTGTCTCAAAAAAAAAGTCACACAAAGAGACATATTACAGGATGTTCAGAAAAACTTTATAATAGGAAGATAATTGTAAGCAACCTATGTTTATATATTGGAGAACTGCGAAATAAATTATATGTATTCAATAAGCTATTAGGCAGCATTTAAGAAGAATAAGGTCTATCTTTACACACATAGGAAGAATTCTAAGACACATTCTTAAATAAAAAGCAAATACCAAGTAATATATACAGTATGATACCATTTGTGTTTTTAAAACCCACAACACAATAATATATATATATATCTATGCATACATATATATAATATAAATACAGAGAATAGGCCGGGTGCGCTAGCTCATGCCTGTAATCCCAACACTTGGGGAGGCCGAGGCGGGTGGATTGCTTGACGTCAGGAGTTTGAGACAAGCCTGGCCAGCATGGTGAAACCCCATTTAGTATTTTGCTACTAAAATACAAAAATTAGCTGGGCATAGTGGCAGGCGGCTGTAATCCCAGCTACTAGGGAGGCTGAGGCAGGAAAATTGCTTGAACCCAGGAGGTGGAGGTTGCAGTGAGCCGAGATCGTGCCTCTGCACTTCAGCCTGGGTGACAAAGTAAAACTCTGTCTCAAAAAAAAAAAAAAAAAAAAATAGAATAAAGATCTGCAAGAATACATACCAGTCTGATCATTGTAGTTACTTTTTGTGGTAAAAAGTGGCAAGAAAAGAGATTAGGGTTATGAGTTATAGTCAAAGGAAATTAAGCCTTACCTGTAAGATTTATTTTATACAAGGATAACATCTTCATGTATTAATTATGTAATTAAAAATCAACTCAGGCTGGGCGTGGTGACTGATGCCTATAATCCCAGCACTTTGGGAGGCCAAGGTGGGTGGATCACCTGAGATCAGGAATTCAAGCCCAGCCTGGCCACGGTGGTGAAACCTCGTCTCTACCAAAAATACAAAAACTAGCTAGGCACGGTGGCACGCACCTGTAATCCCAGCTACGCGGGAGGCTGAGGCAGGAGAATTGCTTGAACCCACGAGGCAGAGGTTGCAGTGAGCTGAGATCACGCCACTGCACCCCAGCCTGGGCAACAGAACAACACTCCTTCTCAAAAAAAAAAAAAATCAACTCAACAAATATTAAATTGTTTGTTTAAAATAAATCATTGGTTACATAAATCGTGGTACATTGGTTATACAAATTGTAGTGTCCTCATTCTCAAGAGTTATATAATATAGCTGCAAACAGTTTAACACATTGGAAACACTACTAGATATCATGCCATTCACTGAAAATGTGGGTGTGACATATCAAAAATGCTACAGAAGGGGAAGATTAATGTGTGCTTAAGTAGTCAGGCTTTCCAAGCCGAAGCCCAAAGCTTGGAAAACATTAGGAAAAGCAAAATAAAAGGGAGAATATCCAAAATGGGGATGAGAAAGGGACAGAGACAGTGAGTTGGATTAGCACGGATTTTGGAAAGGACAGTCAAGAATCTAGCCTGACTTCAGTACAGACTTACCCAGAAAAAAAAAAAAAAAACTTGAAAGACAAGACCGTCATGATTATCTGTGCTCCTATTTACTGATTGTTTCCTAAATTCTGTCTGTTCTTGCTGGAAATATCTCCTGATTTCATTTCCCTGTATTCTGATGAGACTTTCCACCTTTCGCAACAGGGATCCATGCCTCTTGCCATGTTCCTCAACTACTCCAGGCCACACAGATCTCTCTTCGATTTTCCTAGGGCATCAACTTATAACTGGTTTATTTTTTTACCCAGAAGTCAGTAGGATATTACTGCTTTGGGAACTTGAAAATAGTCTCATTGATTTAACAGTTTCTCATGTTTAGATTTTCCAGCAAGACTGTAAATCCTTTGAAGGTGAGGCTGTCTCCATGGTACTCTAAACAGTGCCTGCCAAAGTAGATATCCGCAAATTTGTTTTAATTGATTCATACAAGATTTTAGAAATCAGAAAATAATTGTTTCTATCACTACAGTAGGTAATAGGGAGAAAAAGTTTGGACAGAAGAACATTAAAAATAATATTTAATTTTTGTCAAAATGTAAATGTTTATGTCAAGAAATGTCGGCTGGGTGCAGCGGCTCACGCCTGTAATCCCAACACTTTCGGAGGCCGAGCCAGGAGGATTACCTGAGGTCAGGAGTTCGAGACCAGCCTGGCCAACATGGTGAAAACTTGTCTCTACCAAAAATACAAAAATTAGCCAGGCGTAGTGGTGCGTGCCTGTAATCCTACATACTCGGGAGTCTGAGACAGGAGAATCACTTGAACCACGAGGCAGAGGTTGCACTGAGCTGAGGTCACACCACTGCACTCCAGCCTGGGCAACAGAGCAAGACTCTGTCTCAAAAGGAAAAAAGAAAAAAGAAATGTCAATACTTTTAAGGCCAAGATTAGAAACTCTTCAGAAATCAGGTTGGGAGTTTAAAAAAAAAGAGAGATTTGAAACTCTCCCTTCTTCATTCATAATTATTAATATTATAAATTCTTGTTTTCACAGATTAAGAGTTACACATCAGAATTATAGCCTTTTTTCCCTAAGTAAATATTAGGCATGCCTTACAGAAGTCTGATGTTAAAATAATCTTACCCATCCAGACAAGTTTCTGAGGAGGAAAATCAGATGTCAAGCACTTAAAAATATATTTCAGCCGGGTGAGGTGGCTCACGCCTGTAATCCCAGCACTTTGGGAGGCCGAGGTGGGCGAATCATGAGGTCAGGAGATCGAGACCATTCTGACACGGTGAAAACCCGTCTCTACTAAAAATACAAAAAATTAGCCGGACGTGGTAGCGGGTGCCTATAGTCCCAGCTACTTGGGAGGCTGAGGTAGGAGAATGGCGTGAACCCAGGAGGCAGAGCTTGCAGTGAGCCGAGATCGCGCCACTGCACTCTAGCCTGGGCAACAGAGTGAGACTCCGTCTCAAAAAAAACCAAACAAACAAACAAATAAAAAAACTCAGCATTAATTAATCTTTATTAAACTTGGTGGTACTTTACCTTCAACTGTTATTAAGATGTATTTTTTTGGGGAGGGGGCACAAATACTTTTTAATGGGTTTAAAGTTTTTCTTTTTCTTTTTTTTTTAATCTACTGGAGAATCATGCAATGCTGCGAACGTTGGACACAATCCAGGGCCACAAGTCTGCATACTCCTTTGCTACTGGTCCTATAATGGCAGAACCTTTCATTTTGCCTTTATTATTCACTATGACCCCTGCATTATCTTCGAAATAAAGAAACACACCATCTGTTCTCCGGTATGACTTTGGTTGTCAAATGACCGCTGCTGGATGTACCATTTTTCTGAGCTCTGGTTTGCCCTTCTTGACTGTGGCCATCACCATGTCACCCACACCAGCAGCAGAAAGTCTGTTCAGCTGTCCCTTGATCTCCTTCATGGAAATGATATACAGGTTTTTGGCTCCTGTGTTGTCAGCACAGTTGATCACAGCTCCTACTGGAAGACCCAGGGAAATCCGGAATTTCACACCAGAGGACCTACCATGTCCTCGCTTTGACATCTTGAACACTGGAAAGAAGGAAAAAAGTATTTTTAAATTTTTTTAAGCAAATTTCTTATTTAAATAGCAGCAACACTACATAGGTAATATATGCCAGGAGAGCATTTGTCAACTGAGATCTCTAGAGAGTCAATTGAGAAAATAAGATATAATGGTTTACTAACATTACAAAATAAATGTACAATAAGAATAATATCAGTATATACCAGCTGTAACTCATCACAATTCAACATGAGATTTGGCTGGGGACAAATGTCCAAACTATATCAGAGGGATTTAAAAGAAAAGAAAATAACCATAATAGTACTACAAGAATATATAGGTGAATTTCCAGTTCAAAATAGCATCTGCTAGCAGCCCCTCTCAAACTCACAGACAGAAAAAAAATTGATGAAAACATTGAAGAGGACAAAAACAACACAACTAAAATTAAAACTGATGAAAAACAGATTTCCGGAATCTAGAAGGAAACTGTAATACTAAGTCTGGACCCAGGAAGTCAAGAAGGCAGGAAGGAGATACAGATACATGTATATATATTTCCCTACCACATAAAACTCTGTCCTTTCCACGGTGGCTCACACCTGTAATCCCAGCACTTTGGGAGGCCGAGGCGGGCGGATCACGAGGTCAGGAGATCGAGACCATCCTGGCTAACACGGTGAAACCCCGTCTCTACTAAAAATACAAAAAATTAGCTGGGCGTGGTGGTGGACGCCTGTAGTCCCAGCTACTTGGGAGGCTGAGGCAGGAGAATGGCGTGAACCCGGGAGGCGGAGCTTGCAGTGAGCCGAGACTGCGCCACTGCACTCCAGGCTGGGCGACAGAGTGAGACTCCACCTCAAAAAACAAACAAACAAACAAAAAAACTGTGTCCTTTCTTGCTGGTCTAACCCCTACTCCTATGTGCCCTACAAAGCCCTTTTTTCCCACATATTCTTTGGAATTGCAGCTTCCGTGATTAGCCAATAGTCACCCTCAACACGTGTTCACAGTTTGGCTAATGACAGTGCTTCCACAGCAGCCTCTCATGAGTGCTGTTTATTGTCTAAAATCCTACCTACCTCAGGGGTCTGCAGATAAGAATAGGATCCTCTTTGCTTCCACTTTCCTTAAAACAATAAATCATTCTTTTCGGGCTACTGTCAACAGAATATACCTTCTGACATCTGTCTTCTTACCAGCCTCCTGGTCACTCCCTTTTAGTCTCTAAAGACTTAGCACTTGGCTCTCCACCCTCATTCCAAACATCATCCTGGATGGTCTTTTTAAAGTCCTAATTAGGTTCCTGTGGCATATCTGTCCACTGCTTGGCCTCTCAGTTATAAAAATCTTCATCTCTCATATCCTTTTCCTCCATTCCACTTCATCTACCACACCACAGTCACATCCTGATATTAATACTTAAATTTTCCCAATTTCACCCCACTCTTGGGTCACAATCTCTCTTGCCAGATTCCTTGTTTAACTGTTTCCACCTAGACATTCTTCAAGGAAATCTTAACCTTGCATTGGCCCTTATATTTTCTCCCTAACTCTAAGGACTCTTTTCTCTTTACTCCCTTCATTGTTCACTTTAGAGTTCATGATCTTTTGTGTCAATCACTCTCTTGCCAATACCACAAAGTCTCTTGTACATCTGCTCCTTCAACCTATTCAACTGGAGAAACCAAACACTACACAAAGCCAATTATTTGTTTTCAGCTTTTTTTTTTCCCATAGAAAAGTTGAACACTACCTGAAAACAAACAATTTAGTCAAAAGAAGCTTTAGACCACTAAGAATTAATTATCCCATGCTTTAGTTGTGTCTTCATTACAGCCCAACAAATGTACCATACTTCTGTAATGTTCTAGGACTCCCAGCAATCAATTATTTGAACACTTCTTCGAAACTCTGACCATTCTACCTTCCTCCTTGACTTCAACAGATGAGTTTTCCTCCAATTTCACAGGACAAGATAATCAGATTATAATCCTTATCTTTCCAATAGCAAACATATAAATTGGGCTGATGATTATTATACACTGTTTAACTAAATGGTTGTTAAAATAGTAAAAATTCTCTGATACCCTCTGAAATGTTCTTTCATTGCCTTTGCCGTTTCCCTAGGACGTTTCTGACCTCCCCCTGATTCCTGGCTAAAGTGTTAATTGCTGATTTACCAGGCTTCTAAAACCCCGTTCCAGCCCTAGACATGTGGCTATTCCAATGGATGGTGATCAGGTCATATTGGTTGTTAATTATGTTGAATATCATCCCTTCCCATGAAACTTCCTTCCATCTTCAACTATAGTCGCTCCATAATTCTGTTAAAAAAAGAAGTGTTAAAGATGGGGCAAGAAAATGAATGCACGAGGCTAGTCATTGCTGCACCTTTTCTTTTCTTTTTTGAGGAGTCTCGCTCTGTCACCCAGGTTAGAGTGCAGTGGCGTGATCTCGGCTCACTGCAACCTCTGCCTTCCGGGTTCAAGTGATTCTCCTGCCTCAGCCTCCCGAGGAGCTGGGATTACAGGCGCCCTCCACCACACTTGGCTAATTTTTTGTATTTTTAGTAGAGACAGGGTTTCACCATGTTGGCCAGGCTGGTCTCGAACTTCTGACCTCAGGTGATCCACCCACGGCCTCCCAAAGTGGTGGGATTACAGGCGCGAGCCACTGCACCTGGCCTAATTTGATTTTTTTTTAAAAGAAAACTCCGCATATACACACATGCAAAAATAAGATACTAGAAAATAAAATGTAAAACCAAAATTTAATATTGTCTTTTTGGACACGGGATTGTGGGCGACTTTAAAATCCAGTTATTTCTACTCTTCCTATAATGATACATATTATGTGTAATCATATATATAATACACATATGTAATACGTTATATATAACATATAAATAATATATATAATTTGTTGGTGGGAGGAACAAGGGAAAGCAGGTTTACAAAATCTGAAAAGCCAAATGCCCCAGTGGGGAAAAAACCCTCGATTTCGGTAATTTCCTGGTTAAAATCGAGGAACACCCTGGACTTCGAAGGCACCACCCAGGTCCCAGGGTGCACCATTCTCTAATTCCCCAGTTGCAGCAACATCTGCGAAGTCCCGAGAATGGGGATCGATGCCTATTTTTCCAAAAGATAATAAGCGTCAACAACAACAAAAAATAAACAAAAAGTCCAACTCCGCCCCAAAGCAGCATGTGGCTGGCCTGCGAGATGCCCACCCGGGAGGCGAGTCCGCAGCTTAGGACTCAAGCCCGGGTCGAAAGCCATTACCGAGATCTGAAACGCAGCGCTCGCAGCTGCAATGACCCGACCCTCCCGTAATTCCCCGTGCTCACAGCATCCCGGCAACCCACGAGCTAGTGCTTCCGGGTCACACCGACCCAGGAAGGCGCACGCGCGAAGCATGGCGAGCTTCACTCCGCGCTCTTAGGCTGCGTGTGGGGCCTGCGAGTGCTCGGGAGCTGCCGGGGTTACAAGAGAAAGCCCAGCTGCCAATGACAGCCCCAGAGCGCCTGGGAGCCTTGCGATACCCGGGTGTCTGTAGGCAGCCAGGAGACACTTCCACGCTGATCTGGAATCTTCCCTCGCCCAGCCCTGTCCCTCGCAGGGATGGCAAAGGACATTACGACCTACATTCCTTCCCCGATCTGATGGCTTCAGATTGGCAGATTGTGTTTAAGTGGAAGGCTCGTGGTGCCCCTTTGCTGAATTTTTACGGACTCAGTTTTCTCAAATAGTTCTAATAATCGCTGGGGTGGTGGGGCGGCAACGTAATTTCTGCGTCTGCCCTTAAATACCTTTTTTTTTTTTTGAGACGGAGTCTCGCTCTGTTGCCCAGGCTGGAGTGCAGTGGCTGCAAGCTCCGCCTCCCGGGTTCACGCCATTCTCCTGCCTCAGCCTCTCCGAGTAGCTGGGACTACAGGCACCCGCCACCACGCCCGGCTAATTTTTTTGTATTTTTAGTAGAGGCGGGGTTTCACCGTGGTCTCGATCTCCTGACCTCGTGATCCGCCCGCCTCGGCCTCCCAAAGTGCTGGGATTACAAGCGTGAGCCACCGCGCCCGGCCCTTAAATACCTTTAAACCTTGGCCGCATTGCGGCTTTTATGGAATTTCACCAATAGTCTGTTATTTTTTAGTTTCCCTGATACGCATCTTTCTTAACAATAATAAAATAAATAGCACTTTGGGAGGCCAAGGCGGGTGGATTACCTGAGGTCGGGAGTTCAAGACCAGCCTAGCTAACATGGTGAAACCTACGTCTCTACTAAAAATACAAAAAATTAGCCGGGTGCAGTGGCGCGCGCCTGTAATCCCAGCTACTCGGGAGGCTAAGAATTGCTTGAACCTGGGAGGCAGAGGTTGCGGTGAGCCGAGATCACGCCACCGCACTCGCACTCCAGCCTGGGCTACAGAGCGAGACTTCGTCTTAAAAAAAAAAAAAAAAAAAAAAAAAGGCATGTGGCCAATATTCCCTGCCTATACTTGTTTTCTTTAGAAAATATAACTTTTAAACATAATTTGACTTGAAACGGTTTCTTTTCAGGATTTATCATTTTTTAATAGGTGATTCCAGTTCAAACTATTTATTACATTAATGTTGACAAATTGTCATTGCTGAACAAATTTTTTATGTGCAATCATACGGAACATTTTATATTTAAGGATGTTTATATATCAAGTATATAATCATTGGTAGAAACTGGGCAGGGCACGGTGGCTCATGCCTGTAATTCCAGCACTTTGAGAGGCTGAGGCAGGTGGATCATCTGAGGTCAAGAGTTCAAGATCAGCCTGGCCAACATAGTGAATCCCCGTCTCTACTAAAAATACAAAAAACAGCGAGCATGGTAGCACGCATCTGTAATCTCAGCTACTCGGGAGAATGAGGTGGGAGAATCGCTTGAACCCCAGGCGGCGGAGGTTGCAGTAAGCCAAGATTGTGCTACTGCACTCCAGCCTGGGTGACAGATCCAGATTCTGTCTCCAGAAAAAAAAAAAAAGAAACCTAAGAAAGCTATATTGCTTATACTCTAGCATTTCTAACATTTAACTACATTTATCCATTCTCAAAGGAACTTGGTCATCACAAGATTGGAAAATCTGTACTTGCCTGGCTTAGTATGACTTAATCATAAACGTCTAAATTTGACAGATGTCCCAGGAAAGAAAACTTATAAAACTACTCTGTCGCATTCTATGTGTTTATGTGACATTTGAGATCTGCATATTATACACAGCAATCTGGTTTTTAATATAATGTACAGAGACTGAAAAAGTTCTAGCAGTTTAGCTGCCACTTTAGCTGCTTAAAGTAATATATGCATCATCTGCCCCCTTTGGTGGTAGGGATGTCAGATTCCATTCTCTGTAGGGTATTTCATAAAAATCTGTTAGTCGCTGAAGGAATCAGAAACTAGACACACAACTGGTCCATCTGGCTGTCTGGTGGCAGCAGAGGAACTGGGATTTCCAGGGCAACTGACAGGGCGATAGGACAGGGCAGCAGGGAGGAAATCTGGGGAGGTACATAAGATTTAGGTCCAATAGAAGCACTGTGCTTTAAATACCATTCTGATTCTCATTTGTTTAACCACCTTTATATTTAAGATCTATCCACATTGCCTTCTTCCATTTTATTCCTTCAGATTTCTACATTGTATTACATAATATATGCTATCTTTTACTTACTGATTCATTTTGTGATGAGCATAGTTTTCCTACAACTTTTTACTAACTTAATGCATTGTCTCTCACCCCAACTCCATTCCTCAACCAAGTCTGACTGGTCAAGAAATAACCAACACCTGATATCAACCTGCATGCTAGCAAATTAGTAAATAATAAATGCTTTTGGAACTGATTTATGGAGGTCCTCAAAAACTGGGTGGTGTGTTGATTTAATGTTAGGTCAATTTGGCAAAAATAAATGTACAGAAAGCCATTTCCAGAACAAAAAATATCAGAATACAATTTGCCAAACAAATTTTCTAAATTACTAATTTGATGAATTTTTGAGGCTTGTTAAAAAAGTTTAAGCCCTACTCATACCTCAGCCTTGTCTGAGGCAAGCCCAGGAGCAGGGGCAGAGCATGAGTATACAAAAAGAGACGAACGGCAAACTCCACTTCAGAAAAACTTCACCTATTTGTGTATCAAAAGGCTGGGGTAAATGCAAAACTAAAGCTCTGAAAAACTCCATTTGACAAACTAGCTTTCAACTGCTAGTAAAAAGCCTAGAAATTGGCCAGGCGCAGTGGCTCATGCCTGTAATGCCAGCACATTTGGAAGCCGAGGTGGGAGGATCACCTGAGGTCAGGAGTTCAAGACCAGCCTGGCCAACATGGTGAAACCCTGTCTCTACTAAAAACACAAAACTTAGCCAGGCATGGTGGTAGGCGCCTGTAATCTCAGCTACTTGGGAGGCTGAGGCAGGAGAATTGCTTGAACTTGGGAGGCGGAGGTTGCAGTGAGCGGAGATCGTACCATTGCACTCTAGCCTGGGCGACAGAGCAAGACTCTGTCTATTAAAAAAAAAAAAAGCCTAGAAATTAAACAAAACTGGTTTTATTTCATAAGACATTTAGAGATAGGCAATGGCTGGTATTGGGTCAGCAGCTCAACAATGTGGCAACTGGCATCTTTGTGGTTCTCTTGGCCCTTCCTTCTGTCATGGTTCAAATAACTCCTTCAGCTCCAGTCATCACTTTGGTGTTTATGGCAATAAGAGGGGGAGCAGGTGGCCTAGCTGCATATGTATCTTTAATCAGGAAGTAAAAGTTTTCCCAGAATTCCCAAGGCCAAAGCTGTGTCCTGAGGCCACTGAGAGTTGTTAGTTGCAACACAGGCTGAAAGGGGAGCAATTAGCTTTTCTGGGTTCTTTAGTGAAGGCAGGTAAGGGAGAAGGGGGTTGGGAATGGCTGGCAAATTGGTGCACCAACATTCCTTTGTGGATAATTTCTTTTTCAAAACGGGCAGCTGATATGTGAAGAAATATCTAATAACAATTTTAAGGTTGTAATTTGAAAGTCAGTTCTGCTTTCAGTCATGACATTTTTAACAGATGCTTTTCAGCTATACTATTTTTTCTTGTCCCCCACTCCCCAACATTCTAGAATGGAACTAAAATAAAATTACTTAATCTTTCAAGGAAAAAGTGGGAAAAAAAATCAAAAGGCTAACAGTGGCAAGATAGTTTCAACTACTCTTGCTGTCATTGTCCTTCTACACCAAAGAACATCTGGAAAACATCCCCACATCCTTTGGTATTTAAGAACTGATAGAGCTGACCAAAGTCCATGTGGTTTCCCCTGGCTCCATTAACACTGAACACTTTTTCTTCAAAAATGGGAAATTTCCTTTGTCTTTCCATTTCATCATTTGTACCATCAAAAGGAATGTCTTCTCGATGGCGAATTAAAATTCTCTTCCAGTTTAATTTTCTGAGTCTGAAAAGAAATTTCCAAAGTAAACATTTTCAAAATGTATATTCTAGGGCATTTAAAACAGACGTTGTAAAACAGATTTATCAATGCCTTTTTCTAGAAGTAGTCTACTTTTTAACATTTTTATAACTTTTATTTATTGATTTAGTAGAGGCAGGTCTTGCTATGTTGCTCATGCTGGTTTCAAACTCCTGGCTGCAAGTGATACTCCTGCCTCAGCCTCCCACAGTGCTGGGATTACAGGTGTGAGTCATCACACCCCGTCCAAGAAGTCTACTTTTATCTCACAGGGATTTATTTTAATCAAATATGATTCTGGTCATAATCCCATCCCTAAACTCATTTGTTGCCCTTACTATGGCCTTGTATCAGTAGTTTAGAAATGTAGGAATTACTGAATCCCAAACTACTAATGGACCTTCTCAGAAATTCATTTAGTATATCAGTAGAGAAATGAGAAGACTAGTGGCAATTCTAATGCTTCTAGAAAGCGCCTTACTTCATAGGGTATACAGTTTGCAGCATCACTAAAATGAGGGAAGGATCAGATCCATGGAAGTGGATGGGGTCATAGTGTCTTGGGCAGGGGCTCAGTTCATTCAGTGTATATTTACAGAATGTCTCCTACATGCACTTGTCAGGTGAGGGGGAAAATGCTGACTACATGTGATTTCTGCCATATCCATCAACTTGAGATTGAATCCCCATAAAGATACAATCCCCAGGACATACTTATCTCCACATCTCTAATCGTCATGTGTTGCTTAACGACGGGGATACATTCTGACAAATGTATCTTTAGGCTATTTTGTTGTTGTACCACCACGATAGAGTGTACTTACACAAACCTAGATGGTACTTTTTTTGCATTTATATTTTTTCATATAGAAAACCAAATGTCCAAGCACCATTACTGAATATCACTCTGATATTCAATAGTGGGAAGATCAAGTGCCATATATCAGGTTTCTATATGTGCTCCATTATAATCTTATGGCACCACTGTTTTATGTGTGGTCCACTGTTGACCAAAACGTCACTAGGCAGCACATGACTGTATCTTGTTTAGTATTAACATTATTGACATGACTTCACATACACATGTAAAAGCAAACCTTGACCAGAATTCTTCACAGGCACTTTGTGGGCCTTCCACACAAACAACACCAGGTTTTCCAGGCATGCTAAACCCAGACAGGGAAAGCTCCTTTGCCCACTCTAGAATATTTTTTCTTTTGCATTTGTTATAGATATGATGGCTGTAGATCCAGAGTCTCGTGAAGATGAGGTCAGCTGACTGGACTGTGCTTCCTGTGGTGGGTGAAGATGAAGTGTCTCTGCTGACATAGCCAGAGGCATGCTCTCTAACCCACTCTGTGGCATTCAGTACACAAACATCTCCATGACAATGTTTTTGCAGGAATGCAGTCAGATCTGTGTTCAGCTGAGTCTGCTGGGATCTACTCAATAATACTGATCTAATAGAAAAGACACAAGAAAAATATTGTCTTGGAACAGAAAACAAATTCGAGAATTGCTTTTATTCTCAGATTAATTTTGACCTCTAAAGTTGGCCAGAGCTTCTGTAACGTACCTGACAGTAATTTCAGGCAGAACTGCCGGGTATTTAAAGGGAAGAATACAGGCCAGAGAAAACATCCCCTGATTAAAGAGAAGAAGAGAAAGTGCACTAACCAATGTTTTAAGTCTCAACATGTTTCAATCCCTCTAAAAGCAAAGCTGAATTACCAGTGCTTCCTCAGATACATCCAGGTTCATGTTGATAGTAAAGTAGACTTTTGAAGATCGCCCCTCCATTGTCTTCTTTTCAATACAATCTTTCAGTTCTGCTACAGCCAGCTGGTCATTCACTATGAGCTCATTCTCACCAGGGAACATACTGGCTAGCAGGTCTAACTCAGCAAGCTGGGCCTCTGCCTGCTCTATCTCAATCATTTTTGGACATGTGTAAGTTTCTAAGGAGGTAAAGATAAGAGAGACAATTTACATATGCAATCTTAGAAGAAATGAATACATCAACAAGGGTACTTACTAAAATTATATTCGATTTATTCATAAATTATACAATTTAATTAGTCTCTTCCCCATTACTCTACTTTCAGATATAATATGCTAAGTCCTATGCTAAGACCAGCCTGGGCAACATACTGAGACCATCTATAAAAAAAAAACACAAAAAAACTCTTTATAGTAAGTAGACACCACATTCTTCTGTGTCTAGATAGTTGAGTGGACATTTTGAGCTACCATAATGGGCAATTTCATCAAACTAAACCAATTATGTAGTCAAAAAGCTGTATCAATAATGTAGCCAGAAGAGAGGATACGACTGGTTACACTGGAAACCTAGAATGAACAGAATAAGTCAGAGAGTTTGGTTCTGTGGATGGTCAATTTCTTCTTTTTAAGTAAATATTAATGTTTATTAGTTTTTTTTGAAACTAATGCAGTGGCATGATCCCCGCTCACTGCAACCTCAACCTCCCACGCCCAAGCAATCCTCCCACCTCAGACTTCTGAATAGCTAGGACCACAGATATGCACTGCCACGCCCAGCTTCATTTTTTATTTGTAGAAACAAGGTCTTGCTATGTTGTCCAGACTGATCTTGACCTACTGGGCTCAAGCAATCCTCCCGCCTTGGCCTCCCAAAGTGCTAGCATTACAGGTATGAGCCACTGTGCATGGCATTTGTTAGCTTTTTTTTTTTGAGATGGAGTCTCACTCTGTCACCCAGGCTGGAGTGCAGTGGCACAATCTCAGCTCCCTGCAAGCTCCACCTCCGCACGTTCACGCCATTCTCCTGCCTCAGCCTCCCGAGTAGCTGGGACTACAGGCGCCCGCCACCACACCTGGCTAACTTTTTGGATTTTTAGTTGAGATGGAGTTTCACCGTGTTAGCCAGGATGGTCTCAATCTCCTGACCTCATGATCCGCCTGCCTCGGCCTCCCAAAGTGCTGGGATTACAGGCATGAGCCACTGTGCCCGGCCTATTTATTAGTTTTTAAGAAGCAGAGGAACATAAAGAGAAAATAAATGTTAATTGTCCTGTAGCTTAAGTCACCCCTGTTAACATTAAAGCATTTTGAGCATTATACATATATATATGTGAAAAATGCTGGTATAATGTATAAATATGTACAATGTGAGATATATACAGTATACATATTTAAAACGTATCCAAAGGGGGTAATATACACTTTTTCCTACTTCCTATCTCCCTTCCCACCAAATATATTTTGTAGATCTATTCACTGTCAACACATAGTGATCTACCTCATTCTTTGTAACTGTTGGCTGTTATACTGAATCATGTAGATATGCCATAACTTATTTAATTCTTTACCTATTGATGGACACTTGGGTTGTTTCCACATTTTTACTAATATGAACAATCCTATAATGCAAGTTCTTTTTATATATATAGTATGGTAAACTGAATACTGTGTATTCAATAATAAACTTACAGAGGTGGATTGTTGTATCAACATGTACATTTTTAATTTTGATAAGATATTGCCAAGTTGCTTTCCAGAAAGTTGCCATACAGAACAGAAGGTTACAATTGTACTCAGTCCCTTGCTTCTTTTCTTTAAAAGAAAATTCTTAATACATAGTTCCTTTTGGCCTAGCACGGTGGCTCACACCTGTAATCCCAGCACTTTGGGAGGCCGAGGAGGGTGGATAGCTTGAGTCCAGGAGTTCAAGACCAGCCTGGGCAACATAATGAAACCCTGTCTCTACTAAAAAATACAACAAAATTACCCGGGTGTGTTGGTGAGTGCCTGAAGTCCCAGCTACTTGAGAGGCTCAGGTGGGAGGACTACCTGAGCCCAGGAGGTGGACGTTGTAGTGAGCCAAGATCATTTCACTGCACTCCAGCCTGGGTGACAGAGCAAGACTCTGTCTCAAACAAACAAGCAAACAACCTAAACCATAGTTCCTTTTATCAATCTCTTCTTTTACAGGTTTCAAGCTTTATTTTATTTTTTTTGTTTTTTTTGAGATGGAGTCTTGCTTTGTGCCTAGGATAGAGTGCAGTGGTGTGATCTCAGCTCACTGCAACCTCCACCTCCCAGACTCAGACAATTCTCCTGCCTCAGCCTCCCAAGTAGCGAGATTACAGGCACCCACCACCACCCCCAGCTAATTTTTATATTTTTATTTTATTATTCGTTTACTTATTTATTTTGGGATGTAGTTTTTGCTCTTGTTACCTAGGCTGGAGCGCAGTGTCGCGATCTTGGCTCACTGCAACCTCTGTCTCCCGGGTCCAACCAATTCTCCTGTCTCAGCCTCCCAAGGGGCAAGATTACAGGCACATGCCACCATGCCTGGCCAATTTTTTTGTGTTTTTGTATCACCTCACGTGATCTGCCTGCCTCAGCCTCCCAAACTGCTGGGATTACATGCGTGAGCCACTGTGCCCGGCCTAAAATATCTTGATTAGAAAGGATTTCTCTGCTGCAAGATTATTTTAAAATTCTTCTACTTTTTACAAAAATTAGCTGGGTGAGGTTGTGGGCACCTGTAATCCCAGCTACTTGGGAGGCTGAGACAGAATCACTGGAACCTGGGAGTCAGAGGTTGCAGTGAGTTGAGATCGTGCCATTGCACTCCAGCCTGGGCAAAAAGAGTGAAACTCCGTCTCAAAAAAAAAAAAAAAAAAAATCTATTTTCTACTTGGAATACATTTTCAATTTCTGCATTTAAATATTTGATCCATCTGGGATATACTTTAGTTTAAAAGGTGACAGAAGTTTCCAGCTTATCTTTTTTTCCAGTTAGCTAGCCATTTGTACCAGTACATCTTATAATACATTTGAAATGTTTCTTTCAACATATGTTAAGGGCCTATATGTATTTGAGTCTTTTTCTGGATTCTCCATTTTGTTATATTGATCTGTCTATGACATCATGTCCTAATACTCTTTTTTTTCTTCTTTTTTGAGACAGAGTCTCACTCTGTTACCCAGGCTGGAGTGCAGTGGTGCGATTATAGTTCATTGCAGCCTCAAACTCCTAGGCTCAAGCAATCCTCCTGCCTCAGCCTCCTAAGTATCTGGGACTACAGTCATGCTACCACCATACCCAGCTAACTAATACTCAACTCTTTTTTTTTTTTTTTTTTTTTTTTTGAGATGGAGTCTCGCTCTGTGGCCCAGGCTGGAGTGCAGTGGCGCAATCTCGGCTCACTGCAAGCTCCACCTCCCGGGTTCACGCCATTCTCCTGCCTCAGCCTCTCCGAGTAGCTGGGACTACAGGCGCCCGCTACCACGACCAGCTAATTTTTTTTTTTTTGTATTTTTAGTAGAGACGGGGTTTCACTGTGGTCTCGATCTCCCGACCTCGTGATCTGCTCGCCTCGGCCTCCCAAAGTGCTGGGATTACAAGCGTGAGCCACCGCGCCCGGCCACTAATACTCAACTCTTGAAGTCACCATGATGGGTTCGTAAATTGCTCCTACTCTGTCTCTTCGTAGTCATCACTCTTCTTTTCTAGAATTCTTTTTTGGTATTTCCTGGCTTTTCTCACATATAAACATTAGAATAATTTTGTTAAGTTTTGAAAACAAGAAAAAATGGTAATTGCATTGAAATTAAAGATTAATACAGAAAAAGACGATATGTTTATAATGTAGAATTTTCCCTTCAGTAAAGTTTTAACAGTTTTAATGAGGTATAATTTATATACCATACCATACTACTGTCAAGCAAGATCTTTAAAGTGTTAGCATCCCTTAAGGTTTGGTTGAGGACGTCTTTATCTTCTCTATTGTCTCACGGTACCAAGTATTATTGAATATTAAATGTCCACAATTCTCAAATTCTTATGATGTTCCAAATTCTCGAGCCCCATATTTGTAAATTTAACTATATCTATATATTTCTATTGGATGTTATATTAGTTCATTTTCTGTTACTATAACAGACTACCTAAGACTGGGTAGTTTACAATGAAGAGAAATTTATTTGGCTTATTGTTCTGGAAGCTGGGAAATCCAAGAGCATGGTGCCTGCATTTTGCAAGGGCATTCTTACTGAGTCATCCCATGGCGCAAGGCAGAGGGCAAGAGAGAATGAGAGCAAGAGTGAAAGAGATGAAGGGGCCAAATGCATGCTTTTATCAGGAACCCACTCCCACAATAACTAACCCACTCCTGCAGTAACACCATTAATCCATTAGTGAGGGCTCTGTTCTTTGGGAACTTTTTCAACCCTGCCTTCTTTCTCTTCTCCTTCTGAAACGCTAGTGACAGGAATGTTACATTTTTTGTTATATCCCTGCATATCACTTAATCACCTCTGAAAGATCCCACCTCTCAACTCTATTGCTTTGGGATAAAGCTTCTAACACATGAACTTTGGGGCACACATTAAACCACAGCAGAGAGCATCTCAGTCTTAACAGTCCTAAAATAGGTCTAAATGGCTGGGCACAGTGGCTCATGCCTGTAATCCCAGCACTTTGGGAGGCCAAGGCAGGCAGATCACGAGGTCAGGAGATCAAGACCATCCTGGCTAACATGGTGAAACCCCGTCTCTACTAAAAAATACAAAAAATTAGCCGGGCGTGGTGGCGGGCGCCTGTAGTCCCAGCTACTCAGGAGGCTGAGGCAGGAGAATGGCGTGAACCCAGAAGGCGGAGCTTGCAGTGAGCTGAGATAGTGCCACTGCACTCCAGCCTGGGCAACAGAGTGAGACTTCTTCTAAAAAAAAAATAAATAAATAAAATAAAGTAAAATAAAATAGGTCTAAATTATATTTCTTTAATAATAATTCTTTTATTATTTCTTTTCTGTTTAGTGAATCTATTTTAACCATTCTTTTAGGATAGGTCTGCTGGTGACAAATCTTCTAGATTTCCTTCATCTTAAAATGCCTTGATTTCCCCTTCATTTCTGCAGAATATTTTCACTGGATACAGTATTCTGGCTTAACAGGTTTTTACTTTCAACACTTGAAAAATGCTGTGCCTCTTCATCTAGCCTCTCTGGTTACTGATGAGAAATCACTCTCATTTGAATTGTTTTCCTTTATAGATAAGGTTCATTTTTGTCACTAATTTTAAGAATTTTGCATTGTCTTTGGTTTTCAGAAGTTTGATTATTATGTGTATTTTTTTTTTTTTTTTTTTTTGAGATGGGAGTCTCTCTAGCTTTGTCACCCAGGCTGGAGTGCAATGGCACAATCTTGGCTTATCGCAACCTCCCACCTCCCGGGTTCAAGCAATTCTCCTGCCTCAGCCTCCTGAGTAGCTGGGATTACGGGCACATGCCACTACGCCCAGCTAATTTTTGTATTTTTAGTAGAGATGGGGTTTCACCATGTTGGGCAGGCTAATCTGGAACTCCTGACCTTTTGATCCACCTGCGTTGGCCTCCCAAAGTGCTGGGATTACAGGCGTGAGCCGCCACACCTAGCCTTTTTTTTTTTGAGACGGAGTTTTGCTCTTGTTGCCCAGGCTGGAGTGCAATGGCACAATCGTGGCTCACCGCGACCTCCGCCTCCTGGGTTCAAGTGATTCTCCTGCCTCAGCCTCCTGAATAGCTGGGATTACAGGCATTTGCCACCATGCCCAGCTAATTTTTTGTATTTTTAGTAGAGAAAGGGTTTTATCATGTTGGCCAGGCTGGTCTCAAACTCCTGACCTCAGGTGATCTACCTACCCTGGCCTTCCAAAGTGCTGGGATTACAGGTGTGGGCCACCATGCCCGGCCCCAAATGGTTTAGGTATTTATCCTAGACAAAAGCAATCCTAATTAGGTGATAGATTATATGGGCACAATTCTTATTTGTGACTTCTCAGAGTCTTAAACTGTGAATTTCCAAGAGGGGTGTTCAGTATTTTGTCTGACTCCAGAACGTGTTTTTCCAGGCCAGATGACATTAACCCTTTTCTCCACAGAACAGAGCAGGATTCCTTGCTTTGCCATGTAGTCACCTGAATTTAAGTAGTTTAAATATAAGCAATTAAAGCATCATAAAAGATGGTGGGTAGCCTTGATAATATTTATATATATATAAACATATATTTATTAATATGTCTATTCATGTTTAATTTGAAGTTTTCCTTTTCTAATAACTGTTGGAACTGCAAATATTCCTCCCTCCTTTAATCACAATGTTTTCTTTTTTTTTTTTTTTCCAGATTTTTTATTTATTTATTTTTTTGAGACGGAGTTTCGCTCTTGTTGCCCAGGCTGGAGTGAAATGGTGTGATCTCGGCTCACTGCAACCTCCACCTCCCAGGTTCAAGCGATTCTCCTGCCTCAGCCTCCCAAGTAGCTAGGATTACAGGCATGTGCCACCATACCCAGCTAATTTTTTGTATTTAGTAGAGATGGAGTTTCACCATGCTAGTTGGGCTAGTCTCAAACTCCCGACCTCAGGTGATTCACCCGCCTTGGCCTCCCAAAGTGCTGGGATTACAGGCATGAGCCACTGCGCTCGGCCTTCTCTTTTTTTTTTAACAAAATCCTCATACATACTTAAAATCCCTGGATTTATTGGAATTCCATATACGTATTTCCTAGTCTGTTTTGGAGTTGAGAAACATAAAAAACAACTCCTTGGGTGGTTATTAGAGGAAGTGGTTTGTTTTTTGTTGGAGTGGCTCTGTTACCAGTGTTTTGATTCTATTACCAGATTGCCAAGGTGCAACTCCTGGCTCTGCCACTTACCAACTGTACGACCTTAGGCAAGTGGCTTAATTTATCTGTGCTTTAGTCTCCCCAACTCCATAACTGGGATGAGAGGGTTGCTGTGATGATTAGATGACAATTTGTGGAAAGTACCTGGCAACAGAGTAAATTTTATATGCGTGCTTGCTATTAATTGAAAAAGCCTTTTTTTTGAGACAGGGTCTAGCTCTGTCACCCAGGCCAGAGTGCAGAGTCAGCTCACTACAACCTCTGCTTTCTGGGTTTTTCAGTAGAGACAGGGTTTCACCACATTGGCCAGGCTGGTCTCGAACTCCTGCCCTCGTGATCCACCCGCCCTGGGCTCCCAAAGTGCTGGGATTACAGGCATGAGCCACCGTCTCCGGCCCCTTATTACTATTATTATTATTGGTCATCATTTCAACAAATGTTTCTCAAGCACTTACGTTCAAGCATTGGCACTAAGATAACAATGAATGAAAGTAATAAAATAACTCTACCAGTGGGAGGACACCATGACATCAAAAACAAATTTATATGCCCAGCCCAGGTGCGGTGTCACGCCTGTAATCCCAGCACTTTGGGAGGACGAGGTGGGCGGATCACCTGAGATCAGGAATTTGAGACCAGCCTGGCCAACGTGATGAAACCCCGTCTCTACTAAAAATACAAAAATTAGCCAGGTGTGGTCGCCCACGCCTATAGTCCCAGCTACTAGGGAGGCTGAGGCAGGAGAATCACTTGAAGTGGGGAGGTGGAGGTTGCAGTGAGCTAAGATCATACCTCTGCACTCCAGCCAGGGCAACAGAGCAAGACTGTCTTAAAAAAAAAAAAAAAAAAAAAAAAAAAGAATTTTTATACCCAGTGAATAACTGTTATGAAGAAACCTGAAAAAGAAAACAAGGATAAGGGAAACAAATGAGGCAGCAGGGGGTGAGACTGCACACAGGGTTGTCAGGAAAGGCCTTTCTCCTAAGGTGACTGTAGGGAAGAGACTTTAAGAAACTGAAAAAGGAGGCCATGTGTTTTTCTTGGCCAAGAGTGTTCAAGGGAAAGCGAACGGCATGTTCAAAGGCCCTGAGGCAGGAGGATGCTAGAGCAGCTAGCCAGGGTACAGTGACCTGGGGACAGGGGTAATAGAAGAGTTTAGTAAGGAAATGTGGGGCAGTTTATGTTGGGACTAGTAAAGCATGGCCGGAATTTTGAATTTTATCAAGTCTGACATGTAAGAGCTACAAGAGAGGTTTGACTTATGAAGATCCCCACACTTGCTGCTATGGAGAAAAGTGAAAGGAAAAGTGGGGTGACCAGATAGACACCGCAATAACCAGGGAGAGAGGATGGTGGCTTTGATAGGATTATAGTGGTTAAGTTGGTGAGCTTCAGGTTCTGGATACATGCAGAGAACAAAGGCAACAGGATTTACAGATAAATTACATGAGACACGGAAGAAGGACTCCAAGGCTTTCAGCTACTGAAAGTATGGATGCGCCATTTATTTAGACGGTGATGGTCATGGAGAGCTGAAGCTTGGTTTTAGACACAAGTAATGAAGTGCCTACTAAGACACCTGTTAAATAGGGATGTCTAGCAGGCAGTTAGATATACAATTTTGAAGTCTACGAGAGACTCAGCTAGATATATAATCTTGGGAGTCAACACTTATTTGGAACTATATATTTGTTTAAAGTTTCCCAGGGAGTGAGTAAAGTTGGGAGAGGGTCCTATTGAATTGGAGGTATTGAAGATGAAATGGAATTAGCAAAGAAGAACGGGACGGAGGGACTCTTGAACGGACAACTACGGGAGTCGTGTCACAGGTCATTTATCTGCCAAGTTATTTTCGCTTAAGAGATTTCAATCCTTCCAAAAAACCCGCAAGATAATTTTATGACTCAAGATTTCAGCGAATGCTGTAAGATAATAGACTATGGCCGGGCACGGTGGCTCACGCCTGTAATCCCAGCACTTTGGGAGGCAGAGTAAGGGGGACTGCTTGAGCCCAGGAGTTCAAGATCAGCCTGAGTAACATGGGGAGACCTCGCCTTTACTATTTTTTTAAAAAATAAAATATATTTAAGAGAACGTAGATTGAAACTTGAGATTTCTGAGTGGAATAATATCTTTTCCTTGTAGATTTGTTTTGAAGAACAGAGCAGGGTACCCCGCGACCCCAGCCACGACGCTCTCAGGAAGAAAGCCCAGCACGCAGCTTCCCTCGCACCCTGATTGCCCCCGGGGCGAGGTCCCCGGCTGGAGCGGGGCTGCAGAAGCCAGGAAGCAACGCCGAGGTCCGAGCTGACCGATGGGCGCATGCAGTTAGGGGAACCGGGGCCGCCATGCCGGGCACGTTCCCAATGGGTTGCACTGGGCGCTGCAGCGTGGGAAACCCCCGTGGCGCTCACCACTGGCGCTAGCTGAGGCGAGACTCACCTTGAGCCGTGGCCCCCTCACTGCTGTAACCCGGGTTCCATGGCTGCACCGACAGCTCAATTTTCATCGGAAGGGAGCCTCAAAATTCTGGCATACTGCGACCCAAAACTGACAAACCGCCTCAGCTGGCGACCTACCGAAAAAAAAAAAAAAAAAAGGCATGCGGCGCATGCGCGCCCAAGGCCGCGGACCGGAAGCTGGAGCTCGCCTGTCGGGAGCCGGGTCCGCCGGTGTTTGTAATTGCACTTGGGACGACGCAGGGAATGCGTTGTCCCTCCTAGGTACTTTTCAGTCGCAGAGTTTTCTTCTTCTTCTTCTTTTTGAGACAGAGTCTCGCTCTGTCCCTCAAGCTGGAGTGCAGTAGCGCGCTCTCGGCTCACCGCAGCCTCCGCCTCCCGGGTTCAAGCGATTCTCCTGCCTCAGCCTCCCCAGTAGCTGGGATTACAGGCGCCCACCACCATGCCCAGATAATTTTTGTATTTCTTAGTAGAAACGGGGTTTCACTATGTTGGCCAGGCTAGTTTCGAACTCCTGACCTCAGGTGATCCGCCGGCCTCGGCCTCCCAAAGTGCTGGGATTACAGGCCTAAGCCACCGCGCCTGGCCGGAGTTTTTCCACTTAATAGCTCTCCATGCCAACCCCGTTGCCATTTCCCAGTGGCCGCCTCTATAATGGGCATTTTTCAGGGACAAAGAATTTGTCCGTTAATGCTCCTCAAACTCGAACGTGCCTAGGAATAGTTCAGGGATCCTGTTGAAATGCAGATCAGGATTCCGTAGGTAGGGGTGGGGTTCCAAATTCTACATTTCTAATACCTTCCCACACGATGGTGATCTTCCTTGTCCCTGAATCATGGAGGAGGGCGATTAGGGAGATATGAGCCTGGATGCATGGTGGCCTTGGCTATCTTAGGTGTTCTTGCCCATTAACCAAGCTGGGAGGAACCATATGAATGCATATTTATCCCTGTTGATAATAAGGGTAGTTTGAAGGAAATGCTGACAGGATAATAATTGGAAATGTTTCTCTTCCCAATCCAACTATATGCAATACACTTTATAATATTCATTTTAGAAATGTCATAGATAAGATTTGTAAACATTGACATTTAGCAATGCTAAATATCACTACTAGCTCTCCCCTCCACTTTTTTTTTAAACAAAAATATGACAGTATGTATTGTAGGTCTTCATAAACTACATCTTCAGCATGGTGTTTCATGAGCGTTTTACAATGTCATAATTTATTTTTTCCTCCAACATTTATTATGAAAAAATTCAAGTGTAAAGCGAAGTCGAGAGAATTTTACAGTGGAGCAGATCTCAAGAGAAGGGGAAGGATGGATTTCCCCTCTATTTAGCAGTGTCTGAAGACATTTTGGGTTGTCACAACTGGAAGGATGCTATTGGCATGGGGTAGGCAGAGCACAGGGATGCTCCTCAACTTCCTACAACGAACAGGAACGAATTTGCTGGTCCAAAATGTTGATAGTGCTGAGGTTGAAAAACACTGACCTAGAGAGTATAGAATTTTACTCTACCAGCTTTGTCACATACCTCATCAATCCATCTGTTTTCATACATTTAAAAGTAAACTACAGACAGTATGCTTCTAAGTACCTCTAATGCACATCATTGGAGTTCAAATTAAGGATTTTTAAAGGTAAAAATGAAATGCACGCCTTAAATACGCGTCAGTTTTTAAATGCACACGCCTGTGGAACTCAAGCCATATTAACGTATAGAACGTTACCATCACCCTAGAAAGTTCTTTCATGCCCTTTCTTAGTTCCCACCCCGTTCTCCCCAAAGTTAACCAACTGTTCTGATTTTTCCCCCCACCATACTTATTTTTCTTGTTCTATAACTTCATATGGTTGGAGTCATGCAATAGATATTTTTGTGTAAGGGTTCTTTCACTCAGGGTAATATTTTCATCTGATATCATGTGTATCAGTTTCTTTTGATTGCTCAGTAGTATTCCATCATATGAATATACCAGTTTCATTCTTGTTTTGATAGAAACCTGTCTTCAGTTTTTTGGCTATTATAAATAAAGCTGCTGTGAACGTTCTTATACAGCATTTTATTACTCATGACTTTCTTTTCAATAAATATTTATCGAGCACTTACTATATTCCAGGCACTTCCAGGTACTAATTATAGCCATGAACAAGACAAAGATGTCGCATCTCTCAAAGAGCTTCTATTTGCCCATTTCTGTGTATGTATGAAGAGGGCTAAACATAAAGGTAAAAATGAAAGAAAATTATGGGCCGGGCACGGTGGCTCATGCCTGTAATCCCAGCACTTTGGGAGGCTGAGGTGGACAGATCACCTGAGGTTCAAGACCAGCCTGACCAACATGAAGAAACCCCGTCTCTACTAAAAATACAAAAATTAGCTGGACATGGTGATGCATGCCTGTAATCCTAGCTACTGGGGAGGCTGAGGCAGGAGAAGTGCTTGAACCCGGGAGGCGGAGGTTGCGGTGAGCCAAGATCACGCCATTGCACTCCAGCCTGGGCAACAAGAGCAAAACTGCGTCTCAAAAAAAAAAAAAAAAAAAAAAAAGAAAATTATGGCTGGATATGATAGCTCATGCCTATAATCCCAGCACTTTGGGAGACCAAGGAGGATCACTTGAGCCCAGGGTTTGAGACCAGCTTGGGCAACAGAGAGAGACCCCTATCTCTACAAAAAAAACACAAAAATTAGCCAGGTGTGGGGGCGTGTGCCTGTAGGCCTGTAGTCCCAGCTACTCAGGAGGCTGAGGTAGGAGAACTGCTTGAGCCTGGGAGGTTGAGGCTGCAGTGAGCTGTAACTGCACCACTGCACTCCAGCCTGGGCAACAGAGTGAGACTCTGTCTCAAAAAAAAAAAGAAAATTACCAGATAGTGGATAATTGCTGGGCAGAGAAGTAAAGTAAGGTGATGTGAGTGATCAGATGACTGTTACTTAGATTGCCCTGTAACTGGAAGGAAGTGACTTTTAAGGCATGTATAGAGGCTGGATGCGGTGACTCACACCTGGAATCCTAGTGCTTTGGGAGGCTGAGGCTGGAGTATCGCTTGAGGTCAGGAGTTTGAGACCAGCCTGGGCAGCAAGCTTTTGTAGAGACATGGTGACTTCAAAAAAAAAAAAAAAAAAAAAAGTTAGCTGATGAGGTGGCACACACTTGCAGTACCAGCTACGGGAGGCTGAGGCATGAGGATCACTTGAGCACAGGAATTCAAGGTTACAGTGAACTATGACTGCACTTCAGCCTGGGCTACAAAGCCAGACCCTGTCTCTAAAATAAGTAAATTAAAAATGTGTGAACAGAATGACAATAAGATAAAAACCCCGGAAGATCAGCGGGAAGAGGCTTTCAGACAGGAAGCACATGGTACAATGACCCTAAGGCTCTGTTTTAAAATGGGTGGAGGCAAAAAGCCTGCATTTCTGGAGCTTGGAGAAGAAAGCTTTGAAAAGTTATCTCATCCCACTCCTGTTCTTTCTTGCATGAGAGCTGGAGCCTATGCCCTACCACACATCCGTGGATATGCCCAGGATTTGACTTGGGCCTTCGAACTTTGCACAGTAGATGCTACTAACTTTTTGAGATAATACATTCGTGGGGGCTCAGTCCTGCCTCATCTAAATCACCTGAGACCAAACAAGGACCAGCCCAATATCTCTTGGACTTTAATGTCATAATGTTGTCAGAATACAGAGAAAGATGAAACTAAGCCGGGTCCGGTGGCTTACGCCTGTAATCCAGCATTTTGGGAGGCCGAGGCAGGTGGATCACTTGAGGCCAGGAGTTCAAGACCAGCCTGGCCAATATGCTTAAGCCCTGCCTCTACCAAAAAATACGAAAGTTAGCTGGGGCCAGGGCTCGCACTTACAAATTTTCAAAGAATGAACAGTAAGTATTTGAAAATCCCCTCCTCCCCCGCAATTTATCTGACATTGTCTTTCGGTTTTGCTTTAAAAATTCACTCTCGCGGCCGGGCGCGGTGGCTCACGCATGTAATCCCAGCACTTTGGGAGGCCGAGGCGGGCGGATCAAAAGGTCAGGAATTCGAGACCAGCCTGGCCAATTGGTGAAACCCCGTCTCCACCAAAAATACAAAAATTAGCCGGGCGTGGTGGCGTGCGCCTGTAGTCCCAGCTACTCGGGAGGCTGAGGCAGAAGACTGAACTCCAGCCTGGGCGACAGAGGGATATTCCGTCTCAAAAAAAAAAAAAAAAAAATTCACTCGCTGCGTTTTTTATTCTGACATGGTGCAGGAAGGTAAATTCAAGACAACTTACGTACTCAGTTTTAGAAGTCGACAGGATAGAATTAGGGAAACAAATTTAAGCGTTCCCCCCTTAGCCTCCAAACGTCATGTCTTCCAGAAAGGTAACAACCATCTAGGAAACTCCAAGGCTCAGACCACCACGGGATGCCCACACTTCAGATGCATTTATATAACTTCATGGTTATGTCAGAGTCCAGAAAACCCATTGACAACCAAACCCCTAAGCCCGAACATCCGTCGCAAGCCGCACGCAGGCGCAGATTTACTAGCGTCAGACCCGATGGTCCCGGGAGGTGGGGGTGGGGGGTGGTGGTGGTGGTGGTGGTGGTGGTGGCCCAGCCACTTCCCATAATGCCGCATTCCGGAAATTGTTGCTTTCCAGGGGTCACTCTGGCTTCGACTCCGTCGCTCTCAATTCGTCACCAGGAGGAAGACGGAGCTGGCTGCCCAGCCCAAAGGCCCATGAGGGGATGCAGTTATGGGCTCTGTCGCCGTGGGTGAGTTCTGGTCCTACTGCCTGGCAGTCGTCGCTCGCCTGGCTTCCTGCGCTGGGAGAGCCCCTGTTTTCCGCCCCAACTTCGTTCTCTTCTTGAAGGCCCCTCTCCTTAAGCGCGTAACCCGGCTACTTTCCGGCACTACGATCTCATTGGCTGCATGTCCTGTCCGTTCCAGAAGCTGGCCAATGAGATGCCGCTGCTGACGGCCTGCTCGACCCCGTGGACCCCGAGGTTCCCCCGTGGGATCGGAGCAGTTAGAAGGGGAGGAGAGGGAAGGTGTGGCAGGCGCCGAGCAAGTGGGTGGGTGGCGCGTGGCAGGGACTACCCTATGGGTTGGGGCTGGATTTGCAGCCGTGTTCATACGACTGGTAGGAAAAACAGGATCTGTCACTTATCCGATTGACTATACCTAGGAGAGGATTGACATAAGCAAAACTTGAAAGCCACGTTAAGACCTGCTGACAAAGTTTTCCACACGCTTACATTTTTAATGGAACGGAGTAGGCAGGGGAAGACTGGGAGGGCAGAGAGAGAAGAGACTTGGAATAATATGAGAACCGGCAAGACTATCTTTGATTTAGATTTTGTATGGAGTCCTGCGAAGAGTCATTTTACTAAGACGTTAATGCTCATCCTATGACAGTACTTGGGAAGTGTATTAAGTTTATTGATGTTTTATAGCTGATGGAAGTCACAATATTCTCTCCTCATGCCTCATTAGTTGCCTTTATAGTTGTCAGAACTTTACTGAGGCTCTTTCCGCAGCACTGGAGTGACCCCTCTATGTCCTCTGCCTGCAGTAATTAACAATTCGTCTTTCAAGTTTTCCTATGGAGTCTAAGCTGCTGCAATCCTCAAACCAAATTTACTAGTGCTGTCTGTCTTCGCTACTGCAGACTTCTGACTTCTTATTTTTCACCCTTTTCTTTTTCACCAGAACTTGTTTGCTTCATTCTTATGTACCTACCTTTGCACCTTGTAATCATCCTTTATGCCTCAGGTACTATTCTATTTTTCTATTTCAATGCAAGAAGTATTTCTTCAGGACCTGCTATGTACTAACATTATGCTAGATATTATAGGCAGTTCCAAAGCGATACTTGAAATCATTTATTTTTCTAAGAACTTTAGATTCTGCTTAGAGAAATAACATAAAGCCAGATTAAAGATTTAAGAAATTCACTAGAATATGGGATAAGGGGACAAGATGACTAGAGCATACCATAAATACTGGGGAAGTTCAGTGGAGAGGTTAATTTAGAGTAGAATGATTGTCTAAGGCTTCCTTGAAATGGAGAGCTTGCAAGATTGGTAAGATTTAGATAGAACATTACAGCTAGAAATCAAAGACATCAAAGCGGGGAGGGTACAAAGTGTTTTGGAGTGGAGTACAAGAGACGGACTTGGCCAGGTGCAGTGTCTCACGCCTGTAATCCCAGCACTTTGGGAGGCCGAGGCAGGTGGATCACGAGGTCTGGAGTTCAGACCAGCCTGCCCAAGATGGTGAAACCCCGTCTCTACTAAAAATACAAAAATTAGCCGGGCGTGGTGGTGGGCATCTGTAATCCCAGCTATTCGGGAGGCTGAGGCAGGAGAAGCACTTGAACCCTGGGTGGCAGAGGTTGCAGTGAGCCGAGATCATGCCACTGCACTCCAGCCTGGGCGACAGAGCAAGACTCCGTCTCAAAAAAAAAAAAAGCAAAAAAAACCAGACGGACTTGATTGGCAGGTAAAAAGTGGTGGTCTTGGAACCCAAACATCTGCGTTTTACCTTTTTTTTTTTTTTTGTAGAGATAGAGTGTCGCTTTGTTGCCCAGGCTAGTCTTGAACTTCTGGCCTCAAGCCATCCTCCCACCTCGATCTCCCAAAGTGCTGGGATTACAGGCGTGAGCCACCGCAGCCAGACAACATCTGCCTTTTAGCTCATCGTTTGTGAGATCTTTCACCATTTTTTTTACCTGACTTTTCTCCTTGAGTGAAATGCCTCTATTTAAAGTGTTCCTATGAAAATCCGATGTGATAATGTTTGTGAAAGGGCTTTGAAGATCAAAAGCACTGTATAGTTATAACTTTAGTGGGTTTTTTTGTTGTTGTTGAGGCGTAATAGAGTCAGGATTAGCCGAGCATTGGGGCCGAATTTATAAAGGCCTATGAGTGCAAAGTTTAGGCAGTGTGGTCTGGGAAACTTAAATGCTTTCAGTCAAGAGAGTGATATGATAAAAATGGCATAACTGGGAGATGAATCTAGTACTGAGCTCCCACACTGATTAGAGTGAGTTGGATTGGAGGCAAGAACTTGGGTGCTATTTTTTGTATTTATTTCTAAAATCTATAATTCTATATAATTAGGTAGACCTGTATGTACTTTTAGCACCTTTCATGTTTTCTAAGTTTGAATTGTTGACTAAAAAGGTGAAGATTTGATGTGCAGCTAGATTTGTCATAGCCTTCCAAAGTGGTTTTGGCAATAATATAATAATGTAAATAGTTGAGAATGCAGTTGTAATCAATTTCCATTTAGCTGATACGCATAGGAAATCCTGGTGTGGAAAATGCACAACAGGGTATCATTTTTTGTATTTGGCTTTGAAGCCATTTTGGAAATTTTCTAACTCCCTTCAGGAGGTTGTTAGAATTATTTTTAATTTTTATTAGAGAAATTGTCAATTTAATTTGCCTAGACTGCAGAGCTAAGAAAGGTAGCTTAGAAGGGAAGAAAATCAGTTTTCTGATTAAAGTGCCACCATTATTTCACATGTATTTAGTGAGGAGTCAGCTTCCTAACAGTATCAAGTTCTGAGACTGTTCAAGATCTGTGTAAGATGACCAAGGTTCTCTCCTGACCTTTACATATATTGAAAACTTCTTAAGCTTGCTAAGAATCACTTTCCTATGCTATGAAAAACAGGAGATAACTATTCTATCTACTTGAGTTCCTGCTGAAAATTAGATGATTATATGTGATTGGTCTTTGTAAATTACAGTGTGATAGACGTGCATAATATATGTGGCTTAGTTATATTACTGTCTCATAGAGAAATATAAGACATACTTTTTTTTTTTGGTCAAGCTAACTTTATCTTGTTTTCTAGATTGTTATTTTGTGTCAGTAAGTAATCCATAAAGTGCCAACATGGGAAAGAAACGGACAAAGGGAAAAACTGTTCCAGTCGATGATTCCTCTGAAACTTTAGGTATATTTCATTGATTGAATCTTTAATGTTTGTATCTCTAAATGAATATGTTTTAAAATATGAAAATAGTATAGAACTGCATATTATTGTTATATTATCTGCATTTTAATATAATATTTGTATCTATATGTCATTTAATAGTCTTCTACTTTTTTTTTTTTTTTTTTTTGAGAGTCTCGCTCTGTCGCCCAGGCTGGAGTGCAGTGGTGCAATCTCAGCTCACTGCAACCTCCGCCTCCCAGGTTCAAACGGTTCTCTCGTGCCTCAGCCTCTGAGTAGCTGGGATTACAGACACATCCCACCACACCCAGCTAATTTTTTTTTTTTTTTTTAATAGAGACGGTGTTTCCCTGTGTTGGTCAGGCTGATCTTGAACTCCTGGCCTCAAGTGATTTGCCTGCTTCGGCCTCCAAAAGTGCTGGGATTACACGTGAGAGCCACTGCGCCTGACTTTCTACATCTGTTTTTTTTTTTTTTTCTGAGACGGAGTCTGGCTCTGTTGCCTAGGCTGGAGTGCAGTAGCGTGATCTCAGCTCACTGCAGCCTTTGCCTTGACGGTTCAAGCGGTTCTCCTGTCTTAGCCTCGTGAGTAGCTGGGATTACAGGTGTGCTCCACCACACCCAGCCAATTTTTACATTTTTAGTAGAGACAGGGTTTCACCATGTTGGCCAGGCTGGTCTTGAACTCCTGACCTCAAGTGATCCACTTGCCTCAGCCTCCCAAAGTGCTGGGATTACAGGTGTGAGCCACCATGCCCGACCTTCAACAACATTTTTAATAGCATATTATTGCATTTAGCAAAGACCATGGATGCATATTTCATAATTTATTTAGATAATTTTCTACTGTTACAGATTTAGGTAATCTTTAACTTTTTAGTATTATGAATGGCTCAGTAGTAAACAACTTTATAGCTAAATCTCTGTGTATATCCAAATATTTTCCTAATACACATATATAATTTTTGAATCGAAGGGTGTAAACATTTTTAAGACTCTTTTGATTCTGTTGCTAAATTGCCATCCAGAAATGTTTTACTAATTTCCAGGCCCCCTAGCAGTGTAGTAAAGTGCCCATTTCCCTGAACCTTCATCAGCACTGGTTAGTATCATCTGTAAACATCTGTGCTGATTTGATAGTTAAAAAAGGGTACCTTCTGACTGGGTGCGATGGCTCACGCCTGTAATTCCAGCACTCTGGGAGGCTGAGGGGGACGGATCACGAGGTCAGGAGATCGAGACCATCCTGGCTAACACGGTGAAACCCCGTCTCTACTAAACATAAAAAAAATTAGCCAGGCATGGTGGTGGGCACCTGTAGTCCCAGCTACTTGGGAGGCTGAGGCAGGAGAATGGCGTGAACCTGCGAGGCAGAGCTTGCAGTGAGCCAAGATTGCACCACTACACTCCAGCCTGGGCAACAGAGCAAGACTCCGTCTCAAAAAAAAAAAAAAAAAAAAAAAAAAGGGTACCTTCTTTTTCTAGTTTCTATTTCTTTGACTACTGAGATTTGGTAGTTTTTCCACCTGATCTCATTTGCATTTATATTTCTTTTCTTGGTGCAAGATCATTGGACATAAAGCTAATTATGCCACTTGACTAGTTTCTAAACCTCCAGTGTTCCTGAAACAACTCAGCAGTGTAGAGTGGTTTGCAAAGCTCTTTACTTATCTTTGCCCCAACAGAGTTTTCAGCCTCAGGTTCAACTGCTCATTTTTACACGTTGTTTAACTCCATCATCTGGGGAGACAGCATGCACTTTTACATGTTTTTGTTCTTGGCACTGGCATTTTCAGATTGCCCTTCACTCCCTGAGGTCGCAGTTTAAAGTGTGAGCTATGTATGACGTCTGAAAGACTTGAGTCTAAATTCTTGCATAGATACTCAGTAGTTATGTGGGCACTAAATCTTAGTTTTCTCATTTGTCATTGGAAATAATAGTGTCTTCTAGGGTGACTGTAAGGATTAAATGGGATGATGTATTCAAAACATTTAACAAAGTTCATAGGACGTATTTAATTAATATCAGCAATTTTTATTACTATTATTATCTTCTAGGATTGCACAGATGTTACCTCCCCTGTGAAACTTTTGGTGACTTTAGCCTTCTCTTGTGCTGTTATACCATGTTTCGGAGATTCTTATACATTAATTTATTTAGCTGCCTTTCCTTCTGGAATGTGAGCTACTCAAAGAAAACAGCTGTGACTTGGTCAATTTTGGGCTCCTGAGCGTCTAGCACAGTGCCTGCCCTATAGTAGGTGTATTATTGACTGAATGAAGGACTTTTTCTACAAATCTTTAAAGATAAAGAGAATCATAAATATGATAAAGGGCCTTAATTTAAAGGAAATAGCCGAATAAATTGAAATGAATTTGTAGTGGGGGACAGTGGTGGTTATATTTAGGACTTCAAGAAAGCGAAACTTCACAAATTTGTATCAAATCTCTTTCTCACATATTCATCTCATATTATTCAAATATCAAACAATTTTAAGTTCAGAATATCTTAACAGTTTATAGAGTAAATTTCATTTTTGAAATGTGAATCAAGGGTAAGTTCTGAGATTAACTGAAGAAAAGTCATTTTTGACCTTATATATTCCTTGTCTATTATTTGTTTTGGTAGAACCTATGTGCAGACACATTAGAAAAGGATTGGAACAAGGTAACTTGAAAAAGGCTTTAGTGAATGTGGAATGGAATATCTGCCAAGACTGTAAGACTGACAATAAAGTGAAAGATAAAGCTGAAGAAGAAACAGAAGAAAAGCCTTCAGTTTGGCTATGTCTTAAATGTGGCCATCAGGTATGCTTACGTTTTAAGATCAATATGGGGTTTTAGAAAACTCTTTGAACTTACTTTAGAAGGTATTACCTGAAAGTACAGTATGGGTAAAAGGATACTAGTAACATAGATCATGTTCTCTGGGGAACCAGTTCTGAGTCTGAGATGTGTGTATAGGTGGTGGAGTGTTCTCTGGTACCACACCAGTAAAAGTAAGGGAAGCAAGATTAAGCATAGGGAGAAGTTGAATGAAGAGGCAGTGGCAACAGGGTCTCAGCCAATCCCACAGTGATCTCTTGCCTGAATTGAGGCAAGGAGCTAGACCTTTCTACCTGTGCATAGACCAGTCATTGGATGTGGCCTGCCCCTAGAGCAGGAAGTAACCTTGGGCAAGGCAGCTCCCTTTTGTTGAGACTGATTCCTGGGGATAGATGGACTAGACTGTGAGCTCTCAGCCGGCCACATTCTCAGCACCTGGGGGAATGAGTAGTACCTTGATCTTTGGCAGTGAGGGCATGTCTGGCTGGCACATCACAGTGTCCACCAGCTCACAGTTATTACCCTGGTACTGAAGTCAGGGCCTCTCAGTTACCCTTAGTGGTGGCAAGTTAAGCTTATATGTTAGGAAATTGGGCTACTAGGCAGTAGTCATGAAGTCATGAGGCTTCAAGATGAGGCAGATAGCCAGTTTTTTGTTGTCTTTTTGAGATGCGGTCTCACTCTGTCACCCAGGCTGGAGTGCAGTGGCACAATCTTGGCTCACGGCAACCTCCACCTCCCAGGTTCAAGCAGTTTTCCTGCCTCAGTCTCCAAGTAGCTGGAATTATAGGCGTGTGCCACCACGCCCGGCTGATTTTTGTATTTTTAGTAGAGATGGGGTTTTGCCATGTTGGCCAGGCTGGTCTCAAACTCCTGATTTCAAGTGATCCACTCGCCTTGGCTCCCTCAAAGTGCTAGGAGTACAGTCGTTGAGCGACTGCGCCCAGCTAGGATTTTTTTTTTTTCACATGTTTTCAAGTTGAAAATCTTATTGAGGTTATTATAGATCCACATGCAGATCTAATAAATAATACAGAGAAATCCCTATGCATTTTGCTCAGAGTCCCGCAGTGGTAACATTTTACAAAATGAGTATAATATCACAACCAGGGTATTGAGATTGATACAACACACCCATCTCAATCAGATCTCCTGAGTTTGACTTCTCTTTTGTGCATGTGTGTATGTGTACATGTGTATTACATTCTGTATACTTTTGTCACCTGTGTAGATTATTCACCACCATAGTCACGATACTAAATAGTTGAATATCACAAGGATCTCTTGTGTTGCCCTTGTATAATCATACCCACCTCCCTACTGCCACCACTCCCTCCAGCCCCAGGCAACCACCATTCTATTCTGTATTTCTAAATTTAGTCATTTCATCAAAAATGTTATGTAAATGGAGTCATACAGTGTGCAACATTTGGGGATTGGCTTTTTCTTTTTTCTTTTTTTGAGACAGGGTCTCACTCTCTCACCCAGGCTGGAGTTCAGTGGTATAATCACGGCTCATGGCAGCCTTCACCTCCCAGGCTCAAGTGATCCTCCCACCTCAACCTTCCGAGTAGCTGGGACTGCACCTGTATGCCACCACTCCTGGCTAATTTTTGTATTTTTTGTAGAGATGTGGTTTTGGTATACTGCCCAGGCTGGTCTTGAACTCCTGGGCTCAAGTGATCCACCCCCCTGGGCCTCCCAAAGTGCTAAGGTGATAGGTATGAGCCACCATGCCCAGCCAGGATTGGCTTTTTCACTCAGCATAATCACCCGAAGTTTTATCAAAGCTGTATCAAGTTTGTTCTTTTTTTATTACTGAGCATATTTTATGGTATATATGTACCACAGTTTGTTTTTACTGTTTACCGGTCGAAGGACAACATCTGGGCTGATCCCATTTTTTGGTGATTACAAATAAAGCTGCTATTAACATTTGTGTACAGGTTTTTGTGTGAACTTAGATTTCATTTCTCTAGGGTGAATGTCCAAGAGTGCAATTGCTGGGTCCTAGGCAATTTAATATTTAGTTTTTTAAGAAACTGCCAAACTATTTTTTCACAGTGACTCTACCTTTTATATTCTTACTAGCAGTGTATGAACGGTTCACTTTTTCTTCGTTTTTGCCAGCAGTTACAATTGTCACAGTTTTTTTAGCCATCATAATAGTTATATACTGATATCTCATTGTGGTCAGTTAAAAAAATCTGTATGTGAGAAAAGAATATTGTTTACTTGTGTTTGAAAGGTTTAATTGTAACCTTTTAAATACATATGGTGAGTATGAATAGACTTTGCTATTTCAGTTTTTCGGAATATATTTTGCGTTACAAATTTTACTTGCTACCTTTTTAATTCATAAGAGTAAGACATGTCAGTATTAACTGTTAACTTTTTTCCCACTAGATACCTTTGGCACTGTTAGCTAATGATTCTTAACTGTTGTATCAAGACAACTATATGTTTCAAATGATCTCAAATGATGTTGTAATTTTCAAAAATCGTATCAAATGTTAATTCATTTGTTTTGTAATTAAATGTTGAGTGGGATAAGTTAAGCGAATAGTGTTTGGTATCATAGTTAAGGAATTAGAAACTACCAATGTATATTTCTTCTCCAAAGTATATCTCTAGCTGCAATGGAAACAGGACCGGTTGTTGTACTGTGTTCCAAAAGTTGATAGACTGGTTCCAGTAGATACACAGTGAAGATATGTTTCTTAGCAGTGATCTGACTAGCTGGAAGCAGAAGTTTCAGTCATGTTCTTTTATGAATAAGTCGATACATCTTTTAGGTAAAAGTCTCCCATTTACTTGTTTAAGTAGTGCTTTTTGACCACCTTCTGTGTTCTAGAATATTTGGTAATAGATTAAGTCTATTGCTTTGAGCCTTTGGGATTTATAGACCGGGTGAGAAAGGATATAAATATCAACAGTTAGTACAAGGTAAAAAATAAGGAATCCACTAGGAATTTATGCCATGTTTTATAGAATTTGTTTAAAGGAAGGAGACAGTATTTTCTCATCTGGGAGAGAAGTATAGGCTTCTGGGAGGAGGTGGCTTTTGAGCAAGATCTTGAAGAGTGGATGGGATTTGATTAGGTAGCAGTGTTCATAAAGGATTCTGAATCAATAGAATAATGTGAACAAAATTGCATAGTTGTGAAAAGTGCTCAGTGTGTGTTTAGCTGGTCGTTGGTATGTGAATAAGAGAATGTGGGAGTTAACACTGGAGAGATATGTCGGGGTCAGAGGGTGTCAGATTGTTTATTAGGAGTTTAAGAGAGCAATTCATAATTTTTGAACTGTGTATGAACAGAGCTTTGTTTTAGGAACATTAAACTGAAAGAATATGCATGTGAAGAAGGAGGCTGAAGTTAGGGGAATGTTTAGGAGACTGTTAAGGAATCCAAACCAGACTTCACGAGTGACTGCATTAGTGTGGTTTAATTTGGGCTGGAAAGTTGGAGAGGAAGAGTACTTTGGGTGCGTGGTTTTCTTTTTTTTTTTTTTTATTTTGAGATGGAGTTTTTGCTCTTGTTGCCCAGGTTGGAGTACAGTGGCGTGATCTTGGCTCACTGCAACCTCCGCCTCCTGAGTTCAAGCAGTTCTCCTGCCTCAGCCTCCTAATTAGCTGGGATTACAGACATGCGCCACCACGCCCTGCTGATTTTTGTATTTTTAGTAGAAACAGGGTTTCACCATGTTGGTCAGGCTGGTCTTGAACTCCTGACCTCAGGTGATCCCCCGGCCTCGGCCTCCCAAAGTGCTGGGATTACAGGTGTGAGCCACCGCACCTAGCAAGTGCCTGGTTTTCTAAATACTTTTTGACTTAAATGTTCTCAGTTGCCTGTGCATATTTAAGTTTTAACAAAATACTGATTCCAGAATTTAACATTTTCTTTTCAAGATTGTAAGAATGGCAGAATTTCATGAGCCACTTCCTTGTTTATGATAGATTATGCATTCTCCCCTCTTGCTGAACTTTTATGGCTTTGAGGTTTATGATTATGATTTTTTTAGGGCTGTGGCAGAAATTCTCAGGAGCAGCATGCCTTAAAGCACTATCTGACGCCAAGATCTGAACCTCACTGTCTGGTTCTTAGTTTGGACAACTGGAGTGTGTGGTGAGTTTCAGTTCCTCTGCCTCTTGGGTGGAAATTATTTGAAATATTAGAGAATGGAAATCTTTAAATATGTTTAAGAAGAAAGCAATTTAAAATTTTCGTAGTATGTTTTAAAATACCATCACTTTCACAAAGCTAAAGAATGTAGTGTTATGAGAAGCTTTTACTTGTACGTTTGCACAAACCCAAAAGTTGTAACATAGAAGACTTAAGAATCTTTCCCCCTTTGTTTTTCTTGCTTGTGATATTATAAGGCATACAGTGGAGACAGGGATGCTAAGAACAAATTTCAGATAAACAAGATTATAATAAAATTTTGGCTATGAACTTTCATGAAAATAAATGTCAGGCTGGCATGTTATAGATGCTGTGTTGTAACATCATTAAAACAGAGTTTTACGTCTTAAAAATCATTTTCACAGTAGTCTTCACTGAATGACATCTTTTTTTTTTTTTTGAGATGGAATCTCTTTCTGTCGCCCAGGCTGGAGTGCAGTGGTGTGATCTCGGCTCACCACAACCTCCGCCTCCCAGGTTCAAGCAATTCTCCTACCTCAGCCTCCCGAGTAGCTGAGATTACAGGGACGCACCACCACGCCTGGCTATTTTTTGTATTTTTAGTAGAGACGGGGTTTCACCGTGTTGGTCAGGCTGGTCTCAAACTCCCGACCTCGTGATCCTCTTGTGATCCGCATGCCTCGGCCTCCCAAAGTGCTGGGATTACAGGCATGAGCCACCGTGCCTGGCTTGAATGGCATCTTTCAATTGTAAAAGTTGTTACTTTTGTCTGGCTAACACGTTGAAACCCCATCTCTACTAAAAATACAAAGAAAAATTAGCTGGACATGGTGGCGGGCGCCTGTAGTCCCAGCTACTCAGGAGGCTGAGGTAGGAGAATGGCATGAACCCAGGAGATGGAGCTTGCAGTGAGCCGAAATCCTGCCACTGCACTCAGCCTGGGCGACAGAGTGAGACTCCTGTCTGAAAAAAAAACAAAAAACAAAACAACAAAAAAAAGTTGTTATTTTTGTTATTGTAATTCTGTATTTTGAAATATATGTAGACAAATATTTTGACTTCAATGTTATAACCAGTAAAGCAAAACATTTGGAGTATTCATCGTACTACTTATGTGCAGCTATAATTCTGGCTAATTTTATTAATAATAAACCAGAGTTAATATGCATAGTCTTCTTCAGGAAAACAGAATTTTTACGTTCAGTTTCTTTAATAGAATAAATTGGCAGTTACACACTTTGGATTCCAGGAATTATTATTTGTCTCCCCCTTTTTAGTTGTCATTTTGTCATTTTTCATCGCTGATTTTTGGCTCACAGGTGTTACATATGTGATAATGAGGTCCAGTACTGTAGTTCAAACCAATTGGGTCAAGTGGTTGATTATGTTAGAAAACAAGCCGGCATTACAACCCCAAAGCCAGGTAAAGTAATTTGTTTCTTTAATATACACCAAATGTTGATTTATGTATCTGCTGATACTTAGATTTGTTATACTCCCTAGCATTACATACAGCTGAGTAACATTAGTTATGGTTGATTTCAAACTATGAAACTATTTTTGGTTTAACTATAAGGTATTAGAAGGGATGTGAGAAGTGATCTAGTCAGATGTGATGAAGGCCATAGACTAAGGTAATGACCAATAGGCCTGTTCCAGTAACCCTAGCCAGGCTTACTATAGACCTGCCTTAGACTGTTCTTACTGTAGTACATTTTATAATAGCAAGATTTCAGTCTGTCTGCTGGGATAACATAAAAGTGAAGTATTTGTGATTCCTTCTAATGGTCAGATATTTCTTAGGTTCTTTCCATGCATAATTAAATTAATTGTCTGACATACAGCGTTTGCTTTAAGCATATTTTTTAAGTTTTTATTGTCACAAGTATCTTTGTCAGAGCCAGAATTATTTGTTTTTTAGTTTAGGATTGATTTTTGACACACAGAATTCATTAAAAAATTTATTTCATGTCCACGTTCTTGATTGTTTTATATTCTTAATTTCACAAGGTAAGATGTGTTCATTTGTAGAGAATTTTTGGGCAGTAAAAAAGGGAGATTTATACCAAAGCACATACTGTTTGGTTTCATTTGTCAAACTAATGCGTACTTTAGGTCTGAGTATTTTTTGTTTATTGGGATTTTTTTTTTTTTGGATGGCAATTTACCTGTATTTATTTAAAATCAAATGGGTGGGTGGTTTGGAAATAATGACTCTAGGTAAACTCACAAACTCTAGTACTGTTTCCCAAGTATACTTCTGCATTTGATATGACTATATCACACATTTTACTAAATCTTTTCTTCTTTTTTTAAAGCAGAGAAAGATAATGGAAATATTGAACTTGAAAATAAAAAATTAGAAAAAGAGAGCAAGAATGAACAAGAGAGAGAAAAGAAGGAAAACATGGCTAAAGAGAATCCTCCCGTGAATTCTCCTTCCCAGATAACTGTGAAAGGACTCAGTAATTTGGGAAACACGTGTTTCTTCAATGCAGTTATGCAGGTACATTGTCATTTTTTTCCCTTTAAAAAAAACTGTTCTTTTCCTCGTAGAATCTGCTACTTACATTATTGAGTTTTTTTCCCCCTAAGTAATTTATTTCTATGTATCCAAATAAAGCTTTCTTTTTTTTTTTTTTTTTTTTTTTTTTGAGACAGGGTCTCACTCTGTCACTCAGCTGGAGTGCAGTGGCAGAATCTCACTGCAGCCTCTGCCTCTTGGGCTCAAGCAATCCTCCTACCTTAGCCTCCAGAGTAGCTGGGACTACGGGCATGCGCCACCACTCCTAGCTAGTTTTTGTGTCTTTTGTAGAGACGAGGTTTTGCCATGTTGCCTAGGCTAGTCTTGAACTCCTGGGCTCAAGCAGTCCACCCACTTTGGCCACCCAAAGTGTTTGGATTAAAGGCGTGGATTACACCCCGCCTGGCCAAAGAAAACTTAAGGAAAGTTTTTTGCATGACAGTAAGACAGTTTGGTGAGCACTCGGGTGCAGTGGGTTTGAAACAAATATTGCTGCTGCTTTCATGGAGTTTGCACTTGGGTGGCGGAAACACAGGATAACCTCGTACAGAAGCAAATATGTAGCTGCAGATGGTGGTAAGTGGTTGTGAGAGAATCATGGGGGAGGATTGGGGATAGCTACTTCTGATTGGGTGGTGGGAGAATGCCCCACTGAGGTGATGAATAAGCTCAGAACTGAAGCAGTTGTTACCCAAATAGTGTAGGGAAGAGAAGCATCTGTAACTTCTCATTTTCCAAGTGTAGAGTTGTCATTGTTTGTCATGATTTTCTGTTTTGATAGGATAGACACTTAAGAAGTATTTGAGTTGATTTGCCTTTAAATAATTTTTCTCTTTTTTTTCACCCTTCATTCTAGAACTTGTCACAAACACCAGTGCTTAGAGAACTACTAAAAGAAGTGAAAATGTCTGGAACAATTGTAAAAATTGAACCACCTGATTTGGCATTAACAGTATGTTCTTTAAACTTTTCTAGTCTGTAACTTTCCTCTCTGAATGTGTTTCCTAAATTATTTTAAATAATTGACACTCATTTCCACCGTTTTTGTTTGTTTTGTTTTACTTTAGGCTACTGAGTTAAACAGTTTCAGGCTAATAGAAGTTATAAGGAGCCTTTACATCTGTTTGCTCTGTGTGTGCTCTGTTTTTCTATGCTCGAGTGTTAAGCTTCCTTCTTGGGAATGTGTATATGTTTGCGAAGCCTTAGGCTTACATTATTATTTTTAACATCTTTAAGGTGACTTAAGAGCTGTGTAACCAAATAAATATTGCCTTATCCATTTTTATTATTTACATTTTGCTTTGGCTCTTTCAACTCTTAGGTAGTAAGTGCTCTGGATAATCTAAAACTAAAACAGTAGAGCTGAATTCTGCATAAGACAGTCTGTGACCAAACAGTTTCTATCTCTTTTGATGTACATTTTAAACTTTTAAATGGGGCAGTTCTGTCAGGAACATTGGCAGTATATGTTAACTAATTAGATTTTAGTAAAGTCAGTGATTCCAAAATTTGACTGAAGAAAGTAATTTCTTTTCCCATATTCAGGAACCGTTAGAAATAAATCTTGAGCCTCCAGGCCCTCTAACTTTAGCCATGAGCCAGTTTCTTAATGAGATGCAAGAGACCAAAAAGGGGGTTGTGACACCGAAAGAACTCTTTTCTCAGGTCTGTAAAAAGTGAGTATCCACTTCAATTGTGCTTTCAGTGCCTCAGTGAGATGCTGAGAAATAATATTAATAGTAAATAGTAAAATATAAAAATATTAATAGCATTACATTTAGTCAACCCACTATATACAAAAGGCATAGGTTTTTTTCGTTTGGATTTTAAAATATATTTTATGTGATAGTTACATCTCCCAAGGGTGTTAATGGACTAAACAGAAATTTGTAGAAACCAGAACCTCTGAGATTTGGGATATGATCCAAAGATTTCTTAGTAGACTGAAGATTACTTTTCTGTCTTTTTGTTTTTCTCTAGAGCAGTGCGGTTTAAAGGCTATCAGCAGCAAGACAGCCAGGAGCTGCTTCGCTATTTATTGGATGGGATGAGAGCAGAAGAACACCAAGTTAGCATGTTATGACCATTGTATTTTATAATCTTATCTTCATAAGCTTTCTGTCTCATTTGATACCTTATGAGTTAAAACAATGAAAGCTAGTTATTAAGGCCATCATACTTTTAAATTTTTTCTTACACCAGCTTTTTCAACTAGTATGTTTTCACCATTAGAATGAATCCAGAGAATTAGCAGTGATTCTCTTTCTCATGATGGCTTAAGTTTAGTTGATGTTTACAGCATTAATGTTCTTTAAAGATTCTGTTGTACTAACCTGTACGAAGAGAGCTGCCAAATATTGGAAATTGTTTCTCCCAAACCCAGGTGCAGCACACGCTTACTCTTAATTCTGAGTCTAATTTAACACTGTTTTTTGAACCTAGGAAGTATTTTCATTTTGTAAGAGTCGGAACATTTGTTGCATTTTAAAATTTTTTTTACTTGCCAGGATATAAAATAATGTATTTGGGGATATGAATTAATGAGTACTAATAATAATGATAATAACTAATATTTATTTTGCACTTATTTTTATGCCAATCACTGTTTTCAGTGTTTTGTATTAATTCCCTTACTTCGTTCTCACAAAGTTTCTGCGAGGTGGATACTGTGATTTTTTCCTATTCCATAGATTGATTCCATAGCCTAGATTGGCTGTAGAGAAGTCCAGTACCTAGTTTAAGGTCCCCCAGAAATAATGGAGCTGGGCTTTAAGCACTGGAGTCAGACCCTATGGCTGTCATGTAATCATTCTGCTTGTAGGACAAGCTATTTCAGTTTCTTCTCAAAGGAGGTGGGCATGTTCTGAAAAGCTTTGGTTTGAAGAGGTTTAAGATCTTGAAATGATAAGATAATACCTTTATTCAATGGTTAGTGATTGCTTTGTGGCATAATTCCTTTTTAGCTCCTTGAATTAAGTTTGAACATGTGACTTTGGAATTACTTAGTAAATATGGGGAGCTGTATCCTGATCACTTTCTTGACTTGATTACATATTTTCTAAGGAAAATAAAATTTAAAATTTAATAGTATATATATATCCATTTTATTACTTTTAGAGAGTGAGTAAAGGAATACTTAAAGCATTTGGTAATTCTACTGAAAAATTGGATGAAGAACTAAAAAATAAAGTTAAAGGTAATGTCTGTCTTTTTGAACTAAAACACTATAGTTGAATTCCTCTGTACCTTAGGACAAGATTGCTGGCACATGTATTTCCAAGTCCACAATTGTTAATGTATAATTTCTCTTTATCAACGTTGATTAGTAAAAATTATCCAGTGCTCCAAAAGTGAACAGTTTTAACCCATGGTGTATTCTTTTTATGTATTAAAGATAGAACTAAGATGAATTACAGTTTTACTTTTCAAAAGCTTAAAATTATAATTAGCAGTAATGTATGAATTATATTTGTTACTGTGAGTTGTCAGTAGTTGGTTTATTAATCATGGCACCAACTTAGTTCTTATTATGTGGCATGTAAAGATTTAGGACACATCTGCCCAGTAGAACTTCCTATGTTGATGGAACTCTTCTTTGCTATATCTTTGCTGTTCCATATAGAAGCAACTAGGCACGTGTGGCGCCTGAAATGTGACTGGTGAAACTGAGGAACTACATTTTTATTTTTATTTAATTGTAATTAAATTTAAATAGCCACAAGTGACTAAGGGCTACTGTATTATAAAGCACAGATTTGAATCAACTCATAGCAATTCTTTGCCTCCTTGGTGCCCTTTAGAGCCTGGCCAGTAATGGAGAGAATTACCCCCGCTGGCATTTTCTGTCAGAAAAGTGTGATTCTGCATAAATTATCATTTGAATAATGCTTATAGGTTTCACGTATTTGGAAAATTGGCTGACCAAGTAGTAAAATTATGGCTTTTAGTTATATTAAACTTATCAAGATTATTTCTGGGAGCATAGGAAAATAAAAGGAAGATTTTGTTTGAAATATTTTCCTGAGGTTTTTCTTTTGTTTTTAAAATATCAAAGGAGTTCAGTCTTAGAGTTCACAAAACAAGTTACATGCATTTTCTCTTCCAGTGTGCTACTCTGGTATCTTTTATCAGTCTTGAATGTTAGAATGTTAGAGCTAGAACTAAGGAACTAGACTGTCATTCAGCCTACTCAGAGCTGTTCATTGTATACTAATGGAGAGAGAGAGAGACATAGAAGTCTCACTGACTTGCACAGTTTACTTCCCACTGACTAGATCTTGGATAAGGACTTTTTTGTCTTATTCATAAAAGGTGATTGTGTTCAATTATGTTATGCTCAGAGGTGGAATATGTAATACTGACTTCTATCGCATAAAAAAATAACGGTGATTATGAATGGAGGCAGAAGTCTGTGGGACAGGAAATTTAAAATAAAATTTTAGAGTTAGATAGGTAAGTAGTTTTAGCTTTTCTTGTTTAATTAATTATATAAAGGTAATTGGTAATTGATAGACTTTTTTTTCTCCATAGATTATGAGAAGAAAAAATCAATACCAAGTTTTGTTGACCGCATCTTTGGTGGTGAACTAACTAGTACGATCATGTGTGATCAATGCAGAACTGTAAGTAGATGTCATGTGTACTGGGTTTATTCACTGATATTCAACAGTTTATCAATTGTTTATTTCAAAAGCAGAAATCTCTACCTTCATAGGATATCTTTTTAAACTATTCAGATGCTATTCAGATGTGCATGGTTCTTTGTGGGAAATGTCAGCACTCCTTAAATCTTGAAGAAGTTAAACATTTTGATTTATTTCCCCCAACCCAAAGTCCTCAATGTTGTGTAATTTTTCATTTCAAATTTTCTTAAGCCTTTGTTTATTTTAAAACCCACCCTCTACCCCCCATCCCACAGGGCAGGGAGGATCTTACTATGTAACATTTACAGTATTTACATTTTTACACTGTCTTTTTTGATTGGTTAAGGTCTCCTTGGTTCATGAATCTTTCCTTGATTTGTCCCTCCCAGTTTTAGATGATCAGGTAAGACTATTGAGTTTATTTTATTCAAGTAGATTTTTTTTCCTGTAAGATTTTATGGGGGGAAGCCTTGTTACTCTTTTTAAGTTTGTATATTACTAGCCCATGCAGAAATTTTTCTTAATTTGAGGTAGAATAATTTTTAGGATTTGAATAAAGAACAGGGTAACTACTTTTAAAAACAAGGATGGAAAAAAAGATGATGTATTCAGAATTCTATACAAGTAATTAGTTTGATTGGTTTCCATACAGGGAAGTATTTTCCTTATATTAAAATTAATACTTATTTTTGTTATTTAAGACTAATCACGAATCCCTGGCACACCTAAGTTCATAAGTGTTTTTTTTTAAATTTATTTTATTTTATTATTATTATACTTTAAGTTTTAGGGTACATGTGCACAATGTGCAGGTTTGTTACATATGTATCCATGTGCAATGTTAGTGTGCTGCACCCAGTAACTCATAAATGTTAAATGAAGAGTATTATTTTGTTTTAATTTGGTTCCTTTTAAGTAGTAGTAGGAAAAAAGAAGAGATGTTATGAGTATTGGATAAATCATTCTTCAACTTCGTATGAATTATGAGACCCTTGGCTTGTTACTTGGCAATTAAAGTCTCACCAAACTTTATTTTCTCTTTTTCTGAAACTGTCATATGCATGCAAAGAAAGAAAAGAATAAAAAAGAATACACCGTGGTGACTTATATAAGTCACTTAGAAAATGTATTTGGAAATGGACGTATTAACAGTGTGACACAGCATGTATCTAATAAATTTCGTTATATTTCTATTACACCTGCATATGATGTTGCCTTTTGCTGTTTTCTTGGTTTGCTTGTTTTCTCATTATGTGAAGATTGCTTTCTAATATATGAGATAAATGAATTTTGTCTCATCTATTTTCAAATAGTGTGGAAAAAAAAGCTAGTATATAATAGAAGTAGAAAAATATTTACATAGCATGGATTTTTTTTCACCAAACGGTAGTTGTAAAATTTTGTTTTTGACCTATGTTATCTGTATTTTAAGAGTGGTAAGAAAAGTGTAAATGATAAAAATCTGAAAAAGACAATGGAAGATGAAGATCAAGATAGCGAGGAAGAAAAAGATAATGACAGTTACATAAAAGAGAGAAGTGATATTCCTTCTGGAACAAGTAAGCACTTACAGAAAAAAGCAAAGAAACAAGCCAAAAAGCAAGCCAAGGTGGGTAATTAGGAGGAAAATCATATGCTTCTAATTTTATATTTTGAACTATTGAGTTTGTAGTCTGAATGACACTGGTTAGACATGTCTGTTATTTTAGATACAGCACTTTCATTTGACAATTACAGAATTTAGCTCATTTAGTATTCTCTGCTGGGAAATTGCTTTGAGTATATGTGAAGAAAACGTCATGGTTCTTTTTTTTTAAATCCTGCATTGCTTGTAACAAGTATTTGTAGTAAGTTTAATTAACTTAATTTTTTGAGTTAATATTATTGACACCCACAAATTTAAAAATATATAAAGGTAAACAATAAGTCCCCCTCCCACCACTGTTTTTTTTTTTTCCCCTGAGATGGAGTCTTGCTGTGTCGCCCAGGCCGGAGTGCAGTGGTACAATCTCTGCTCACTGCAACCTCCATCTCCCAGGTTCAAGCAATTCTCATGCCTCAGCCTCCTGAGCAGTCAGCAGTACAGGCACATGCCACCAAACCTAGCTAATTTTTATAGTTTTAGTAGAGACAGGGTTTCACCATTGTTGGCCAGGCTGGTCTCAAACTCCTGACCTCAAGTGATCCGCCCTCCTTGGCCTCCCAAAGTGCTGGGATTACAGGCATGAGCCACCGCACCCGGCTGACCACCACTTTCCTTTTATGACAAAGATAAACACTTTTGTTTTTTCTTACATATCCTTCTGGAGTTTCTTTTGGAAAATATGAGCGAATACAAATATGCAGTCTTGGTTTTTTTCCCCCCTTTCTTACCATTCACACCATTCTGGATTGTGTTGTTTGTTTTTACTTAGATTCTTGGAGTCCTTTCCATTTTAGTATATAAAACTTCTTCTTTTTTTTTTTTTTTTTGAGATGGAGTCTCACTCTGTCGCCCAGGCTGGAGTGCAAATGGCGAGATCTTGGCACACTGCAACCTCTGCCTCCCAGGTTCAAGTGATTCTCCTGCCACAGCCTCCCGAGTAGCTGGGATTACAGGCATGTGCCACCATGCCTGGCTAATTTTTGTATTTTTAGTAAAGACAGGTTTCGCCATGTTGGTCAGGCTGGTCTCTAACTCCTGACCTCAGATAATCTGCCCGCCTCAGCGTACCAAAGTGCTGGGATTACAGATGTGAGACACCATGCCTGGCCCTTTCTTTCTCTCCCTTTCTTTTTTTTTTTTTTTTAACAGTTGCATGATTCTGTGTTATGGATGTGCCATAATTCATTTAACCATTTCTCTATTGATTTAGGTTGTTTCTAGTCTTTTGCTATAATGGTCAATGCTCTAGTGAATAACCCTATACATAAGTCATCTGTAGGGTAAATTTTGAGAAGAGGGATTGCATTTGTAGTTTTGGTTGATACTAATTGTCCTTCACAAAGGTTGCTCCTGACCCTTGACAGCTGTGTGTTATCAAACTTCCAGATTTTGATTAGTATGTTAGATGGAAAATATTATCTCAGTGCGGTTTTATTTTGCATTTATTTTAATATCAATTAGATTAAGCATATTTTTATGTTTCAGAGCCATTTGCATTTCATTGTCTTTGAAGTTTTTGCTTATATTCTTTTCTCATTTTTTATTCATGTGTTCCTCTGTTTTTATGGAAACACATCAGAAAATGTTTGGGTCCCATCCTGTTTGCTGCCCTTCATTCTTCTGGTATTACAGAGTAGCTTCACGGGGGCTGTTCTTTCAGTTCTTCCAGTTACAACCAGAAATGCCTTTGGGTTTTCAGGCATTACAGTAACAGGAATCTTGATGAAATGCCTTCTTTTCCTCTATTTGGAAGTAGGTTGCAAGTGGCAAGAGTGATTTTAAAGGGAAAAGTTCTTTACTCTCTTCTGTATGTGTGGCTACGTTGCTTCTTTGCTAACTTCAGGCCATTTTTTTTCCCAGAGTACTTTTGTCCATTCCTCTGACCAAAGCAATCCTGTACTTGTGCATCCTTGAGTTTTCTTTCAAGTTTTTTTTTTTTTTTTTTTTTTTTTTTCTCTCAGTGAAACCTTGACCCAGTAACTCATATGGATACATTTCTTTCTGTTACGTGTGGAGTCAGACCCACCGTATGGTATAACATTTGACTGCCTGGGTTTAACAGTCTTAGTACTCTGCCTGGATTACTTCTCTTAGCACAGAGACCATGTCTTGCATATTTTTATTTCTACAATAGGGTGATTTTTTGATGGTTGGTGATGGTTTATTCCTGATTTCATTTAAATAACTTTTTCTTTCTTTTTTGGGGGAACAGAGTCACTTTGTTGCCCAGGCAGGAGTGCAGTGGTGTGGTCTCAGCTCACTGCAACCCCCACCTCCCATGTTCAAGCGATTCTCCTGCCTCAGCCTCCCAAGTAGCTGGATTACAGGCGCACACCACCCATACGTGCATTACAGGCACGCCTGGCCAATTTTTGTATTTTTAGTAGAGATGGGTTTTCACCATGTTGGCCAGGCTGGTTTCAAACTCCTTACCTCAAGTGAGACGCCCTCCTTGGCCTCCCAAAGTGCTGGGATTACAGGTGTGAGCCACCGCACCTGGCCTAAATAACTTTTCTTCATAATTTATTTATTTATTTTTTGAGACAGAGTCTTGCTCTGCCACCCAGGCTGGAGTATAGTGTGCATGATCATACCTCACAGTAACCTTGAACTTTTGGGCTCAAGTGATCCTCCCACCTGAACCTGCTGAATAGCTGGGACTACAGGTGGACACCAACGTGCCCAGTTAATTTTAATTTTAATTTTTTTTTAGAGATGGGGTCTCAGTATGTTGCCCAAGCTTGTCCCAAACTCTTCAAATGATCCCCTTGTGATCCTCTTGCTTTGGCCTTCCACAGTGCTAGGATTACAGGTATGAGCCACTGTGCCCAGCCAATTTCTTCATAATTTTTTTGATCCTTGATAGCAAAGGAACTTTTTAGGATCAGATTGTGAGAGTGAACTCTTCCTTAGGAAATTATTTTTGATTGACAAGCAACAAAACCGGATATAGTATATGTGTGTGTTTTCTCTTTCTTCTGTCTCTCTTCCTCCTTTTCTCCCGCTCTTTTTCTTTCTTTATTTTTTAATGCCATATACTTTTTACCCAGAACCAACGAAGACAACAAAAAATTCAAGGAAAAGTGCTTCATTTAAATGATATTTGTACTATTGACCATCCTGAAGACAATGAATATGAAGCTGAAATGTCACTTCAAGGAGAAGTAAATATTAAATCCAACCATATTTCACAAGAGGTTGTTATGCATAAAGAATATTGTGTCAACCAGAAAGATTTGAATGGCCAAGAAAAAATGATCGAAAGTGTAACTGACAATCAAAAATCCACAGAGGAAGTAGATATGAAAAATATCAACATGGATAATGATCTGGAGGTTTTAACATCTTCTCCCACTGACTGTACTAGGAATTTAAATGGTGCCTACCTAACAGAAGGGAGCAATGGAGAAGTGGACATTTCCAATGGTTTCAAAAACCTAAATTTGAATGCTGCTCTTCATCCTGATGAAATAAATATAGAGATTCTGAATGATAGTCATACTCCTGGAACAAAGGTGTATGAGGTTGTAAATGAAGATCCAGAAACTGCTTTCTGTACTCTTGCAAACAGGGAAGTTTTCAATACTGATGAGTGTTCAATCCAACATTGTTTATATCAGTTCACCCGAAATGAGAAACTTCGAGATGCGAATAAATTGCTTTGTGAAGTATGCACACGGAGACAGTGTAATGGACCAAAGGCAAATATAAAAGGTATTTTAATGCTCTCACTGTAAGTAAAATTAATATTCAGGGGCACATTTTGCGCTGCATAGGTAGAGTACTCCTAATTGTATTGGGATTTGGATGGCATGAATAAGTGTCCTTTTCTGTGTAAATATTTTAATAGAAGGATGGAAGAAGTAGGACTTTATTGAAGTGGCTAATATACTATGACATCCCAGCAGCAGTTAAATGGGACAGTTTTCTCCCTGACATCTCTCCCTGTGGGTAAATTATCCCCTTGGAATGCAGTCACCACAGCATCCTGACACATAGTGGCTATTTTTTTCCACCCTTATCTCCTTTGCACCCAGGATGCCACACTTGAATTTATCAGTGAACTAATGTGACATGCCCAGTGCAAAGCACTGGGAAGACAGTGCTTTCTTACAGTCTTCCTCAAATGGGAAAAAGGATCATACTGACAATTTCCCTTATCTCCCCACTGCCTTTTTTTTTTTTTTTTTGAGTTTGGGTAAATAGGATGTAGAGGGGCCATGGATTCCTAAGGATTTTTACTAGAATTGTTGAAACATTTAAAAATTCTAAGTAGAATTTTATTTATTTACATGTAGAGACAAAAAGTAAGCCTGTGTGTGTGTGTGTTTGTGTGTGTGTGTATGCGTGTGTATATATATATATATCTCATATGTATGTGTATATATATGTGTGTGTTTTTTTTGTTTTTTTAGACAGAGTCCTGCCCTGTCTCCCAGGCTAAAGTGCAGTGGCCAATCTCAGCTCACTGCAATCTCCACCTCCTGGGTTCAAGAGATTCTCCTGCCTCAGCCTCCCAAGTAGCTGGGACTACAGGCACCTGCCACCACACCTGGCTAATTTTTGTATTTTTAGTAGAGATAGGGTTTTGCCACATTGGCCAGCCTGGTCTCAAACTCCTAACCTAAGTGATTTGCCCGCCTAGGCCTCCCAAAGTCCTGGGATTACAGGTGTGAGCCATAGCACCCAGCCTAAAAAATATTTTTTATAGATGAACATTTGCAAATGATTTGATGTGATGGAATATACTAGACTTTGAACCTCATTAACCAAAATATTGTGTCTCTCCACAGTAATTCAATTTTTCTCTGATTGTAATCATTCTCAGTTATTACTGTATTTTGATTTCATCAGTAAGAATTTATGGACATTTTTATCTCATGTATAAATACCTATAAAATATCTTTGATTTTGCCTCTTACTCCACAAATTCTACAATATTTGTAATCTAGTACTTCATAGAAGAAGTTTACTGATCCTTGCTTTAGATGTTTGAAATGATTTTATAGCAAATCTGAATGCTGTAGGGGTCTAAAATGATTTTCTCCCTGTTAAAAATTTCTTCTTTTCTTTAGGTGAAAGGAAGCATGTTTACACCAATGCCAAAAAGCAGATGCTAATTTCTCTTGCTCCTCCTGTTCTTACTCTTCATTTAAAGAGATTTCAGCAGGTACTCCTTGTTACCCAAAATTTGTTTTAAATATGTAACACCTACTTTATTACCTATTTTATTCATTACTGTCTCAACATATACTTTGTTTCTTTGGTTTTCTGTTGTTTCTTAACTCTAATGTCAATGAAGTCAGAAAGGGAAAAACATAGGGGCTAGGCAGAGGCGCATGTGAAGGTGGAGGCACAATCTCCTCAGATTTCCTAGAACTCATGTCCCTCTTTTTAGTACGATTGGCGTCTTACTTTTATTTCAGGTTAAAAAAAGAAAAAGACTGGTGTGTTACATATATCTCATGCTTAGGAATATTAGTGATTTTTTCTGTTTTGTGTGTGGCGTCTTGTTTTTATGGACCCTTGATAAAAAGACATTGTTGCTTTGGATTGTCATCATTTTGGTGACCTCGTCTTTTCTGGAAAACTTTTATAGCTGTATAACTTCTAAACTGTGTTGCAAATTCCGAAAGTACTTTCAGTATCTTCAGAACGTTTTTCCTCTTGTGGTTGGTATGGGCTTGACTAATTGGGTGGGCCTTTATGAACAATTCACTAAGCTTGGTTCGAGCATGAGGCTGAGAGCGTGTGTTTCACAGAAAAGTATTATGCTATCGCTGAGTTTTAAGCACTCAGAACCTGTGGTCTAATCTGGCATTTCTGGATGGCTGAAGCAGAAACATTGAGAATTTTCTCACGAGAAAAGTTTTTTTTCTTCTTTTTGAAATGGTCTTGTTCTGTCGCCCAGGCTGGTGTGCAATGACATGATCATGGCTCACTGAAGCTTTGACCTCCTGGTCTCAAGCGATCCTCCCACCTCAGCCTCTATAGCTGGGACTGTAGGTGGGACTATAGTAGCTGGGAATATAGGTGGCTACCACCATGTCCAGCTAATTTTTTTTTTGTAGAGACAGAGTCTCACAGTGTTGCCCAGGCTGGTCTCGAACTCCTGGTCTCAAGCGATCCTCCTGCTTCAGCTTCCCAGAGTGCTGAGATTACAGGCATGTGCCATCGTGTCCAGCTGGGGATAGCTTTCTTAATGTGTTGGTGTGTGTTTTTTTGTGTGATACATGTGTACTTAGCAAAAGCAAACCAACTTGGAATCAGTTAGTGGTCAGGAAGAATTGAGTCTCCAAAGAAAATTGAACTAGGACTTAATGTTGATACTCTTTTGGACATCAGAGGGGACTTCGGTTTACTTAACCTGTATTGCTTTTCCAGGAAAAGAAGTCAATCTGTTATGTTTCTCTTTTAGGCTGGTTTTAACCTACGCAAAGTTAACAAACACATAAAGTTTCCGGAAATCTTAGATTTGGCTCCTTTTTGCACCCTTAAATGTAAGGTAAGTCAAAGAGGTCTTTTTCGGGAAAGTCCTTTAAAGTCAAATCATAGCTTACCTAATGCTCCAGTAGCAACTCACTTAAGCATGAAGTTGATAACAATTATTGAGTAGTGTGGGTCTTTTATCATTGTACCTTTATAATTTGAAGATTAGTGATGAATCATTTTGAAGAATGGGTTATTTCAGTTCAGCGTTTGGAATCCCCTTTATTATGGCATACATTGTCTTGTGAGTGGAGGGCATAAAACTAAAGGTGAGCAGATCTATTAATGAATAATCTCAGTTTAATGTGGTTGAATGTTAAGGCTGGTGAACACAGATCAGGAGTGGTATACACTTAACCCAGCATGTTGGTGGCTCAGGAATGGCTTTGTAAAGTAAACCATGCCTCAACTATATTTAAAGAAGGAGTAAAAGTATGATGAATCAAGATGAAATGAGTGTTGCAGGCAGAAAGAACAGGAGGAGTAAAAACAGCAGTGTAAAATAGGATGGTGATTGCCAGAGACTGGTAACGTATGTAGTTCTAGAGTTTACAGTACAAGGTATAGGGAGAGTTGAGAAATGAAGCCAGAGAAGTGAGATAGGAATGAAGTTTTGGAGGGTTCTCATGGTGAGGAACTTGGACTTCATTAGGTATACAATGGGGAGCCCTGAGGAGTTTAAAGCATTGGGGTGGCATGGTCAGATCTTCATATGACGTAGGTTACTTGTTGATGTATGGAGGCTGAATTTTAGGAGGGAAAGACTAGAGGTGGGGAAATGAGTTCGGAGGCTGTTGTATTAATTCAGCCAGTAGTTTATGAGGGCTTAAAGTTGGGCAGGAGATGGGGAGATAGAAGGAATATTTCAGGAGGTAGAATTAACCAGACTTAATGATTGATTGGCACTGTAAGGTGAGGCAGAGGCCTTTTATAAGTGGATGTTGAGGGTGGCAGAGAAAGGGTTGAGGATGATTCCTGAGGCCTGGCTCGACAGATGGGAGTGCTGTAAATTGAAATAGGATATATAGGGAGAAAAGCAGGTTGAGAAAAGCAGGTAGAGAAAGGATAGTGTCTTAAGTTTTAGATACATTTGAGTGTCAGTTACCTTTGAGAAATTAATGTGCTTAGTCTAGAAAACATTTGGATATACATATCTGAGACCTACAGCAGAGAGGTTAGGATGGGCCCAGGGCAAAGATTTAGAAATCAGTACATATGTGGTGGTTTAAACTATGAGAAGATAGGATCCCATGTGTATAGAGTCTGAAGAGAGAAAAAGGAGATGGCCAATGACAGGACCTTCCTAAGTATCTGAGTGGAAGAGGCAAGGGTAGAAAGTGAGGACACCACAAAGGATCTCAAAGAATCTCCATGTTGAAGAATTCGGAGCTGGGCGTGGTGGCTTATGCCTGTAATGCGAACACTTTGGGAGGCCGAGGTGGGTGGATCACTTGAGGTGAGGAGTTTGAGACCAGCCTGGCCAGCATGGTGAAACCCTGTCTCTACTGAAAATACAAAAATTAGCCAGGCATGGTGGTGTGCGCCTGTAATCCCAGCTACTTGGGAGGCTGAGGCAGGAGAATTGCTGGAACCTCGGAGGCAGAGCTGCAGTGAGCCGAGATTGCGTCACTGCACTTCTGCCTAGGTGACAGAGCAAGAAACGCCCTCAAAAAAAAAAAGTCTGGGCCAGTTGCTGTGAAGGGCATAATGGAAGAGGCAGCTAAGGACAATTTATAAGATTATAGTCACATTGAGGACTATGACAAGGCACATGATCATTTATTATACTTTTGTTTCTTAGCAGTAGTGGCCTTCTGTGTTTGGGCATGGCAGGTACATTATAGGATTCAGGGTGAGGTTTTGTGATGAATTGGATAGGTGGCAAAGCTGGTGGTGAGTATTGAGAAGAGATTATTTGTAAGTGATACATGTGGTTGAAGTTCCCAAACTTCAATGTGTATTTGGGAATCAGACCTACAAATTTTGATTCTGTAGGTCTGGTATGGGATCAAAAATTCTGCATGTTTAATGTAAACTCTCAGGTGATGCTGATGCTGGCTGTTCATGGACCACATTTTGAATAGTGATGGTCTAGACTGCATATGGGAATTATATTAGTCAGTTTCCATGCTGCTGATAAAAGATATACTGGACAAGATATACTGGGCAAGACTGGGCAATTTACAAAAGAAAGAGGTTTATTGGTCTTACAGTTCCACATGGCTGGGGAGGCCTCACAATCATGGCAGAAAGCAAGGAGGAGCAAGTCACATCTTACATGGATGGCAGCAGGCAAAGCAAGAGCATGTGGAGGGAAACTCCCCCTCATGAAACCATCAGATCTCGTGAGGCTTATTCACTATCAAGAATAAGCATGGTAAAGACCTGCTCCCATGATTCAGTTACCTCCCAATGAGTACCCTCCCATGACATGTGGGAATTGTGGGGGCTACAACTCAAGATGAGATTTGGGTGAGGACACAGTCAAACTGTATCAGGAATGAAGCCAAAAGTCTTCATAGGCGAGGAGAATATGAGCATTGGAAATCCTGTTAAAGAGTACAGAATAGGTGAGATGAGACTTGAATAAAGAGAAGACTTGTGGACTAAGACTAAAAATAAGATTTATGTCCCTTGAGCTCAGGAGTTTGAGACCAGCCTGGGCAACATGCTGAAACCCCGTCTCCACAAAAAACTAATTTTGCAGGTCACAGTGGTGTGCACCTGTAGTCCCAGCTATTCCAGAGGCTGAGGCAGGAGGATCACTTGAGCCTAGGAGGCAGAGGTTGCATTGAGCTGAGATCACGCTCCAGCCTGGGTGACAGAGTGAGACCTTGTCTCAAAAAAAATTTTATGAAGTTGAACAATTCTGAGTGATGACAAGCCCAGACTCTAGTCCTGGGTGTGGTTGACTAAAATGGTATGGCATTTAAAGCCCTGTGAGGATCATAGATGGACGGAGAAGTACTAAGTTCTTCAGTGAATATGGAGGCACAGATTGGGAAGCTGAGTATAGACAGTACTACTGAAGGGCAGTGATGCCTGTTACGGACTTTTTACATGAGAACATAAATAGTTGTCTGAAAAGTGGCTCCTGGCCCAGAGAATGCCTGTTCCTGTTGCTAGCCCTATGGCATATGGAGTCCTGAAAGAATAAGCAGCCTGCACTCTCTGGTGGGGAAAGTGAACACTTGAGAGGTTGAATGTGCTTCTCACCAACTCCCTTAGGGACATTTAAAGATGTAAGGGGTAATTTTTGGCACAACCTAAAATACTGTTCTCTTCCTGTTCAGGGCTTACCGTTTTTTAAACAGGGTATTCAGAGTTGTTAACAGCTAGGGCTGTTAAGATATTTTGGAATTATCCTCAGGCTCCTAAAGAAACTGGCAAGTTGAATTCAGTTATTTGGTATCTGAGCCAGGTAACTGCACGAAGTGGCCTGTGGCTTACAGCTTTTCTAGCAGGGGAACAATGGTAAATTTATAATAAAAACAGAAGTGTCTCAGGCTGAGAAGAGGTATGGAGAAGAGTAGACTCATGAATGATTTCTGCACTCTCAAATGGTTAAAGATCCTTTGCATAGTGTAAACTTGTCTTGCCAATGACATCTGTGTAAATGGAACTAGAACTAACTTTTGGATTCTACTCATTTTTAAAGAATGTTGCAGAAGAAAATACAAGGGTACTCTATTCCTTATATGGAGTTGTTGAACACAGTGGTACTATGAGGTCGGGGCATTACACTGCCTATGCCAAGGCAAGAACTGCAAATAGTCATCTCTCTAATCTTGTTCTTCACGGTGATATTCCACAAGGTAAGATGTCTTGGAAAATTCAGGCACTCAGCAGATTATGGCAAAACCAAAAAGTAATCAACTTGAATCTTTCCATTTATGTTTGATTTTTCATTTCCTCTCGACAGATTTTGAAATGGAATCAAAAGGGCAGTGGTTTCACATCAGCGACACACATGTGCAAGCTGTGCCTACAACTAAAGTACTAAACTCACAAGCGTACCTCCTATTTTATGAGAGAATACTGTAATAATATCAAAAATACTTTTTCTGGAAACACATTTATGGCTTTTATAATGGCTGAAATAACAATAAAAAAGGTAAAGACTAATTAAAATCATGTTCACTTAACATTAAATACATGCCAGAAGAAATAGTTTATTTAAATATTGAAGGGAAAAACACCTAAAAATGTACAAAGGTTTTGTATTGTCATGGTGGTTTTTATTGCTGCTTTGTTTCTGGAAAGGAAATCCTGAATTACTTAAGTCCTCTGTGTTTAATATATCTGGGTGATGGATCACAACACATCAATAAACTGACTTACCCTAAAATCTTGTTTTATTACTGGGAAGATTTTAACTTCTATTGACTTACCCTACTGGGTAACACTTTAAAAAATGTTTCATCAGACTGGCTAATGAAGCTTCATTACAAGTGTGTTAATTTTATAAGCATCTATATTGACAGCAGAATATAAATGGGAGGAATGTTAGTGTGCATAAGCTGGGATATAAGGCCTTACTCTGTATTTGCTCTGTGCCAGTGGTCAGCGGATCTGGGACAGATGTAAGACAAACCAGTCTCACTCCTATAAGTATAACTGGGTACCAAACCCCTTAATACCAGCATGCCAGAGAAAGCCTGTGAACTGTCCCAAGTCAGCCACTGTTTGAGTTACCTGCAACGCAAAGAGCTTAGGGACACCAAGCGTCTCTAACTTCTTGAAAGGTTCTCTGAGGATGATGTCGACATACAATGAACACTTCTAACTTGCTATGGCAGTAATGAGAGTTGTATCATTCATAACACCTGTTGAGTTTATGTAAGACCCAGTCAGTCATTTCCTAACACCTGTTGAGTTTATGTAAGACCCAGTCAGTCATACTGCTTCTAAAATCTCTTGGAAAGAATACTAAAAACAGGCTGGCGCGGTGGCTTATGCTTGTAATCCCAGCACTCTGGGAGGTCAAGGCAGTAGGAAACCTTGAGCCCAGGAGTTTGAGACCAGCCTGGTCTCATACAGAGACCCTGTCTCCTCTACAAAAAACTTAAAAATTAGCCAAATGTGGTGGTGTGTGCCTGTGTCCCCAGCTTTTCAGGAGGCGGAGGTGGGTGGACTGCCTGAGCCCAACAGCAGAGGTTGCAGTGAGCTGAGATTTCACCACTTCACACTCCAGCCTGTGCGACAGAGCAACACCTTGTCTCAAGAAATACATACACACACAATTTCAAACAGTATTAAGGACCTTACATAACCAACACATATAGTAGCACATGTCCTATAAAATTCAGTATAATTATTTATAATAATTTATTTACAATGTTCTTGGCTTTTTCAACACTCCTTACTGATTTTAACAAAATAGGATCTGCTTTATGAAAACTGACTTAATTTTGTACGTGTCAGGATATCTATTTTCTGTTATAAGCATTTTTTTTGTACTTTGCTAAGTAGAGTGTCTTCCATTCAATACATTATTAATTGCTATTGAAACAAGTTACCTTGAGTCAGGAATTCCAGAGCTGTCACAAAAACACTCTGGAAATCTAGTCCAGGCGTTGGCAGACCTTTCCTATAGAGGGCCAGATAGTAAATATTTTAGGCTTTGTAGGCCCATTTGGTCTCTGTCAAAAATACGTAACTCTGCCACTCCCTTGTTAGAAAGCAACTGCAGACAATATGTAATGGTATGCGCATGGCTGTGTTCCAATAACTTATTTACACAAACTAGCAGTAGGCCAGATATACATAGGTAATAGGCCTCTACTTACATAAGTGACTTGCCTTAAGTCCCACAGCTAATGTGATTAACAAGGTTGAGAGGAATACAAGTCATTCAGAGCCAATAACCGTGGTCATTAGACAATAAGGCTTTGACAGTAACAATATGTTTATTATAACATCCAGCCAAGAATACAAACACAAAATACCTCTTAATTTAAGGAGAATAAGAAAACATCAGGCGATTCTTGGAGTACTACTACAAATACAGCCTTCACCTACAGTAAAAATTAAGCCAATTTCAATCATTTTGGTCATCATCCCAGTCTTTCTTCCCACTTGGAGGCTTGGGCCCACCAGCTGGTTTTGCCATGATGATCTGCATAAAAAAGAATCACACAAGAGTATGCTTATAAACTTAACCTTTAGAATGAAAAGAATGCTTCTATTAGCATGATTTAAGATTAAGCAATCTTCTTCATATAATTATGTACTGCATATAAAACACTACAGCAGAGTTTGCTAGTTCCCTGGTTAGAAATTCAATTGTAAACTTTCAGCAGCATGAGAGTTTACTGCTTTTATGGATAACCGCAACAAAATCCACACAGATTAGTGAACATTCCAACACATGCACTTTAATAACTCAAAAAGCTGAAAGTGAAAATATGTGCATGCATCACTGGTATAAGTCGGTCAGTCAGTTTGGCACCTGATTTGCTATTTATATATGAGATTCGTCTTGCCAACCATCTCTGTCCCAATTTCCTTGTGGTTTAGGAGCTTTAGGTCCACCTGCCAGCTTTGCCATTATAATCTAAAGTAGTTGATACATAAGTATATACAAAGTTTAACACTGAAATATTCTAAAACCTGTAAATGAGAATCATTCAAGCAGCCAGTTTTCATAAACAAAAATCTAAGCCCTTAGTTCCCAACTTAAAAAAAGCGCCACAAACCTCACCTTACTTTATCTAAAATAAATAGGTTTTAGCTTTTTTTTTTTTTTTTTTTTTTTGAGATGGAGTCTTGCTCTGTTGCCCAGGCTAGAGAGTGCAGTGGCACATCTTGGCTCAATGCAACCTCTGCCTCCTGGGTTCAAGCAATTCTCCTGCCTCAGCCTCCCGAGTAACTGGGATTACAGGTGCCCGCCACCACGCCCGGCTAATTTTTTACTTTTAGTAGAGATGGGGTTTCACCATGTTGGCCAGGCTGGTCTCAAACTCCTGCATGATCCACCCGCCTCGGCCTCCCAAAGTGTTGGGATTACAGGCGTGAGCCACTGCGCTTGGCTGGAAAACATCTTAATTACCATCTGCAAACCTGAACTGGGCACAGTGGCTCATGCTTGTAATCCTAGCACTCTGGGAGGCCAAGGTTTGAGGCCAGGAGTTTGAGACCAGCCTAGGCAATAAAGTGAGACCTAGTCTACAAAAACTAAAAATATATATTATATATATTATTAATATATATTATATATATTAAATATATATATTAATAATATATATTATATATAATATATTTAATATATATATTATACATATATAATATATTTTATATATATATAAAATATTTAATATATATATTATACATATATAATATATTTAATATATATATTTAATATATATAATATATATAATATATATTTAATATATATAATATATTTAATATATATATACATATTTAATATATATATCAGCCAACCATGACAGTACCTGCCTACAGTCCCAGCTATTCAGGATGTTAAGGCAGGAGAATCACTGGAACTCAGGATTTTGAGGCTGTGGTGAGCTTATTAGGATTGCGCCACTGTACTCCAGCCTGGGTAATGGAGTAAGACCTTATCACAACAACAACAACAAAGACACCTAAACCTGAAATTCTCAGAATAACATGTTACCGATTGAAGGTAATTTCAGATTGAATTAAAGGCATTAAGCGTAATTTTAGAACTTAAGTGCACCTTGATTTTAAAAAGTAACTAAAAGCTGGGCGCGATGGCTCATGCCTGTAATCCCAGCACTTTGGGAGGCCAAGGCGGGCAGATCACGAGGTCAAGAGATGGAGACCATCCCGGCCAACATGGTGAAACCCCGTCTCTACTAAAAATACAAAAAAAAATTAGGTGGGCATGGTGGCATGCGCCTGTAGTCCCAGCTACTCCGGAGGCTGATGCAGCAGGAGAACTGCTTGAACCTGAGAGGTGGAGGTTGCAGTAAGCTGAGATCACGCCACTGCACTCCAGCCTGGCGACAGAGCGAGACTCCATCTCAAAAAAAAATAAATAAATAAACAACAACAACAAAACACTAAAACAAGTAGTTCCCAAACTTTAGTGGGCACCATAATCAAAAGTGCTCATTAAAACAGACTGCTAGGCCTCTTCCAGCATTTCTGATATCGGTGGGTCTGGAGTGATATCTGAGAATCTGTATTTCTTCTTTTCTTTTTTTTTTTCTGAGATGGAGTCTTGCTCTGTCGCCCAGGCTGGAGTACAGTGGCGCCATCTCTACTCACTGCAGGCTCCACCTCCCAGGTTCACGCCATGCTCCTGTCTCAGCCTCCCAAGTAGCTGGGACTACAGGCGTCTGCCATCATGCCCAGCTAATTTTTTGTTTTTTTAGTAGAGACAGGGTTTCACCATGTTAGCCAGGATGGTCTCAAATCTCTTGACCTCATGATCCGCGTGCCTCGGCCTCCCAAAGTGCTGGGATTACAGGTGTGAGCCACCGCACCTGGCCTCCAAGAATCTGTATTTCTTATTTAGTTTTTTAAGAGATGGAGTGTCACTCTGTCAACCAGGCTGGAGTGCCATGATGTGATCATAGCTCACTGCAGCCTTCAACTCCTGGGCTCAAGTGATCCTCCCACCTCAGCCTCCTGCATAGCTGGGACTACAGGTGTGAGCCACCATACCTGGCTGAGAATCTGTCATTCTAACGTTCTCAGGTGATGTTGATACTATTTTGGGACCATACTTTGAGAACTAGTGAAATAGACATTCCAACAAAGATTAATCCAGTCCGTACTACACTAGCCAATGCTTAAAGCTTGATGTGCAATTCCTTTTCTAGAATATATACTATACAAATTTAGGCTCATTATACTATACACTATATACACAAACTGGTTAATATAGTTGGATGTGTTCCTTAGATACATACTTCACATAGAGTGCAAAGACTGGGGGAACAGATCAACCAACAACTTCCCCTACCATAAGATAAAGCAGACTTCCTAGTTTAAAGCCAAAATTCAAAGTGCCTTTGTGACCAAGGGTGGTTGTTATTGTCTTGCTTGGATAATTGACGTTCAAAGTTCCTAACTAACACAGTTGGAATTTCTGCGTACCTTATGCTGCAGTCTACTTAGCTTCTTCCGTCCCTGCTATTTTTGGTTTCCCCTTTTATTCTTAGCCACATTCTAATTTCTAGAGTAAGTATTTTCTTAGATTTCTATTTATTTAAAAACTCAAACATATTCTTCCATTGAAAATCACCTAATAAGCTGACAGAGAAACCCCTGTTAATCTGGTACATAAACATCTAGTTTCTGCTTATTTCCAATGACTTGAAACTAAATATCCAGTTCCATTTTTGGTCATCTCTTGCTATCATAGTTCTTCCAATAAATTTGTTTTAATTACCACCAACTGGTCCTTACTGTACTTAAAAGCTGAAATGTCTTTCCACTGATTTCTACTTAGGACTTACTCCACCTTTAATATGACACGAGTTTTACCTAATGAATGTATACTGTCCCTCTAGCAAATTAAAATTTTCTATTAAGTACTTATAAATAGTCATTGCTTATTAATTACTTCTAGAATTTTGTGGGGAAATGTATTTAATTAAGTTTGCCAGAAAATACCTTTTGGAAAAATAATTATGATTTCATGTTTACTTCTCTATATAGAACCGTCTACCATAATTCTTCAAAAAAAAAAAAGGGTAGAAATATGATTTTAAACACCTTTAACATCTTTTAGTCCCTCAAGCTATAATTTGTCGTAGCAGAAAAAATTTTCAATGCCCAGTCCTCTTATCTGCAGTCAGCTAGAGACTCCATTTTCCTTCAAGTTGGTGGTCTGCAATGTCTGCTTGAGGGCTTTATGGTCCTTCCAAATTCCGTTAGTATTATATATTAAATTTACTCTCTAAATTATTTGTACAAACGGGTTCTAAGGCTAAAAGGTTTGAAAGTTATATTTAAATTACATTTGTTCCACTGATTCCAACTTAAAATGGCAAAGGATTCTTTCAGTGGAAAGATCTCTATTTAAAATTAGTTGTAATATATTCAATACGATTTATAATAGAAGAAAAACAATTGGAGGGGGGCACATAGTATCTCTAATATGTAAGGACTAAGAATCCTTTGAATTAGAGCTATGCTATGTTCTAGTTCTGGGAAAATATACTATTAAGCCATATGCAAATGAGTATTTTTAAAGATCAAAATTTCACTTTGCTCACCTGATCCACTCTAAGTACAGTGACTGCAGCATTAGTAGCGAGTTTGATAGCCCAATATTTTCCCAGGTAAGTATCTAGAATACCAGCTTCCAACATGTCCTTTACAGCAGGGACTTCAGCCTGTCAAACACAATTTTCACCCTTTCATTTAAAATCCTTTTATGTGAAAATGTTTATACCCACAAAAAGCCCCACATAGCTCCTTAAATACTACTGGAAAGTAACCAAGCACAGTCCTACCTTACAGAGTCATCCTTTAGTATGTGAGGATTGGTTCTAGCACCTCCAAGGATGCCAAAATCTGTGGATGCTCAAATCCCTTATATAAAATGGCATGGTGTTTGGATATAATCTATGCACATCCTCTCATATACTTTAAATCGTCTCCAGATTAATTATATAACAATGTAAATAGTTGTTATAGTGTATTTTTAAATGTCTTTAGTTTTTCCAAATATTTTCAATCTGTGGTTGGTTGAATCAATAGATACAGAACAGGGCTGACTACACACTACAGAACAAAAGACTATCAATAAAACAGAAGGAAAATGAAACGTTCCTCCATCAGACAAACTATGTAAAAACTAAGAAAATAATCTGCTCCCAAATCAGAACACTTTCTCATTGATATTTCTTTTAAATTCATACTATTTTTAGGTTGTGCATTCCCCAAATAAAGCAATTTAAGTTCAGTGTTTTTTCAAATACCTCAATATCTAATCCAACATTCTTATTTCCTTCTTGATGTACTGCATAAAGTTTAGAGATTACTTCATTGGCCTTAACTCCAGAGTTTTCTGCCAGTGCACGGGGAATAGCTTCAAATGCCTCAGCAAACTTCTTAATAGCATACTGTTCAAGTCCAGGACATGTCTAAAACAAAAATGTGTTAATTATTGTCTTATTCAAGCAATGGAAAGAAAGTCAATTTATACAGAAAAAGCTGTACCTCTCCATATGATGTGATCTGTTTGGCTAATTCAATTTCTGTTGCTCCACCTCCGGGTACAAGACGTTTATCCTGTATGTAGCGTCCCCGCCAAAAAAAAAAAAGAACACAGTTCTAACAAATTCACTAAAAAGCAGTTTGCAGTTTTCTAATCTTTTCACATTCCAGTACCCCATCAAACAGGAGTTTTTATCAGTCATTGTTACTCAAATACATATTATAAATGTGGTAAAAATGAGTGGGTGGGGCAAATTTTCTTAGTGCACAGTGTCTGGTATATGAAAAGGACCAAAGTGAAGAATGGGAATAGCACCATATCATTTCTGCATATCCAGATATATATAGCACTAAGAACTGCTTTAGCAACTAAAAGTACATTACAATGGAAAACAACCATAAACAATTTTTTTAAAGCTGTTTTGCTGTTAACTCCTCTGTACAATCTTTTTTAGAAACTATCATATTCAATAACAGTGGACACTTAAGTCTTAGGTAAAAACAAAAACAGGTGCTTCGTTTCATATAAACCACTCATTCTGAAGTTCTCATGATATGCAAGAGTCTGCAAACCGTACTTCTAAGACTACACAAATTACTCAGACCTTGCAAACTACTAAGATTATTGCTAATACTGACCCTTGTAAGAACTTTGAAAGTATTAACACCATCGTCTACTGCCCTTTCTATGTCATCCATCAGATTGTCTGTAGAGCCTCGAAGTACTATGGTAGAAATGGCGCCATCTTCCTTTTCTATCAAAAAATTAAATATATTTGGTGATTAAATACAAGAAGCTAAAGCCCTACACTTAAACATGTTTTACCATTCCTACATACCATGTTTAAAAACCACCACCTGAGTATCTCCAACTTCTGAGAGGTGAACACTGTCACAGTGTCCCATTTCTTCAAGGACAGGAGGTGTCTGTAAGAAAGTGACTGTTGTAATAAAAATTCCATCATGTTCAACTATCTTTTAGTGTTTTCCAAAATACTTACCAATCTAGGAAGAGCTGTAGCACCAACTGTTTTACAGAGTCTTCGGAGATCCCATTTTGAGTTTAGCCTTTAAAAAACACAAAGACCTTAATAAAAGTTTTAATCAATTTCAGACAGCATATAAAGTTCAAATTAAAGAGGAACCTGTATACCAGCCCCCACGTCACATTCCTTTGACAATGGATTTTAACTCAGAACACATCTGGACTGCAATGAACACTGAGGCCAGGAAGCTGATTCCTGACTCTGAGTGAGTCCAGCTGGCCAACAGTACCACACCTTAAGTCTGTGTTGTATGGCATTGTTCTAGAATTGGGAGAATGGAAGTCACTTTAGGATGCCAGTGGTTTATAGTTCTAAAACACCAGGGAAACCCTTACAAAACTCAACAGCATATAGAAAATTTTTGCTTTACTTTGTGCAATCAATGTTCTGTGAACAAGAGTGATTTATTTTGCACATTTTATTAGGTACTAGGGATGGTAGGTAGAAACGGGTAAGTTGTCTAGTGTGCACCATAAATGTGTTCATGGATTAAAAGGGATCTTCCTGACTCCACACTCTGATAGGCAATGCACCAAGCTTGTGTCTAGTCTCTTGGACAAGTTGTTCCTTTTGCCTGGAATGCTTTTCCCTCTTCAAATATATGATAATTGGTTCTTCAAGCTCTCAGCTTAAATTTGTGTTTTCTCAGAGGTGTTTCCTGACCCCTCCCCAAACTAAGTCCTTCTGTTATTTGACCTAGTACCTTTACTTTCCCTTTATTAACAGTCTTCATCGTCTATTTTGTTTAGTGTTTTCACCACCAAAAAACCATTTATGATATAGGTAAAAATAATTCAGTTTTTTCTTACCTCACTAACATGATATTATATTTGTTTGCATAATGAAGAGCCATGTCTGCCACTTTGCCACCTGTTACTACGACATTTGCACCAGTATCAGCAATAGCTTTGACTTGTGCATCCATAAGATTTTCTTCTCCCTTACTAAAATTCATCAATTCTTCAGCAGTCTTTATCAACACTGTTCCCTGGCAAAACAAGTAAACATTCCCTTTAAAATCATTTCACTACATTGGTGTTCAAAGTCATTAGATAATAGTTTACTGAAGAAATAAAGGTTTGGCAAAAAAATATGAAGATAAATGTGCACATATTATGAAGCAGCAGAATACTGTATGTGTGAAATAAAACTCAGCTTGCTTCTAGAACCCCCTCTCAAAACAGATGCATCTGCTTTTGATAAGTACTTAGGTGGAAAAGTACTTTTATCTATTTATTTATTTATTTTGAGACGGAGTCTCACTCTGTCACCATGCTGGAGTGCAATGGCAGGATCTCGGCTCACCGCAACCTGACTCCCTGGTTCAAGCGATTCTCCTGCGTCAGCCTCCCAAGTAGCTGGGATTACAGGCAAGCACCACCACGGCCAGCTAATTTTTGCATTTTTAGTAGAGACGGGGTTTCACCATGTTGGCCAGGATGGTCTTGATCTCCTGACCTCGTGATTTGCCTGCCTTGGCCTATGCTGGGATTATAGGCGTGAGACACCGTGACAGGCCGAGAAGTACTTTTATTTTAAATATGTCAGGTAGGTAGGTGTCCTGGTGTTCGTCTTTTGACAAAGGCTAACTAGTGTTACCAAAACAACATCGTGGTTCTCAAGCTTTTTCTAGAATGTGGACTAGGCTGGGCGCAGTGGCTCATGCCTGTAATCCTAGCACTTTGGGAGGCCGAGGCGTGTGGATCACTTGCGGTCAGGAGTTGGAGACCAATCTGGCCAACATGGTGAAACTTTGTCTCTATTAAAAATACAAAAATTAGCCAGAGATCACTTGAACCCAGGAGACGGAGGTTGCAGGGAGCCGAGATCATACCACTGCACTCCAGCCTGGGTGACAAAGCAAGACTCTAAAAAAAAAAAAAAAAAAAAAAAAAGAATAAAATACAATAAAATAAAATGTAGACCAAATGACCAGAGCCACCTCATGCTACAAAATTTTAAAACTATCAACAACTTGGATTTCAAGAATTCCAGAGATGAAGTCAGCCACTATTGACTATAAACACAAACTTCAAACTTTCTAACATGTATTTTTAGAAACATACCTACCATTTTCAAATTACATTAGCTTATCTTGTTTCAGGATGCTACAGAATGTCAACTTTATTTTTGTGAAGAGCACACAAAATACTCACATTCTCATATTCTTTCACTTGCTGAATTTGTATAAGCTCTACTAGAAGGGCTGTGTGTCAGATTATAAATAATACGGCCACCATCTTTATATTTCAAGTTTAATGTTCAGTAGTTGAATTAGATATTCAAAGACTATAAATCTGGCATAAAAAATAGGTAAGATCCTGCAATGTTCAGTTTTTTAAGAAGTACTTACTGGTTTAAGAGCAAACGCAAACAATCTGAAAAGTGCAACCCCAATTATTACTTTTAAGGTTTGAAGTCTACATACCTTAGTTTCTGTTATCATGCCATCAAAAGGACAAGAGTACACTGCTATTTTTGCATCTTTGACAGATGTTACATCACCTTCGGTTTCCTTCTTAAAAACCATGCCATGCAATACTGAAGAGGAACTGATACCAGAGCCCTAAGGAATTGAATACCAAAACCATCAGCAATCTCATGAAAATAACATTACGGTCAAACTGTTGATTCTCCATATACCAAAAATATCCCTTTCTAAAATAAAGTCATAAACCAAGGCAGTGACTCCTGGGATAAGGCATGGAGTGGTGGACATAAAGCACACCCTTCTGCTTAAGGCAGAAATCACTGAGGGAATGAGCCACTTTTAGGGAGGGGAAGTCCTTCCATGTACTAGGAAGAACCAAAGGCAGAGAACTGCTCTTGGCCATTCAGTTACCTAGTACTTGGTGCCCACATACCAGCCACAGCTGTCAGTACCGCAAATACAACACAGAACAAAGCAAAGATGCTGTCCTCACAAGGTTACATTTAATGGGAAAAGCTGGCAGTATGTGGAGGGAGACAGCAAACATAGAACACATGAGTATCTTCAGGGAAAGCACATGTACTTATGTTAAGCTGAATTCACATTAACAATCAGAATGCCAATGTGCAAAACCAAAACCACTCCATTGATAGGTTTTACTCTATCAAGCACATTTTATCAAAAATATACTTTAATATTTCAATACTAACATCAAAGTGTGAATTCTATTATTGAAGAGGAATAAGACAATTTCCACCCCACTCAAAACTGTGTTATACGATTATTATAATTCAGAGTATTATGAAGAACACAAAAAAATTAGTATTTTGCGCTGGGCGCGGTGGCTCACACCTGTAATCTCAGCATTTTGCGAGGCCAAGGTGGGCAGATCATGAGGTCAGGAGTTCGAGACCAGCCTGGCCAACATGGTGAAACCCTGCCTCTACTAAAAAAATACAAAAATTAGCTGGGCATGGTGGCGTACACCTCTAATCCCAGCTACTTGGGAGGTTGAGGCAGGAAAACCGCTTGAACCTGGGAGGTGGAGGTTGCAGTGAGCCGAGGTTGCGGCACTGCACTCCAACCTGGGCAACGGAGCCAGACTCCGTCTCAAAAAAAAAAAAAAATTAGCATTTTGTTTATACATTATTCTTAAACCCACAAGACATCACAGAAAATGACTTTATAAGGAGATAATATCTCAATATCCTTTTAAACTTAAATAGGTAGTAGTATTATTACAACTTGGCAACATCAAAACGTTATAAAATAATGCCTCAAAGGCCAGGCACAGTGGCTCACGCCTGTTAATCCCAGCACTTTGGGAGGCCAAGGCAGGCGGATCACCTGAGGTCGGGAGTTCGAGACCAGCCTGACCAACATGGAGAAACCCCATCTCCACTAAAAACACAAAATTAGCCGGGTGTGGTGGCGCATGCCTGTAATCTCAGCTACTCGGGAGGCTGGGACTGAAGAATCACTTGAACCAGGAGGCGGAGGTTGTGGTGAGCCGAGATCGTGCCATTGCACTCCAACCCAGGCAACAAGAGCAAGACTCTGTCTCAAAAATAAATAAATAAATAAAAAAATAAAAATAATGCCTCAAAAAAGTCCTAAGTGTCCAAATCATGAAGTAACATTTAGGTTTAAATGACCACCTTTTTTTTTTTTTGCACAAAAACCAAAAAACAAAAACAACACAAAAAAACTGACCTAGATATGTAGCATTAATGCATTTTCTACTTACCAGAATTTTACAAACTCTGATGTTATCAACATTGAAATGGCCGGAATCAGGAAAAATAGATACTGTTAAGAAAATGAGACATATCAAAAGATTATTTTGGGACAACAGAGAAAGTATCTAGTCATGTTAAAGACATTTTTATTTTGGATCTTTTCATTTACTGATATTTACTTACCGCATGCCTGAGCAATAAGTTTGGCTAGAAATACTTCATTACCATATTGTTTACTCATTATGGAGGTACGAAGTAGAGATGAGACTTCATCAGTATCTCGAAGGTTTTTTGCAGAACAACATACCAAATTAGGAAGAATCTCATGAGCTTTTCTGCAGGCTATTTCGTAACCTTCTATGACCTAAAACATAAACAACATTTCCTATTCTGACATGACTTAAAGTAGCTTATTTTCGTAACCCAATGCATATGGATGTTTATTTTTGATACTTCGGAATAATACATATAGTAGACTCTACTAGTTATGAATGGAGGCTTAGATGACAGCCCAAATTTGAATGTTAAGTCTACCTAACTCACCAGCTATGAGATCTTGGGCAAGATTTTTCTAATTTTAGTCTCTTTTCTCATCTAAAATAAAGTGAGAAAAAAATAGATAAAACGGCATTATAAGGCCTCACTAATAGGGTTTTTGTGAGACTAAAATGATACTGCATGTGACGCATATGTATTATAATGGCTGGTACAGAGCAAACTGCTCAGTGCATGTTAGCTACTGCTATAATAATTTTAGTTTATGTTTTAAGCAGGTGTGTATGTAAGCAAAAATTAAGTAGGAGTAAATTATAAATGAACACTTGCCTCTGAAACTGACAGGCCAATCCTCAGAAGTTCTTCAGCTAATTCCAGGAGAGCTCCAGCAAATACCAGAACAAAGTTTGTGCCATCTCCAACTTCTTGCTCTTGCATATGAGAAGCCATTACAATCATTTTTGCAGCAGGATGCTGTACCTAGTAGAAAACGTAATATCAAGTTAAACATCTGATCCTTAAAGCAACATAAAGTTGTTCATTTGCATTTCTTAAATAGACTCAATTTTCCTGTAGATTAGGTAACTCCATCTGATCACACTGCTACACGCTACTTATAGTGTGGTCACAAGAAAACATCCAAGTCCCTTTATGCCGATCAGCACAAATGTATCACTATAAATAAGAATTTCAAAGTGCATCCTCTTTTGGTGGCCTGTACATACAGTGCCACACATATGGTTCAGCATATCATTATATTTCACTAAATTAAAAAACAAAGTAATTACAACCACCAAACCAAGATATTTTTTTAAAAGCCTTCAGGAGAACTAAAATAGATACCACTTAACTTGGTCATGACTCTCAATATCTATTTTACTATATATTCTTTTTTTTTTTTTTGAGACGGAGTCTTGCTCTGTCATCCAGGCTGGAGTGCAGTGGCACCATCTCAGCTCACTGCAAGCTCTGCCTCCCGGGTTCACGCCATTCTCCTGCCTCAGCCTCTCCGAGTAGCTGGGACTACAGGCGCCCGCCACCACGCCTGGCTAATTTTTTGTATTTTTAGTAGAGACGGGGTTTCACCGTGGTCTCGATCTCCTGACCTTGTGATCCGCTCGCCTCGGCCTCCCAAAGTGCTGGGATTACAAGCGTGAGCCACCGCGCCCGGCCTTTACTATATATTCTTGTCGTAAGGCTATCATTTGTGATTTAAAGAAAAGGGGGAGTATAAAATTTTTCTTAAAATATAACAATTTTATGTGGATTTTATTCTTAGGATTTAATTTTAGATACCTTTACAGAAACAAGCCAAAGAGTAAGAACTGAGAGCAACAAGAAAACCATAAAAAGTCAGCCCTGTGATTTTATTATTTTGACAGTATCACCACTGTATTTTAATAACTCCTGAGATGTAACTCCTGAGATCATCAGTGTGCAACATTAACATTCACAATGACAAATCCCTGTACAAGTGTTTTGTGGAGTTAAAATTTCACTTTTAAGTTCTTTAAGAATTTATATATATATATATATATGTATTTTTTTTTTCTTTTTTGAGATGGGAGTCTTGCTCTGTCGCCCAGGCTGGAGTGCAGTGGTGTGATCTTGGCTCATTGCAACCTCCACCTCCCAGGTTCAAGCGATTCTCCAGCCCCAGCCTACTGAGTAGCTGGAATTACAGGTGTGCGCCACCACGCCCGGCTAATTTTTTTTCTGTATTTTTAGTAGAGATGGGGTTTCACCATGTTGGCCAGGCTAGTCTCAAACTCCTGACCTTAGGTAATCCGCCTGCCTTGATCTCCCAAAGTGTTGGGATTACAGACATGAGCCACGGTGTCCCAACCAAAAATATATTTAGGAGGTTAGAAAAATGTTGATTCTTCTATAGTTTCATTTAAAACAAAAGATTAAGTTCTAGTGCTTTCAAGGGCTAAGCTTCAGGAAAATTCCCTGAGGTTGAATATGTTATCCTTTAATTACAAGGTGGGAATGAGGAATGGCTCTCTCTGCCTGTTCAGGTGCCAGACCTTCCTTATAACCCTGCTGGCAGGCAGCATCTATTTTATAGACTCTAATAGTAAAACTGAAGCGGAACAAAGTAAAATGCCATCAACTGATTGTTTTATTTTCACAAAACCAAATGGTTGGATCTTTTTAAAAACCACTGTTTTATGTATACGGTTTTGCATTGTGGAATAATTCACTTCAGAGTCACTCTATAGAATGAAGACAATGGTAATCAATTTCATATAGTAATTAGCAATGTATCACAACCAATCCCTCCATCAATTAATAATTTAAGAGATTTTTAAGATTTCAGTGGCTAAAACATTCAATCTAAAGAGGACTCTTTATAATTAGAACAATCTGTATAATAAATTTTCAAGTTGGAAAAATAGTCCCTTATCCAATCTGAAATAAGAGATTTCTTCTAGTTAAAATCTACTTAATTTTGATGTCACCAAAATATTTCTTGACTTTTTAAAGAAACAACTTACTTCTAGTTCTCTTAAAATAGTTGCTGCATCGTTTGTCACAAACAACTTCTCCAAGTGGTTGATAACCATTTTGTTCATTCCTCAAAAATAACAGTTAAAAAAAGGAAAAGAAAGCCATTATTAATCAAATCCTTCCCCAAATACCCAGGAAAATCTAGTAAAAAAAATATAAATTTGTATATTAAAAAAAGAGCTTTGCAAGAAAACACATACTATCTATTCTTCAAGTTTATCTTATAGCCCCATGGGCATTCTCTGACTGCAGACCCATATTCTTTCTTTCCTTTCTAATGTCCTACAATATTTACTACGTAAGATGCCAAATCTCCCATTTTTGCCAATTTCTATCTTGTTTGCAACATGATTGTCATGCAGCAAGTGCTGTAAAAAGGCCAAAATAATCCACTTAGTATACTTAGTTCTATGTTTATTCCATGAAACTGTATCAATTAAATTTAATTGGTGGCAGAAGGCAAGAGGAAGGAGAGAATTTTCTTCCTTAAACTATGTCACTTTTATATTTAGTGTCTGTCAGAATGAACATTAGGTACTATCTTACTAGTCAAAGTGTTATAATTTTTCTATCCTTTCAAAAGGACAAAAATACATTGATCCCTATTTTTCTAAAGAGATGTGAGTTGATTGAAAATTAGAAATAAATAAAAATTGGAAATGAACTATTCATTGAGCTACCAAATTAACTTCCGAAGCCATACTATAACATCCTCAGAACAAGTTTGAAAGAAGACATAGTACACAAAATTCTACTATTGTATCTTTACAAATATTAATTTAGAAATTACCATTTGGTCCATATGCTGTACGAGTGGTTTGGGCAAGCTCTTTGCAAGCTTGTATGTTTCTATACACAGCCTCTTCTAATCCTGAAAAGTGCTGTTAAAAAAACAAACAAAAAACCCTGCTAATTAGACAGTACAGTGAAACAAGAATTTTCAAATACAAGAGATATCTTTGCTTATATCTTGCCTCTAATAGAGAGGTAGCATAGCTTAGGTATTTGGCACAAGAGGGCCGGTTACAAATCTTAGCTTTCTGGCTCTTTTTAAATTTGGGCAATTTTCTTAATATTTCATTATAAAATGAGGTAATTATAATAGTACCTAACTCATAGGATTGTTGAGACAATCAAACAAGATTTTTTTATGTAAAACACAGCATTTGATATTCATAAATGATGCATACGTTTCCTCTCTAGTTGAATGAATAAAGTATAACATTTTGGGGGACCGCAGGTACCTACTTACGCATCAAATCATAAGACTTATAATTTTTTTATTAAAAGTAGTGAAAAGTACAGGGAACCATGCTAAGACTAATTAGAGAATGGGTATGAGGTACTTCAAGTAGAATACCTTTCCAGAGTTTATCAGTATTTTCTAACTAACTGTTGAAATGTGGAATATTTTTCTTATTGTGTTAGAATCTGGGCTTTTGTAAAGCCAGAAGTTCTTTAAGTATGTGCCACTGAAGTGTTCAGAGACTGCATACTTTTTTTGAATTGCAACATTATCCCAATGTATATGTATTCAAAAAGTGAACTGCTCACAGTACTAAAAATTCTCACAAATTCTACACTGGACTTTTTTAGAGTTGAGGTTTACTTGGGTCCTCAGATATATTTCACTAATCTACTGTGCATGAGAACATTTCTTTAGAGAAGCGCTGCCCAATAAGTAGCCACTAGCTCCATGGGGCTAGTGAAAGCAATTAAAATAAATCTTCAAGTAATTAAAATTAAAAAATTCAGTTCCTCAATTGCAGGAGCCACAGTTCAAATGCACAGTAGCTACATGTGGGTAGTGAATATCACATTGGACAGCGCTGATACAGCGTATGTCCAGCACTACAAAAAGTTCTATTTACATAGTACTGCTTTACAATACAAGCCATGATTTTGTGATCCAAAACCAAAGTTAATAGCCATTACTCTTTTTTGAGAGAGAGGGAGTCTCCTCTATCGCTCAGGCTGGAGTGCACTGAGCTGAGATCGTGGCAGGATCTCAGCTCACTGCAACCTGGGCCTCCCGGGTTCAAGCAATTCTGGAGGCTCAGCCCCCTGACTAGCTGGGACTAGAGGCGCGTGCCACCACACGAGGCATTTTTTTTTTGTATTTTTTTGACAGGCGGAGTTTCACCACGTTGGCCAGGAACTCCCGGCCTCAAGTGATCCACTCACCTCGGCCTCCCCCGTGTTGAGATTACAGGTGTGAACCACCAACCCCTGCCAATAGCTACTACTTTAAAAGCATCTTCAGCAATAAGAACTGTATTCCAGCAATAACACTTAAGTCTTAACTCCTGGCTTACACTCTTGCTTCTTCCCCTCACCCCTCATTCTGTGAGAAACTACCATCTGATCAGATCCCCTCATTCCCATACTTAAGACCCTTCAATGGTTTCCCAACCCGCTTAGGATAAAATGCAAATCCCTTTTCAAGAAACAAGGCCCTACATATCCCCGCCCTTGTATAGCTACTCCTCTGAATTTACCATTCTTCCTTTCTTTGGTAAGCTTCAGCCCTATAACCTGTTGTTGTTGTTGTTTTAAAAAAAAAAAAACAGGTCCAAATCATTCCTTCCTCAGGGTCTTTGTACTAGTTAGTCCCTGAGCCTGGAATTTCCCCCTAAGTAAGAGATGGGGGGCAACAGCCCAGGCTCAGGGGCTTCTCTCACTAAGCACTGAGCTAAGAGTTCTTCCCTAAACATCTAAGTGTTCTGTCTATTCCTGATCCTTCTTTTACAGATATTTTTACCTCCTGTCATCCTCTACTATAGTGCAGTTTCTTTCATCATTATTTGGAATTCTCCTTTTATTTAATCATTATTTCTGCCTTAGAAGGACATAAACTCTACGAGAAGTGTGACTTTTGTCTTTCACTGCAGTTCCTTCAGTACCTATTTACTGAATGAAATAGCTCAGTGTTCTGTAAAAAAACTACTAGCACTGGAATGACAAATAATGTTTTGTGATACACGAGTTTTCAAAAAACTGTATTAGTGAAAAAAACCCAAATTGGAAGCTATTAACTCAGCCTGATTTTTTCAAGGGAATCAGCCCATATCATTTTCAAAAGATTATTCCACCAACATTTACCTTAAACCCTGACATTTACTTACTATACCGACATTATTTGAAAAGTGCATTCTACAAACATGAACCTAGCTCTATTAAACTGTTAATGCTCCCCGTACCTCGCATAAAACCTTAAATTCAACCACACTGATCTATTTCTTGAATTAACAAAATCTGGAGGACATACAGAGGAACGCAATTTGAATAGCACAAGAGACAAACTTATCAATAGTGCAGTAAGATATTTTTTAAAACTATGCTACCAAAATAACGTTCAAGACAAGGCCATTAAACAAAACCGTGTTATGTGCACCACTGTATCACTTATCTTGCAGATTACACAGAACTCAAAGACACCACCTCTTGGTCCAATATCCATAATTTAAAGACGAAGAAAACAAAACCCAAGAGAGTTAGATTTTAGATTAAGCCAGCTAACATAAGTTGGGACCGGAACTCATTTGGCTACAACGCATGGCTTCTGTCAACTAAGCTGAAAGCCCTATGTTTCTCACTGGGAAGGAAGCGACCAAGATCCGGCCCTTTTTCCCACTCTCTTCTCTGGATCGCCTAGTTCTCGTTCTTCCCCATCCTATAACCCGCGAGCTATGTGTCAATCGACGTCGCAGTTCTCAAGACAATTTCATCTACGTTATTCAATTTTACCCTTACAACCCCTTTTAAGGGTGACGGGCCTTAGCCCCATTTATGGATGGAGGCAAAACGCACGCGCGGCTTCACGTCCGTCCACCTTCAAGGTGTACAATGTCGATCGTGCCGCCGACTCCTCGGCCTTTTCCCGGTTGCGGAAGAACAGAAGTGCCCGCAGGCTCCGGGGGCCGAGCCCTTCCAAAATCACCTCCCTTTCTGGAATCTTCTCTTCCCCCCAGCCGCTGTGCCAAGGCAGAACGCTCAGCCCGTTAGTAGGCCCTCCTACTTCGCCGCGGCCGCCGCAGCCCTATGCTGACTCTCCCACCTCATTCCTTTCCTTCAGCCCTTACTTTCGCTCCCTCCTTGAGCATCTGGGCAAAGCCCGGAGCCTTGGGAACGTGAAGCGCCATGGCCAGCCTGCAGGAAGACGTTCACGAGACCGCTCGGAAGACCGCGGAGGAAACGAGGAGCACGCACAGCCTTCTGGGAAAGCAGCGTGCGGCCGCCTCACTCACTTCCTCGCTCTCCAGTTAGCCCGCCCTTCCCCCGCCGCCAGGTCTGAAGCATCGCGAGAAGAGCAATTTCTGTGGCCAGAACCAAGCTGACGATCCCCGATCGGGTCGATCGATAGGGCGGGCCCAGGGAGGGCCTCGGGTTTCTGGCTCACGCACGCGCAGACAGCCCAGGCCGTGGGAGGTTGCTCCAGTCTGTGCTCTCTGACCGTACTCAGTAGTCGCGGTGTTACATTTTTCCGGTTTTTGATCTGGAAGCGACTCATCCTTAGCTTAATTTCCGCGTAATCTTCCAGACCCAGCCACCAACATCAGGGCAGGTGTGCTTTTTTTTCCCGAGGCAGAGCATCTGCCCCATCCCCCAAAATTGTCTTTGGGCGTCCGCTCTGTGTTGGGCACCATAGGAAGCGCTGGGAATGCGCATGATAATTAAAGTCGTCACGAAGGGTAACGTAGTACACATCAAGTGCTCACATGTACCAGATTCTCTGTGATCTGCTTTACATGCGCCAGGTTCTGTGTGATGTGCTTTACATGCAGTATCTCTGTTAATGGTCAATCTTAAAAATTAATGAATTGCCGATTAAAATACCATTTAGTTTTCCTTCCATCAAATGGAGACGGTACCATTAAAAATTAAAAATTAAATGGTATTGTCTCTATTTTGTAGAAGGGAAACTGAAGTTCACAAACGGTGAATAATTTTCCCAAGATCACAGAGCTAGTAAATATTACAGCTAGAATTCCTATCCAGATCAGACTTCTTGCAAAATGCCAGTTCTTAACCACTATCTATATTCCTCTTTTCTACTTCTTCCTGGGAATATAAATCTCTTTTACTCTTTTAAGATCAGATATAAATACATATTTATTTGTCTGATTTATATATCTAATATATACATTTTATATAAATGTCTGATTTATATATGAATTTATAGATAAATATAAATCCCTTTGGCTTGGTGGCATGCACTTGTAGTCTCAGCTGCTCGGGAGGCTAAAGTTGGAGGATCTGCTTGAGCCTGGGAGGTTGAGGCTGCAGTGAGCTGAGATCATGCCACTGCACTCCAGCCTGGGCAACAGAGTGAGGCCCTGTCTCAAAAAAAAAAAAATTGCAAAAATGTAAATGCCACTGATATGGTTTGGATTCTTGCAGAAATGTAAATGCCACTGATACGTTTGGATTGCCTGCCCAAATGTGATGTGGAATTATAATCCCCAGCTGTTCTTGTGATAGTGAGTGACTTCTCATGAGACCTGGTTGTTTAAAAGTGTCTCTTCCTCCTCCTCCAGCCTTGTAGGACCCTTCCACCTTGATTGTAAGCTTCCTGAGGCTTCCCCAGCCATGCTTCCTGTGCCGCCTGTGGAACTGTGAGCCAGTTAAACCTCTTTTCTTTATAAATTACCCAGTCTCAGGTAGTTCTTTATAGCGATGCGAGAATGGACTAATACAGCCACCCTTTTCATTCTTGGAAAATAGAAATATTTTAAATAAAAACATACATATTATCATGTGATAGGATTATTGTTATTTTTAAAATAACGTTAAAAATTTATTGGTTTTAATTTATAATATACCAAATATTGATACCTATAACCCACATAAACAAAAGAACTTTGGGGAAGTTAATAATTTTTAAGAGTCTAAAGGTGTTCTGAGACTGATATGTTAGAGAACTACTGCAATGATCAGTCACGAACAACAGAACGATCCAAGACTTTTCCCTGGATTAGCTAAGAAATAAACAAAAGCACATTCCTCTGACTCAGAGATAATATTACTTATAAAAATAGCTAACACAAAATAAAACTGAAAGGAGCTAAAATGACACCTGATTAATATAGATTAATATATATATTAATCTATATTTAAAGTGACTTCGAGGCCTAGGTTCTGGTCCTTGTTTGTCTCACTGGCATCTTCTCCATTTGGCATTAATGTCTTGTATGCTGGCCCCAGTACCTGGAATAGTTCATGCTGTCTGCTTTACCACTTCTGCCTCAGGGTCTTTGCCGCTGCTGTTCTTCCTACCTAAAATGCTCTTCTATTCCCTTTTGGCTGAATTAATTCTACCTCAGTATGCAGACACTTCCATTAGAAAGTCTTTGATGACTCCCAAGACATTCCCTGTTTGTCATTCTCATAGCTTCTGTGTTCTCCTTCATAGCACTTACCACAGTTGTAATGACAGAATTATTTGTCGTCTTTCTCCACCAGCAGGTAGGTGGTGAATCACCAGCACTTATACTGTGATTGGACAATGCACGGAGTAAGGAGTCAGTAAATCATCAAATGAACTACTGGGTGACCAAATGGATATCCAGAAGAGGAGATCGAAGAATTGAGGTGCTGTGGTCTCAATGTTTGTGTCCCTCCAAAATTCATATGTTAAAATGCTAGGCCCTGAAGTGATGGTATTACGTAGGGCCTTTTGGGAGATGATTAGTTCATTAGGTCTCCACCCTTATAAAAGATTAGCGCCCTTATGAAAGAGGCCCAAGGGAGCTTATTTGCATTTCCACCATGGATGACACAGCTAGAAGGTGCTATCTATGAACCAGGAAGCAGGCCCTCACCAGACACTGTATCTGCTAGCACCTTGATCTTGGACTTCCAGCCTCCAGAACTGTGAGGAACACATTTCTACTGTTTCTAAGCCACCCAGTTTGTAGTATTCTGTTATAGTGTGTCCAGAATTGGTGGGTTCTTGGTCTCACTGACTTCAAGAATGAAGCCATGGACCCTCGCGGTGAGTGTTACAGTTCTTAAAGGTGGCGTGTCCGTTGTTTGTTCCTTCTGATGTTTGGATCTGTTCGGAGTTTCTTGCTTCTGGTGGGGTTCGTGGTCTCACCGGCTCAGGAGTGAAGCTGCGGACCTTCGCGGTGAGTGTTACAGCTCTTAAGGCGGCGTGTGTGGTGTTGTTCGTTTCTCCCGGTGGGCTTGTGGTCTCGCTGGCTTCAGGAGTGAAGCTGCAGACCTTCGCGGTGAGTGTTACAGCTCATAAAGGCAGTGGGGACCCAAAGAGTGAGTAGCAGCAGGATTTATTGCAAAGAACAAAGCTACCACAGTGTGGAAGGGGACCCCAGCGGGTTGCCACTGCTGGCTCTGGGAGCCTGCTTTTATTCTCTTATCTGGCCCCACCCACATCCTGCTGATTGGTAGAGCCCAGTTGTCTGTTTTGACAGGGCGCTGATTGGTGCGTTTACAATCCCTGAGCTAGACACATAGGTTCTCCACGTCCCCACCAGAGTAGCTAGATACAGAGTGTCCATTGGTGCATTCACAAACCCTGAGCTAGACACAGGGTGCTGATTGGTGTGTTTACAAACCTTGAGCTAGATACAGAGTGCCGATTGGTGTATTTACAATCCCTTAGCTAGACATAAAGGTTCTCCTCCCCACCCAGACTCAGGAGCCCAGCTGGCTTCACCCAGTGGATCTCGCACCAGGGATGCAGGTGGAGCTGCCTGCCAGTCCCGCGCCATGCGCCTGCACTCCTCAGCCCTTGGGTGGTTGATGGGAGAGGGCCCCGTGGAGCAGGGGGTGGCGCTTGTCCGGGAGGCTCGGGCATGATGGGCTACAGGTCCCGAGCCCTGCCCCGCAGGAAGATAGTTAAGGTCAGGCGAGAAATTGAGCACAGCAGCTGCTGGCCCAGGTACTAAGCCCCTCACTGCCTGGGGCTGTGGGGCCGGCCGGCGCTCGGACTGCGAGGTCCGCCAAGCCCACCCCCACCTGGAACTCACGCTGGTTCACAAGCACCGTGTGCAGCCTGGTTCCTGCCCGTGCCTCTCCCTCCACACCTCCCCGCAAGCTGAGGGAGCCGGCTCTGGCCTTGGCCAGCCCAGGAAGGGGCTCCCACAGTGCAGTGGTGGGCTGAAGGTCTCCTCAAGTGCTGCCAAAGTGGGAGCCCAGGCAGAGGAGGCGCCAAGAGTGAGCAAGGGCTGTGAGGACTGCCAGTACGCTGTCACCTCTCAATAGCAGCCCAAACAGATTAAGACATGGGAGGTATGGTCTCTATTCTTCCCATCCAGACGTATATGAAGTAAAACCAGAGAACAACACAAAGCAATCAAGAGGGTTTTTGCTGCAGAGTTTGCAAAAGGCCAAGGAGACTGTAGGTTTCTGTTATATTGATTCAAAAGCCTGGGATCCTCATGTTAGGTGCTGACTGAAAACATGGCCTCCAGCCTCCAGGAGGGCTAAAAGCCGTGAGGATTGGGGGTTGGGGATGTCTGAGCCATCTTAGGATTCTGATAAGGACTCTCAGTTCACTATTTGTTTCTAGTTACTTTGTTTCTGTTTTTTTCATTTTTTGTTTGTTTGTGTTAAAGTTTTAACCCCTGTACGTCAGAATTGTTTAATGTTTTTGGCTTGTCTATGTGTTTTGATTTTTTTTGTATTATTATTTAATTTTCCCAATTCCCATTAAATCCTTAACCTCCTGACTTTTCTTTTTCTTCTTCCATTTGTATTGTTTATTTCATGTTACTATATCATCTTATGTTTCAATATTTTTCTGTTGAATTTTAATTCTATTGTTTGGCTTTGGAGTCTGACTCATTTTGTGTTGGCTCATTATTTTGCTTCAGGATATTTTTGTTGTTGTTAAAATCTTTTGGCCGGGCGCGGTGGCTCACGCTTGTAATCCTTGCACTTTGGGAGGCCGAGGCGGGCAGATCACGAGGTCAGGATATGGAGACCATGGTGAAACCCCGTCTCTACTAAAAATACAAAAAATTAGCCGGGCGTGGTGCTGGGCGCCTGTAGTCCCAGCTACTCAGAGAGGCTGAGGCAGGAGAATGGCGTGAATCTGGGAGGCGGAGCTTGCAGTGAGCCGAGATTGCGCCACTGCACTACAGCCTGGGAGACAGAGCGAGACTCCATCTCGAAAAAAAAAATCTTTTAATGTTCCTTTATAAATTTAAATTTTTTTCTCTTTTAATCGAATTTATTTGGGCTTAAGAGGGCACAATAATTTATACCCTTATTCACTTTCCGAGTTTGGAAACAACCAAGAAAATAGAGGGGTCAGGAGGCTGGAATTCAGAGTCGCTGGACTACGGAGAACGTGGCTTAGGGTGAAAGCACAGGCATGCTGGGCATCATTGCTGCTTTGCACTGAATTCAGAGGAGGAGAGACTTTAAATCGGTTAAATCCATGCAATCAAGAAAGGTAGCCCCATGTCAATCCCTTACCAGTGAGGTAACTTCCAATGTGGGTCAGAAGGAGTGGATTGAGAGGCCGAGAATTTGGGGGAACCAAAAGACTAAGACTAAACAATACTCTCCTCTCAATATAATTGTTACTTTTGTTAATCTCCCTGTAAACCTCCCTCCCACTCTTCTGCCTTTTATCTGTGGAGTGGGGATGAGGTTGAGGAGAGACAGGGCCTGGGACTACCATGTTGGTCCCACAGTTCCACTTAGTTTCTGTCAAGCACACATGAGACAAGGCACGGCTAAGGTAAAGTCCTGACTGATTCACTGGTAAAGATACAAGGACACTTAAAAAAAAAAAAGAATCAGACAGTTTATTAGTTACATAGATGACGAAAGGAAGACTAGCCAAATGTGCCAACTCCTTGAGGTCATTGTTCTGCTCATCAAAAAGAATGACACTGAAACCAAAGGGACTTGGAGATTGCAATGCGAGTTGGGTAATGCAGCTCGGTGGTTTTATGTTCTGCCACTCTATTAAGAGAGGGTGAAGCAGGAAGACCCACGTCTCATCAGAACACTGGAGGTGATGAGAAACTGCTTCATGACAGCTTCCCAGGTGAGATCAGGAGGTGAAAAGAAGATGGCCTTGGAGAAGCTCTTTGTAGGTCTCCATCTTCTTGTGTCCCAGGTGGATCACAAGGCATTTGGCCAAGACTCAGGCCACAGGAGAAGCAGTGCCAAGAGACAGGAAGGAAGTGGCTCTGCCCTGGTGTATCCACAAAAGGGCATGCAGGCAAAGGCCCAAGCTAATCTGAGTCTTGGCCAAATGCCAAGCTATTTCTTAGCTTTGGCTTGCTTCCTTTTCTCTGTGGGTCTCTCAGCTTCCCCATACTGTCTCTCCACTCCCACCAGGAAGGTCTCTACGTGTTTTATATTCAAACATCCCAAGAGGGAGCATCTGATTGGTTCAGTTTAATGCTTTGCCACAAAAAGCCCCCAGGTTCTGCTAAATTTTCAAGTCAAGCAACTTCAGAAAATACAAATTTCCATGGCTGCTTTGGCCTAAGCAAGAATTGGTGCTGCACTCAATGGCAAACGAGGGCCAGGGTCATGTGGGTCATCTGTAGCCTTGGTGTGAGAATGCTCTGTGGCTGTTTTGTTCAAAGTGGGCTCTGTGTGTGGCCCACATTCAGAGTTTCAAGAATAGTCCAATCAATATACTTGAGGCTATACTGTAGTGAGTAGCTCCCTTAAAGTCTCTCCAGGTTAGGGCAAAGTCACAAGAAATGAAATGTATTATAATCACTCCCTGTTTATTACCATTCTAAGAGGGAAGATCTTGAACTGGATGAAAGTGATTGATTCTTTTCTTAGTTTAAATGTTGGTTTAGTTGTCCTGGTGTCTTTTGTGCCTAGGTGTGATTGAGCTGGTTAGATTAATGGGAACGAGAAGGGTGAAATGGAGTGAGATGCATTTAAGTCCTGTTGGTGATACCTTAGATATCTGGAGACGAAATCTTTATTTCAGGTGACTTGAGAGAGCAGGTTCTCTTGAGCCTTTATGAATCAACTGTTGATGAACTAAAACTGTGTTTATCAGTCTCTCTTTCAGCAAAGATAGAAGTTACGGTTATAGTTCCCCTGATCAGTGTGCTAGACTGGCACACATGGGGTCTTGTACTGCAAGGCTGGGAAGCAGAAACTGTGTTTCTTGGATTCTGTTGCAGTTATGGCTGTGGGTACAAATAAGCCTCCACCAATTAGATACTTTCATGCGAGGATTGGAAGGTGGTAGGAAAACAAAGCCTATTTTCATGCTGTTTTGGCATTTCTGCCATAAGCCCCTACGGCTGCCGTGGTTTAAACAAGAATTCCTGATGCACTCATGGGTGTCCAGGGGCCAGGGTCTTTTGTAACCTTAGCGTAAGGAATGTGATGAGATGATGCATTTTTAGCACCACTTTGCCAAAAACACACCTTGCTCTCCATGCTTAGAGACGTACAAGGGCAGCTGTGGGGCTGGCGACAGCTTCGTAATCCTGGCTTCCTGCTTGCTGGGTCACAGCCCTGGTGGTGTGTTCTTGATCTCAGTCCATCCAGTGGCGTTGTTTGATTCCTCCCACCTTGCCGATCGTTCGTAGTGTAGCCCCCAAGGTGAGTCATCCTGCTACATCTGGGACCTATTCCCGGAAGCCCATTTTAGAGCTTGCTTCTCCAGCCCATCAAGAGTTTTTGAAGGATCTGATTCCTGTATTAAAGCCCTTCTGCTTGAGTAGTTTTTGTTTCCTACATGCTGTATGACATAATTCCTGTGTTTATGATTGTTACAAAGCTAAAAACAGCCATGGCCAGGCTTGTGAGCTCACATCAGAAATGAAATTCAGAAGTCATTCAGAATCTTACCAAATCCAGTTTTTACTCTTGATTTAAAAACATTTTACTTTTTAAAATTAATTATTGTGGCTCGCCCAGACTTGGCAGTTAGAATTGAATATCAGGAAGGGTTTTAAGACAAACCTGATGAAGAAAGTTGAAGTAGTCACAATATCTAGAAATACAAGAGGGCCTCTTTTCTCAGGCTTATATTTTGAGATAAATTTCCTCTCCTTAGTATATGCAGGGAACATTTCATTTCATAGTTTTGCTGATTAAAAAGGCCAAATTATCTAAATTACCTGGAGGAGGTTTTCTGCTATTAAAATTGTTTATGGTCAGCTGGGTGTGGTGGCTCACGCCTATAATCCCAGCATTTTGGGAGGCCGAGGCAGGCGGATCACGAGGTCAGGAGATCGAGACCATCCTGGCTAACATGGTGAAACCCCGTCTCTACTTAAAAAAATACAAAAAAATTAGCTGGGCGTGGTGGCGGGCGCCTGTAGTCCCAGCTACTCGGGAGGCTGAGGCAGGAGAATGGCTTGAGCCTGGGAGGCAGAGCTTGCAGTGAGCCAAGATCGTGCCACTGCGCTCCAGCCAGGGTGACAGAGTGAGACTCCGTCTCAAAAAAAAAAAAAAAAAAAATTGTTTATGGTCTGTTAGTATCTGGCCTTCCCAACTTGGTTCTGATGGACCAAAATATAGTATATTTCCCATCTCTCCCTTCGTAAAGACAGGTAAATTTACTCTTTCTTTTATTATGAATTCATCAGTTTACTGGTTATTCTTTTTTATATTTTAGCCAGTTTCCCACCACAGATTGCAAGTTTGGGTTTCTCAGACCATTGTTCTATGCAAGAAGCAGGCTTTTGGCAAGTTTCTTCCACATCAAATTACTTTTCCTTCTGTATATTTGATGCAGAAATCTTTCAATAACAAGATAAGATTGTTTGCAGCTTTTACTGATCTTTACTCAATATTTGATTCTGTGCATAGGAACCCGTTGTAGGCGAGCCTGCTTACATACAATATTGAACCCAGTCCTAATAATTATATAGAATTTGCATCTTAACACCAGTGCAAAGACCTGGGTTTGATAAGTTAAATGATTATTTCAAAATGAATAAAACAGGGATGTTTTGACCACCTTGTTTCTTTTTGTTTTATAATATACTATTACTTTTGGATGAGCTAACTGAATCTGTCCCTCTTTCCACTGAGAGTAAAAGTAATAAGTATTATCTACTAATATTATTAAGTTCATAGATGACTCTAGCAGCTCTTGGTCCTATTTCCTAATATTACGTAAAGAAATGGCTTAAGTTCAGGCACTGCATTAGTTAGCGATTGTTGTGTAACAAACCACTCCAAATCTCAGTGGCTTAAAACAACAGCTACTTCTTATTTCTCACATGCCTAGGACTGGTTGGGTGGTTTGGCTGATCTGACCAAGCTTTACTGTATTAGGCAGGGATTGCTTATGTATCTGCAGTCAGCTGGTGGGTGAGTTTGGGGTTGGGGAGCAGTGTGCGCAGGCTTGGAGGTCTCAGCTGGAACAATTCAGCTGTGCATCACATGGTCTCAGCCTCCAGCAGGTTACCTGGGCTTGCTCTCATGAAAGTAGAGGGTGCCAAGGGAGCAAGCGGAAATGTGTAAGCACCTTGTTAAATTTGCTACTAGCCCATTGGCTGAAGTAGGTTACGTGGCCACACCCAGGATCAGTGTGGCAGGGCAGTATCAAAGACTGCGGATACATGGAGGCATGTAAGTTGAGGACAACAGTGCAGTCAATCTACCATGGCCACTCTAAAACCCCACTCCCTGTTTTTGGTAAGAATTTTCCAACATTCATTTACTTTGTGTTCAACAACTTCATTCAACAAGTTTCTTAAGAAAATATTGGGATCAATTTACCTTGCAGGATTCACTAGAAAGCAATATTGCTTAAATTAAGGTGTCATTTTGATGTTTCACTGAGCTTTTTTTTTTCTTGAGCCACCACAGCAGGTGACTATTAATATCTATATTGAAAAAACTCTAGCTAAACATTAGTGTCATCATTCTTTGTGTCATAGAGCATTGGTGTCTTACTTTCCCATTAAATTATATTTTGAAATGAATTCAGAAATGTTTGGAGGGCATGATATTGCTCCTTTCTAAAGGTACTTGGGTGTTTTGCCTTGGGCAGTTCCTCAATTTTCTTTGCCTTACTCTATTACACAGAAATCTGCACCCTGGACTCTAATTTGAGAAGATAATTTCTAACCATTCCTTATCCAATCCTTATCAAACGCCTAATTGCAAAAATTTATGTTTGAGCAAAATTCCCTCAATGCCATACAGTACATTCTCATTTAGATAATTAATTTTGTCCTCAGATGAAGCCAGACCATGAAAGTTTTAGTCCTTTGGAGAACTGAGTTTGATAAATTGCATTTTGGTATCATGCCATTGTCTTATAATAAGGAAATTTAAAAGGAACGGCCAACTATCATAGACTGTTATCCCTACTCAATGCCTGTTTTTAATGGATGTCAATCATTTCATTACATGGTATCCTTTTTATATAACCTGTGGGAAAAATTTATCTCAGCATTCAACCATGGTTTTTATTTTATGGACGCTATGAATCTTCCAATGTTTTTGTTTCTCTCTTTGACTGCTGGAAACTTAGAGCCAAATGTGTAGCCCATCTCTACCAACTCTACAGGGCTCTGGTGCAACATTTCTATCTACCACTCTTAACATTTGGTTTTACTGTTTTCCTGATTGTTCTTTCTTTTTTTGCTCAGACTATCTCAACTTAAAAAAATCCATAGTGATTTTATTTGTTTTTATAAGCCACATCAAGTTCTTTATGGAATCAGCTGGGATATGTGCGTGTGCGTGTGTGTGTGTATATGTGTGTGTATATGTAATATATATAGTATTACATCTCTGTTTATGTAATGTATATATATATCTGTTTTACTCATTCTGAAATAATCATTTGATAGTATAATATATAATATATATAATTGTATATAACATGTATACACACATGTATATGTATATATTTTATGACATAATATATGTAATATAATTATATATAATATTATATGTATATATACATGTATAATATGTATATATATATTTTTTTCCAAAATTGCTAGTTTAAATTCACAGATGGTTTGGGGTTGATTAAAGGGATTAGCAATTTCACTTTAGAATGATTTTGTTTTTTACTTGGAAGGAAGAATTTATAATTTGTGGCTTAAACTAGAAGCACTACCACATCATAAGTAGCACAACACTAAAGCATAAAAAGCAATCTTGAGACCTTCTTACCTTACTATATATAGATTCTATTAAAAACAATAATGGGAACTAAAGGGTCATTGTAGAATATTTTTTCTTAAGGTCTACACACTAATTGATTCGTGTAAGATGGTCCCTGATTTCCTTTAGGTACTTAGCCCATGAGCCAGTACTTATTTTTGCAGTTGGATTAGTAAGGATGCTTGATGGTTCAAATGCTTATCAGCCATCATCATTCTCACTTGCCCTGTTCTTAATGTTTTGGCTATTTTTATTACAATGATTTCCTCTGGGATTTTCATTAGGGTCAGTCATTAGCCTCAGGGGAATAAAATCAAGGGAGGATCTATGTGTCTATTTATGTAGCAGTCTGCTAGAGCAATTACATTTTCTCATTGCTATTTGATTAGACTATTTTCTTTCTTACCAGATATTCACTCTTCTGACTCTATGCCAAATGCACCATCGAGGTGAAAGTTAAATCACATCAGGAATCTCAATGAAGAAGGAGGGTAATGGTTACTAAAAATCCCTTCCAAAAGATCTTTTCATTCCCTGACATCATCACACAGCGATTTTTGATAACTTAGGCAAATATGGTCTAAAAGCAATTAGAAATTAACTTTCTGAGATGAGTGAGAAAGTTTATTTAGGAAATGGAAGTGAGAAATGAGAAGTAGAAGAGAATATGTTTGGGAAATGTAATAATGCACAGTGACTTATCTCAAGATGATTCTCCAACTTTGCCAAAAATTCACAAAGGAAAAAAAAGTCAGCAAGGAAAATGCCTGTCTCTAAGCCCATATTTTCTCTCATCTGAGATATGGAATAACCCTTAAGCCCTTAGGGGGGTCCTTCTGGACTGAGAATTGTTGTAAAGTAATACTGCTCAGGTTCGTAAGTTTTATAATCTTGTTTCTCACACAGGGCAAATGAAAATGGGGTGGGAATGAGCAAGCCAAGAGCAGTCAAACCTGCTAATAGTAGCAAAAGCGACAGCTAGACCAACAAGGGCTTGACATGCTTTAAGGAGACTTGCTCACCAAAACTTGAGAAACATAATTGAGGCTTTTAGGTGAAACCATTGCATTGCATGTAGCCGTGTATTATGCTTAAAGTGATCATTGGCTATGAATAAACAGAATAAAGATACCTGCACCTTATTTAAGTGGTCATTGGACATAAAAAATGCATTTAGGCTGAGGCAGGAGAGTGAACCCGGGAGGCAGAGCTTGCAGTGAGCTGAGATCGTGCCACTGCACTCCAGCCTGGGCGACAGAGCCAGACTCCATCTCAAAAAAAAAAAAAAAAAAATGCATTTAAATTCTATCAAAAATGATTCAAAGTTTACTAATATCTTTTGGTTCTTGTTAGGGTGAGCTTTGCTTGTCTGCAAAATTCATTTATGTAGAAAACCTCGTTCTCCCCAATATTGTATGTGAATGAAATGTTACTGTATTTAACATTAATTGAATGCCAACGGCATGGTTAGTATGTTGTTTGAAGGAATGTTGCGATGGCTTTGATGCAGAATCATAACTCCGTGTATCCCCCAGGTGAAAGACAACTTGAATGGTTAAATTACTGTCATGCAAAGCAACTAGATGGTTCAGCTGATTGCACCTTTAGAAGTCATGCGGAACGAGGCAGCAGATCTTAAGGTATGTCCGCCTTCCCCCAACCCCTTCCTGTAAAACTGTCGACTATAATCCTGTTTTCGGTGAAAACAGGGTGAGAAAAATGTAGGAAAGAAGCAGAGAGAAATGGACCTTGGAAGTCTCAGCTAACCATTACTGTTGGCAATCTGTGGGAGGTCGGTCGCCTATTTGTTAAGGTGCTGATTGAAACTCTGGGACACCGGTTCTTTCCCTTAATACAAAACCAATTTTGAGCCAAGTCATTTAAGACCTTTTGAAAACTGATTCTAAAATAGCATGTGATATCTTGTGGAAAAAATAAACCATGATTTAGTAAACTAAATGATCCATGAAGTAAGGACTGCTTTATATGGTGTTCTTAGAGAAAGAGCAGGCACAGATGATAAAATGTGGCCAGGAAAAATCCTTGGCACATCTATGTGAGTTCCAGCTTGAAATGAACTTCTCGAGGTTCACGGCCCCGTAAGTGTTTGCTGCCCACCAGCTCTGGAAAATGGGTGGAAGGATTCCCACCAAGCTTGGAAAATAGAAAGTCCGCTTACCTGATGATGCTCTGGGGGAAATTAAGGAATGTTGGCGTCATTTTGTAGTGACCACAGCATTGAGTATTGTTCCTTCAGATTCATTTTGCTGTAGGCTGATCAACATTTCACTTCAGTGATGAGCAGTGCTGGCCTAAGATTTTACTTAAGTTTCATTGATAATAAAGCTGATGGTGAGAATGATAATGATAATGACAAGAAATACAGTAAAGCCTGCCCCACAATGACGAGAATTTGGCCAGGTGGTGCTTGGCAATAGACTCCTATCCTCTGCTAAGGCCCTGTTCTTTCTTCATTAATCTTGCAGTAACTTGACCCTGAGTTTTAAAATAATAAATATTTTGGACTTCACATATTTTATGTTAGGGTTTTATCATATATCAACAGTGATTATGATGACGTCCCCCTTTCCTGAGTGTTCACTCTGCACATTGTGCTGAGTGGTTTATGCGTGTTATCTCAGTCTTCACGACCATCCTGGTGAAAGTCCTCCAATGCCTTTGAACTGTACTTAAAATAAAAACCAAACTCTAAACCAGTTACTCTAAGGAGTGGCGTGATCTAGCTCCTGCCTACTCCATGTCCTGCGTCTTTTCCACTTGCTCTGCCCCAGCCACACTACCTTCTTTTTGTTCTTGTGACATGCCACACTCATTCTCTCTGTTGGACTTTTTCACCAGCTTTTCCTTCTGCCTGGACCTCTCTTCTCCCAGACCTTAGTGTGGATGATGCCTCCTTCAGGTCCCAGATTAAATCTCCTCTCCCCAGAGAGGGTTTCCTTGACAACTCTGTCTTCAGGAACTTCCTCAATATTCCTTTTACATCACCCTATTTTATTTTTATCCTAAAAGCTAATACTCCCTAAACATTTTCACATTAATTAATTTTAAAAACTCTCTATCTCTGCCAATTTGGATGTGATCTTCCTGAGAATTTGGACCAAATATGTTCTTTAATTATGTTGCCAGTTCTCAGAACAGTGCTTGGCACATGTTAAGTATTCAATAAATGAATGAACCCCAGTTTTCGGATGAAGAAGCTAAAGAACAGAGAGGTTAAGCTATGTCTTAGGTCATATATCTCCTAAATGGTTTATGCAGGATTTAACTGTAAATCTAATGCTCATTTTCTTTTTCTTTTTTTTTCCTTTTTGAAACAGAATCTTGTTCTGTCTCCCAGGCTGAAGTGCAGTGGCACGATCTCCGCTCACTGCAAACTCCGCCTCTGGGGTTCAAATGATTCTCCTGCCTCAGCCTCCTGAGTAGCTGGGACCACAGACTCCCACCACCATGACCGTCTAATTTTTTGTATTTTTAGTAGAGACGGGGTTTCACTGAGTTAGCCAGGATGGTCTCGATCTCCTGACCTCGTGATCCGCCCACCTCGGCCTCCCAAAGTGCTGGGATTACAGGCGTGAGCCACCGTGCCCGGTTGTGCTCATTTTCCTAATGATCATGCTATATACAACACTATGAGATTTCTGTACATCACACCTGGAATCACATAAAGATTATAGCTTTAAACTGAACTTGGCTTCCCAAAGAGGAAATTCCGATTGTATTTTAATCTACTCACTGAGTAAGAGCTTCTTCGTTGAATCACCGTGCATTAGATAGGGACCATATTTCTCAAAAGCTCCAAATTGTATGTCTCTGCACTCAAGAGAGAGCAGAGCTGCAAAAGCATTTCACTTGTGTTTTCATAACGCTGATCAAGATAGATGCTTTTATTTTTTTTCAGCATTTTAACTATGAGAGGTGAAGCTTTAATAGGCACACAATTTAGGCTGTTGTATATATTCTGGATTAAAAAGTTTAAATGTAACCATAAGAAAAAGCAAATAATAAATGCTATCATCTTTTGTTGTATTTTCCTGCAAGTATTTATTTTAAAATATATAATCTGTTTGACAAAAACACGTTTACAGATTGCATTACATTTTCGCACTGTTTTGAATTATGTGTAAGCAATAAATATAATTTCTGGGTAATTCCAAATTCCCTTTCATAAGCTCTCCTTAAGTTATTTTACACACTGCAAAGTTTAATTTAACCATGCTAGTTTTGTTTAATAGGTTAAAAGGAATTAAATTGGTCTTAAATTACGCTGTGAATAATAAAAATGCTAATAGGAAATATATTCCATAACACTAGTGCTGTATTTCTTAAAGCTATTGAAGCCCGGTTATCATTACAGTCAGTCTTAACCTACAGATGCCCGATCTATAAAATGAGTGTTGGTGACACAGGAAAGTGTGCATGCATGTGTGTGTGTTGAAGAAAGCAGAGAGAGTCCACCTTTTGGGCGCTGCTTTCTCTGATGATGATATTAATTTTTCTTTGTTCTCCAATTCAGAAATCTTGGGGCGTGACTGTACCCGTGAGTTAGCTTCCTTGTTTTGCACTAAAGAGTGCTAACAAGATACTGGCCAGGCGTGGTGGTTCATGCCTGTAATCCCAGCACTTTGGGAGGCTGAGGTGGGTGGATCACTAGGTCAGGAGTTCGAGACCAGCCTGGCCAACATGGTGAAACCCTGTCTCTACTAAAAATACAAAAATTAGCCGGATGTGGTGGTGCATGCCTGTAGTCCCAGCTACCTGGGAGGCTGAGGCAGGAGAATCACTTGTACCCAGGAGGCAGAGGTTGCAGTGAGCCGAGATCACACCACTCTACTCCAGCGTGGTGACAGAGGGAGACTCCATCTCAAAAAAAAAAAAGAAAAAGACACTGGTCCTGGGGTTGTCTGGCATGGACCTCCCAGACGTAACCCTCATCTCTGAATCAAGGAACTGGGGGAAGACTGCTCATACCACCTGGAGAAAGAAGGATAATCTTCTGAGAGCCCAAGGTGGGCCTTACATTTGTCTTTTTCCATAAAAATACTGTTATATATTAGTGTTTGATAAAGTAAAAATAATGATGTTATTATTATCTATCTTGCATACATTATAGGTTAATATGTATTTGTGCCCTTGTGAACTGGCCCAGAAAAAATGAGAAAAAGATTTCTCATTCCAAACAACCAAAATATAAACTGCCTTTGAGAAGGTAACCCTTTCCTAAGTTAGGGGCTGCTTATAATCACATACTTGACACCATTAAGTTTGTGGCTGGTGATGTTTGTGGCCTTGTTATTTCTTTAGTTTGTCTGCCAGATTGGATTTAGAAACATGAATGAAGCATTAACTTCATAAAGAAACTGTACTGAAATAAACAGCATAAATCTCTAGGCTGAGTTTGGCCTTTTGCCTTCTGTCTTTATATAGGATTTCCAAAAAAGATGTATCTAAGCTGTTCAAGAGTGAAAGCAAGAAAAAAGAGGAAGGAAAGATGGAAGGAAGAAACGGAGGAAGGGAGGGAGGGAAGGAGGGAAGAAGGAGGAGGAAGGAGAGAGGGAGGAGGAAGGGAAGAGAGGGAGGGAGGAAGGGAAGAGAGGGAGGGAGGAAGGGAAGAGAGGGAGGGAGGAAGGGAAGAGAGGGAGGGAGGAAGGAAAAAAAGGAGAAAGGAAGGGAGTAAGGAGAATAAGAAAGAAGGAGGAAAGACAGGAAGGAGGGAAAGAAGGCAGGAGGGAAGGAAAAAAGAAAGAATTGATATAACCTAATAATTTTGATACTATTCGACCCGTTTCCTTGCCTTTATTTTCATCGTTATTGAATCAGTGATGACAGCAGTAGATGCAGTAATGTGAAATGTAACTCATCCATTCATTTATTCATTCTGCAGTATTTTTTGCAGAACTTTGCTGTTTAATATTTCTATATTGCTAAGTAGCCTGCAGAGGGTGCACTTTCCTTATTTTTATGTCTTTCCACCCACTTATGACCAAAAGAGGATACAATGTTTTATAAGATTAAAAGAGATTATTCAATGAAAGAGGTGAGGAAGGCACAGCTTCTCTTTTCTTTCTTCTACCAAATGTTACAAAATGAAATACGTAAAAGGCATAGGGAATGCAATCTCTATTAGCGTCTTTGTTGTTGTTGTTGTTGTGTTGTTGTTTTTTTTTTTTTGAGACAGAGTCTCACTGTCCCCCAGGCTGGAGTGCAGTGGCGCAATCTTGGCGGCTCACTGCAAGCTCCGCCTTCCGGGTTCACGCCATTCTCCTGCCTCAGCCTCCCTAGTAGCTGGGACTACAGGCACCCTCACCATGCCCGGCTAATTTTTTGTATTTTTAGTAGAGACGGGGTTTCACTGTGTTAGCCAGGACGGTCTCGATCTCCTGACCTTGTGATCCGCCTGCCTTGGCCTCCCAAAGTGCTGGGATTACAGGCATGAGCCACCATGCCCGGCAGCTTCTTTGTTAATAGAAAAATCAATTTTAGTGACTTTCTTTGCATGGAGCCAGGATCATCAAGCCTGTGGCCTTCCTCGCTTTTTTTTTTTTTTTTTTAATTGCTACATCCCTGGGACTTCGTTTTTTTCTTGCTCTTTGTGTATGTGTGTTCTTATTTTTCCTCTCTATACTGCATTGGTCAATAGAAATATAATGCAAGCCATATATGTAATTTAAAATTGCTTAATAGTCACATTAAAAAACTAAAAAGGAGGCAAAATTCATTTTAAAATATTTTATTTACTCCAACTTACCAATTTTATCATTTCAACATATAATCAATATAAACATATTATTGAATATTTTACCTTTTTTTGGTACCAAATCTTTGAAATCTGCTGTGAATTTTGTATTTACAGCACATCTCAGCTTGAACTGGTCACATTTTAAGCTGTGAATAGTCCCATGGTACCAGTGGCTACTGTACTGGACAACACATCTATATACCTTCCTTTTTCATTCACAATTTCTCCATCCCAAACCAAACTAGCAGAAAACAGTGTATTACAAAATGGTGCTGTTTACTCAGAAAATCTTTATGACTAATTATCCACCAATTTGAATCATGCAGGAAACATGAGAAATGGCCTGTGTTCCTTCTAAGAGACTGTCGTTTACAGTTTTGAGATTTTAAAAAAATAGAATGTTTTTAGCTAGTTGATTTTTGTCACTCTAGTTCCCTCCATCACAAAATGAGGTATAGCTCTTAATAAAAGTACTTTAATTTTATTTTCCTGAGTGTACATTTTCTTTTCTTTTCTTTTTCTTTTTATTTTTTCAAGACAGCCGCTTGCTGTGTCACCCAGGCTGGAGTGCAGTGGTGCAATCAGGGTTCACTACAGCCCTGACCTCCTGGGCCCAGGTAATTGTCCCACCTCAGCCTCTCAAGTAGCTGGGACCACAGGCGTGCACCACCACATCCAGCTAAGTTTTTCTTTCTTTTTTTTCATAGAGATGGAGTCTCGCTATTTTGCCCAGGTTGGTCTCGAACACCTGGCTTCAAGCAATCCTCCTGCTTTGGCTTCTTGAAGTGCTTGGATTACAGGTATGAACCACTGCACCTGGCCTGTCCATTCTCAAACACATGATAGTAACTCCCAACTACTGAATGCTTCCTATGTACCAGGTACTATGTATTAATGGCTTACACATGTAATTCCATTTAATATTCACAAAAGTCTTCTTGAGTTGGATACTGTTGTTGTCACCTTTGTTTTAAAGATGAAGAAACTGAGCATGGGGAGGGCTAGGGGAGTTGTCTAACATGATCCAGCTAGAATACTGCAGAGCTGGGATTGCAAGCTGGGCCTGGATGACTCCAAATCCTGCCTTCTGTAATTTTATGCATGGTGTCTCCCAAATGGGGAGTATATTAAATGCAAATTTAAGATGTTGGTAAAGGGTAGAATTCTAGAAGTGGTAGAAATCCTAGAATTCTTATAATCAGCTCTCTTTGTTTTTATAAGAAAAATCTGAGGCAGAGCAAGGCTGAGTGGTTTCTCTGTTGGAAATCCAGGCCTGGAATCCAGGATTCTGAGTCCAAGCCCAGTGCTCTTTCCCCTGATGAGAAACGTTTCCAGATTTAAACTCCAGTTTATAGGACCATTAACAACCCTCTCTGAAGAGGAGGCAAGAGGTTTCAAGTTCTTCTCAGGGAAAAAAAGAACTGACATCAAAAGGTCTGTGTGGGGTCATTTGTCTCATCATGACTTTGATTTGGCCTTGATCTTTATTTAGTATTTCAGTTTTATGCTCTGCAACAAGTTTGGCCATGTTGGAGGACCATCCAAAGGTCAGCAAGTTGGCTACTGGCGATTGGATGCTCACTCTGAAGCCAAAGTCTATTACTGTGCCCGTGGAAATCCCCAGCTCACCTCTGGGTGAGTATTCCGTCCACTTTCTGGAAGTCTCAGGCTCTGAAGGCTTTTTACACACTGCACCGTGGGAGCCTAAGGCTGGTTGGGCAGCACCTCGTTCTGCAGGGATCTGGGTCAGAGCAGGACAATGGCTCTGCAATGTGCTGGGTGTTCTTCTTCTATCTCCTTCAGCCAATGTGCTAGGATTGTGATTTCACTTTCTCACCAGGCAGGTGCTGCAGTTTACAGGAGAAAGACTATTCCTGAGTTTGTTTGATTGTGCTGTTTTTTTACTCCTCTTAACTGATTACAAATCTCTCCAACATCTCTGACTCAGGCTCACTATGACTTTTTTATTTTTGTTTTTGAGAAGGAGTCTCGCCGTGTCACCCAGGCTGGAGTGCAGTGGCACGATCTCAGCTCACTGCAACCTCCACCTCCTGGGTTCAAGCAATTCTCCTGCCTCAGCCTCCTGAGTAGCTGGGATTACAGGCATGTACCACCATGCCCAGCTAAGTTTTGTATTTTTAGTAGAGATGCGGTTTCACCATGTTGGCCAGGCTAGACTCAAACTCCTGACTTCAAGTGATCCGCCCGCCTCATCCTCCCAAAGTGCTGGGATTACAGGCGTAAGCCCCTGCACCCAGCTGACTATCATAAGACTTCTATTTCCAAATAATAGCTCATATAATAACTTGTGTAAATATCTATAGATAGGCTTCCCTTATTTTGGATGCACAATCCATTTTTCATATTGAATAATCTGTTAGGAGTATCCCTACAACTGTCATTTCTCAGCTAATACTGAATTTTTTCCAAGAGCAATAATACTGTTAAAGATTAGAAATAACCTAGAAATAACCCCTCCATAGCTCATTTAATAAGGTAATTCTCTTTATTTATGAAAAAGAAAGACCTAGGTTTTTTGTTTGTTTCTTTTTGTTTTTGTTTTTGTTTTGAGATGGAGTCTCGCTGTGTCGCCCAGGCTGGAGTGCAGTGGCATGACCTCGGCTCACTGCAAGCTCTGCCTCCCTGGTTCACGCCATTCTCCTGCCTCAGCCTCCCGAGTAGCTGGGACTGCAGGCACCCGCCACCACGCCCGGCTAATTTTTTTGTATTTTTTTTTTAGTAGAGACGTGGTTTCACCGTGTTGGCCAGGATGGTCTCGATCTCCTGATCTCGTGATCCACCCGCCTCGGCCTCCCAAAGTGCTGGGATTACAGGCATGAGCCACCGCGCCCGGCCAAGAAGGACCTAGGTTTAAGTTCCATCTCTGCCACTTAGCAGGCAGTAACCTTGGTCATATCAAGTAACTTGTATGAATCTCAATTTCCTTACCACCAAGATGAGAATGATGATAATTACCCTCCTTCTAGGATTACTGTGGGGAACAAATGACCTATATGTGAAAGTGCTTTGTAAACTGTAAACTGTTTAAAGGTTAGTTTATGTCACGTTGTCATGTATCATTTTTGTATGTTTGTATGTTATGCTTTAGGCTTGGACCAATCTAGGTCATAGTAATTACTCTAGGTCAGTGGTTCTCAACTGGGGGCAATTTTGTCCCTCGGGATATTTGGCAATGGCTGGAGATATTTTGGGGTGTCACAACCAGGGATATAGTACAAGAATCTAGTAGCTAGAGGCCAGAGGCTTGTCTAAACATCCCACAATCCACAGAACAGCTTCCTGCAACAACAATTATCTGGCCCCAAATGTCCATAGTGCTGAATTTGAGAAACTCTGCTACACAGCAGTGGGTTCTCAAATGTTAGCATCTGTCAGAGTCACCCGGGGGAAGTATCGAAACACAGATGGCTAGACTCCATCCCGACATTTTCTGATTCAGAAAGTCTAGGGTGGGGCCCAGGTATTTGAATTTTTAGGAAGTTCCCAGGTGATGCTAATGTTGCTGGTGCAGACATTGCTCTTTGAGAACCATTTCTGGAGAGAAATCCTTCAATATGCATGGGTCGCTTTGATAGATGACTTTGCTTAGCCTGCTGAACAAAGTAGTATCTTATTAAATAATGCAAAATTTGTATCAACTAGTTGAGAAGTTTGACTCTAGGCCAAAATCCTTTGTGTGATCTATGTGTGATTTGAGATAATGACAAGGCAAGCTCCATGGAAGGAAGAAGCTGCCCTTCCCACACCAGACTCGGTGCATAGCCAGTGCCTTACGGTTCCCTCTAGGGAGTTGCATTCAAGGATTCACGCGGGTATCTTTCTTCTCACACCTGTAATCCCAGCACTTTGGGAGGCCGAGGCGGGAGCATTGCTTGAGCCCAGGAGTTCAAGACCAGCCTGGGCAACATGGCAAAACCACATCTCTACCAAAAATACAAAAAAATTAGCCGGGCATGGTGGCATGCACCTGCAGTCCCAGCTACTTGGAAGGCTGATGTGGGAGGATGGTTTGAGCCTGGGAGGTGGAGATTGCAGTGGGCTGAGATTGCACCATTGCACTCTAGCCTGGGTGATAGAGCCAGATCTTGTCTCAAAAATGAAAGGGAAGGGGAGGGAAAGGGAGCAGAGGAGAGGGGACAGGAGGGGAAGGGAAGGTTAGGCTCATTCATTTAAAAAAAAAAAAGATTCAGTTCCACCACCCCACCCCCACACCCCTGCACCCGCATGTATGCGTGGCTGTATGCCTAGCCCAGGTGTCTCTATTCAGAGGCTATCTGTTGGGGACCTTGGCTGAGGCACTTTCCTCCACTTTGACTCTGCACCTTTCTACTCCTAGCCCTTTCCCCTTTCCCAGCCTGTGGGCTATCAAGAGGCAGGAGCCTTTTGTGTAGGGAAGGGGCTCATTTTTCTTGTTTGTTCTCCATGTCATCTGATCCTCACCTAGAGCTGTTCCCTGGGGATAAGGGGAAAGTAGGGGAGCTGGAGCCGTCCTCTTTTGCCTCTTCCCCCACTGTTGTAGAAGAGAATAAGGGTCTGATTATTACTCTCAGTTTGGCTCATTGAATTAATTGACCTCCTCAACATCTGATTCCTCAAAAGCCGGTATTAAGTATTTTCCTTCACCTGTGGTCTCCCAACTTATGTGCTGTGAATACAAATGTTATGGCACAAAAACATCTGCTGTGACCAACTATTGCAGAGCAGTGGTTGAGAACTGTACATGGTATTATCTGGGGATCTTGTTAAAATGTTTCTAATTCTATAGGTTCTGGGATGGGGCTTGAGATTCTGCATATCTGAAAAGCACCTAGAGGGATATTGATTTTACTGGTCCAGGGACCACACTTTGAGTAGCAAGACTAAAGTGTCAAGGAATTAACAATTTCATTAAAAGAATTAGAATTAATATACAGAGAAACACAAAACAATTAGGGCAATGCCACTTGATAGTATCAGCTGTTTCTAAGAGGAAAAATAAGGTGATTTTGAAACAGTGGTACTTAACTCTGGCTGCAACTGAGAAGCTTATTATTTATTTTCTGCATGAAAAAATGTTTTTAGAAGTAGGTGTTTATAGTGAGAAATAGGCTGGATTAGGAGTTGAAAGTCACATTTTCAGCCTGGTAATTGGCCTTCTGAGCTGTGGGATCTTAGGAAATTTAGTGTCTACCAGCTTAGTTCTGCCAGGAAGTAGGGTTGAAAATGTACACTAAGTTTTGAAAATATATTGACGATACACATAGAAAACACCATTCATTTACTTGTTCATTCAGAATATTCGTTAGGTGCGTACTTTGGGCCAAGCACTATTCTAGGTGCTGGGGAATATATCAGTGAATAAGACAGATGCAGTTCCCTGATCTCACAAAGCTCAGAGTCTGGTGGTAAAGACAAACATCAAAGAGGCAATAATAATAATAACTAGGGTGAGGTTGATGATAAGGAAAGCACAAAGTGCACAAAGAGTTTATAGCAGGTGAATGACCTACATCTAAAAGTCAGGTTGGGACCTCCTTAAGACAGTGATGTTTAAGCTGAGATCTGAAGGCAGTGGCTCCAGGCAGAGGGATGATATATTCCATGGCCCAGGGATGAAAGAGCACAGTGACCAGAGAGTGTTCAAGTATGGCTGAGCATGGAGAGTGAAGGGGAGCATGGCTATGAGTTTGGAGAGGCACTATATTCAACAGGACACATTTGATTACAGATGCCAGAAGCCAACTCATAGAAGCTTATGTATAAAAGGGAAATTGTTGGTTTACTGAACTGGGAAGTCCATTGGGTGGAGCTGGCCTCAGGAAGAGAAATGAAATCATCCGATCTATCTCTTTGCTCTCTTCCTCTCTTCTACTTCCCTCCATGTGCTGCTCTTATTCTTCCCCATTTCAGGAGCGCTTCCTTCATATGGTTGGGAAATGACAGAGTATGATTACAGATAGCTCAAGGTTTACAGCAACCCAGTTTAGCAACTGAAAAGAAAAAGGAGGTCACCTTTCTTTCAGAATGCGTATAAAATCTCTGCTAAGAACTCTGATAGGAACTTGGAAGAGCACCATGTTTAATCCTAGGCTAACGATTGTGGCTGGGGGATGAGAGGAGTATTGTGATTGGCTATCCCACCAAAATCACAAGTAGGGGTAAGGGATACTACCTTAGGGGGAAAGGAGTTGCAGTTATCAGGAAAAGAGGGACACATAATACTGGGCAGACAGAACCCAAAAATATTCACTCAGAGTATCTAGTAGGAATTTGGAGGGAGTATGCATACTGTGGTAAGCATGGTTTTTCCTAACTGGAGCATAGATGGTAAGTTTAGTTTTGAAGAAACTGATGAAGTATCTATAAACTGTAGGGTAGTAGATAGATATTTAGAACTTATTATCCAAAGAAAAATAAGAAGAGAGAGGAAGAAAAGAGAAAAAGGCTTTTATAAATCAAAAATATTGCTATTGTTCATAAAACATAGGAGGTAGAACAAAATTAAAATTTATTTTAAATTTTATTATTGCCACTGCAATTCACCTTATGTGATATACCTTTTAAATATTTAAGGTGTAATGATTACTTCAGTTCTTAGGCTAATAGATAGTCAGATTTGCTACATAGTCTCCCTTACAAGTTTTTTTTTTTTTTTTGAGACAAAGTCTCGCTCTGTCGCCCAGGCTGGAGTGCAGTGGCGCCATCTCGGCTCACTGCAAGCTCCGCCTCCCGGGTTCACGCCATTCTCCTGCCTCAGCCTCTCCGAGTAGCTGGGACTACAGGCGCCCGCCACCACGCCCGGCTAATTTTTTTTGTATTTTTTAGTAGAGACGGGGTTTCACCGTGGTCTCGATCTCCTGACCTCGTGATCCGCCTGCCTCGGCCTCCCAAAGTGCTGGGATTACAAGCGTGAGCCACCGCGCCCGGCCCACAAGTTTTTTTTTTTTAGTCATTTCTCCTGTAGACATTGTGGTCAAATAACACGATATGTAGTTATCATAGCAATTGATTTCACATAAATTAAGCCAAGGAGCAACATAATGAAAACATGCAAAAGATATAATTTATATGATGTTTTTAATTGGTCAAAAATGGCTTACTGATTAATGTTATAATATTGGGATTAATAGAAGTAGAAAGAATGTTGATTTCTCCCCCCCGCCCCGCACCCAGATTTTAGCTCAATTAACATAAACTGGTTGAACAGTTAAGGTTGGACAACATCATAAAAAATGTATGTGGGGGCAAACTGTACATTCTATAAACTGTTGTCTGTATAATTTGAAGGAATTATAGGGAAAAAATCTAGGTTGTATATTACCTAGATTTGCACTAATGTGATAGCTATATAACTTTGAATTAATTATAATTAAATAAAATAAAAAATTTAGTTTCTTGGTCATACTAGCCATACTTCAAGTGCCAAGAGGCACATGAGGCTCATGTCTACCATACTGGACAATAACCATCTAGGACATTTCCATTATCACAAAAAGTTCTGTTGGAGAGCACCAATCTACACAGCACCAGTGAGTCAGTTCCCTTTCTTTGGAATGAAATAAGCTAAATAAAATTTTTAAGAGGGGTTTTTCTCTCCATGTGCTCCACAGTAAGCACTGTCAACTCTATGTTTAAGATGCATCCCAAATCTACCCACTTCTCTTTTTTTCTACTGTTACTCTCTGAGCCTGAGCCATTTTTATCTCCCATCTGGACAACTTCAATAGTCTCCTGACTCACCCCTCTATTTCCATTCTTTCAATTTATATATGGTCTCCATGGAGCAGCTGGAATGATTTTTAAAAAACATATACTGGTTTTAAATTTCTTGAGAAAAAAAGGAATGTGAAAGAAGGACACAATATTTTCTGAATTTCCATTATTTGCGCCACAGTGCACCGTTCTTTCAAAGAAGGGATCTTCTTTAATCTTTACAATAATAAAGGAAAAGGGAGGTATTATCATTTCTTTTTGCAAAGGTGGAAATTAAGACTCAGAGAGGGCAAATATTTAGCCTGTGTTCACCTAGCTAGTAAGTGGCAAACCCTTTGAAGAAATGAAAGGATGATTTAAACAGCCAAGTCCTAAGCTTTCGACTAGACTACCTTGCCAAACATTATTAAGCACTGAAGGAGATTTGTTATTGGGCTTCTTTCTTTTGAGGAAGAGAGAAATTCTTTGTATCTTTCTCTACCTTATCTGCTCATTTATCTGGACTTTGTCTCTTCAGTTATGATTATAGCAGTCCCCTCAGGGTGAAGTTGAAGGTCTCTATTCTTTTAATTCTCAAAGATGCCAAAGTGGCAGGTACAGTTTTGACCCCATATGGAAAGGGTCTCCTCCCAACCAAGTTGGGCTTGCTCTTCCATGATTTAGGGCAGTGGTTCACTCATTTTTAGGTCTGAGGCACAGTTTAAAATACTAGCTTTCTTTTCTTTTCTTTTCTTTCTTTTTTTTTTTTTTTTTTTTGAGACAGGGCCTGCTCTTTCGCCCAGGCTGGAGTTCAGTGGTATAATCACGGCTCACGGCAGCTTCAACTTTCTGGGCTCAAGCAATCCTCCCACCCCAGCTTCCCAAGTAGCTGGGACTGCATGTGTGCACCACTGTACCCAGCTAATTGATTTTTTTTTTTTTTTTGTAGAGACTGGATCTTGCCATGTTGCCCAAGCTGATCTTGAACTTCCAGGTTCAAGCTATTTTCCCACCTTGGTCTCCCAAAGTGCTGAGATTACAGGCATGAGCCTCTGCACCCAGCTAAAATACTAGTTTTTGAAGGCATTTAAAGGAGTTGAAAGATTCAGAACATCTCACACACAAAAAGCCAGTATAATAATAACAAATTATAATAAAATAAAACATGTCAATATATATGAGTACAGCCACGGTTATCATGGTTGTTATTATGCCCTTTCCCTGCTTTGTTCCACATGTTCCATCTGCCTGGCCTCACTGTATTTAAGAGTCTGTGTACTGAGTTGTAGCAAAAGTATGTTGTATTCCTTTTATTACCTTTATTGCAGCTGGAAGGATCTCTGTGAAGACATTGCAACATAACAGTTGGTCAGAGCAGGTTAGAAACCTCTTCATCCTTTCCTCTTAAGAAACAGATCTCCATCTTCCTGTGACAGACTAATTTACAAAAAAGCGGGGGTGGGGGGGGTGCCGGGCGCGGTGGCTCACGCCTGTAATCCCAGCACTTTGGGAGGCCGAGGCGGGCGGATCACGAGGTCAGGAGATCAAGACCATCCTGGCTAACTCAGTGAAACCCCGTGTCTACTAAAAATACCCTGTCTATACTAAAAATTAGCAGGGCGAGGTGGCGGGCGCCTGTAATCCCAGCTACTGGGGAGGCTGAGGCAGGAGAATGACGTAAACCCGGAAGGCGGAGCTTGCAGTGAGCCGAGATCGCGCCACCGCACTCTAGCCTGGGCGACAGAGTGAGACTCCGTCTTAAAAAAAAAGAAAAAAAAGAAAAGAAAAGGAAATGGATCTCCTCCTCCCACCTTTGTCCTCTGAGTGGCAGCCCCAGAATGAATAGGAAGCTGTCAGCATCAGCCACGTATGCCCTGGAGAGTCACAAGCCTCACTGGTTTTTGGCATGGTCGCATTTCTTCATCTCAATTGAGTAATCTTCAAACCCTTGTTTCCCCACTCCACATTTCCTAGTATAAATATCATTTCAATTCGCTTGTTGGGCTGTGGATAAAGCAGAGGAGGGGTATGAAATTTTAGAAAAATCGAGATGAATACTTTGTTTCAGTCCTTAATTTTACTGATGAGGAAACTGACTACTAAGAGGTTGCAGTAACTTGCCCAAAGTCATACAGCTAGTTAGAGTGTGGATTTCAGAGTCACACTGGATTTAACTTCCAGTGCTGTCATTTACTAGCTGTTTTGAACTTGAGAAAGTCATGTAAATATTCCGAGTCTCCGTTTTCTCTGTAAAATGAAGATGATAATAGTTACATCACAGAGTTGTTGGTTATTGCAGTCTATTACGCATCACCGGGAAAAGTGTAGTAGTTATCTATTACGGTGTTATAGATAACCCCAACATTAGCAGCTTGAAACAAAAAACATTTTTTTTTTTTTTGAGACAGAGTCTCGCTCTGTCCCCCAGGCTGGAGTGCAGTGGCGCGATCTCGGCTCACTGCAAGCTCCGCCTCCCGGGTTCACGCCATTCTCCTGCCTCAGCCTCCTGAGTAGCTGGGACTACAGGCGCCCGCCACCATGGCCAGCTAATATTTTCTATTTTTAGTAGAGACGGGGTTTCACCGCATTAGCCAGGATGGTGTCGATCTCCTGGACCTCGTGATCCGCCCATCTCGGCCTCCCAAAGTGCTGGGATTACAGGCGTGAGCCACTGCGCCCGGCTGCAAACATTTTTTATCTTACGATTTCTGTGGATCAGCAATCTGGGTGTGGCTCAGCTGGATACCTCAGGCTCAGGATCTACTACAAAGCTGAATGATAGGCCATGCAAAATGCCATTTACATGGGTGTGAAAAGCAGGAGGTGGAATCATTGGGGACCATTTTCCAGGCTGCCGAGCACAGAGTATCTGCTCCATAATGATTGATTTGGGATTAGATGCTGGGTCAAGGGGTAATATCACCCACACAGATTGTTGGATCAATGTTCACCTGAAGGCTCTGTTCTCAGCCTGGTCTCATTTAACATTTTTGTTTTGTTTTGTTTTTTGAGACGGAGTCTCGCTCTGTCGCCCAGACTGAAGTGCAGTGGCACCATCTTGGCTCACTGTGAGCTCCACCTCACACCATTCTTCTGCCTCAGCCTCCTGAGTAGCTGGGGCTACAGGCGCCCACCACCATGCCCAGCTAATTTTTTGTATTTTTAGTAGAGACGGGGTTTCACCGTGTTAGCCAGGATGGTCTCGATCTCCTGACCTCGTGATCTGCTCGCCTCGGCCTCCCAAAGCACTGGAATTACAGGCTTGAGCTACCGTGCCCGTCCACATTTAACATTTTTTATCAGTGACTTAGATGATGATATAAAACAATAGTCTCTAATTTTTCTTGATTATGTGTCAGTAAAAATTTCTAAGTGTTCACTTCAAATATATGTATTTATAAGTTAACACATATACCAGTGTTAATCTATTAACTAATAGTGACTTACTTTCATTCCTGCTTTAGATTTAAAAAGTTACAAATAGAAGTTCCGTTATTTTTTCACCTGAATCCCAAAGGATTCTTATGTACTCTCTGGGTGTGCAAAACCCACCAACAGAGAAAGTGACTGAGAGATGGAGAATGTAGTGGATGTCACAGTCAGGATCTAAAGAAAGTACCAAGATTGGGGCTAAATCATGTAAACAATAAACATCCCAGGGGCATTGCTGGCACATGAATCACATTGTGGGGATCCTTGCAGAGTGCCCTCTTTGGGCAGAAGAAAGACAAAGATCATCTCCTTCTTTTGGGAACAAAGTGTGGTGAACTGAGTGCAGGTTGGATTTCAGTCACTTCTCATCTGTGCCTCTTCTTGTGCAGTGCACGAAAGGTACAACAATCCATGGCAGACCTGTGGCTTCCCATTAACAAAGAGGCTGTTTTTGGAATTTCAAGTCAGCTGACTTAACTGAGGCTCAAGAAACAGAAAAATTAAGTATATGGTGGAAACAAGCCTCAGAAATAAGGCTAAATCTCAGCTTTTTAAGACACGGATCACACATTTGGCCAAGACGTCAAGATTGACTTGATTCTCTCTTTTTTTTTTTTTTAGAGACAGGGTCTCGCTGTGTTGCACAGGCTGGTCTGGAACTCCTGAGCTCAAGAGATCCTCCCTCCTCGGCCTCTCAAAGTGCTGGGATTCCAGGCGTGAGCCACTGTGCTGGGCTGAAATTGAATTGATTCTTGACCTTCTTGTTTTCATATTTTTAGCCCCAAAAGGGGGGAGACTAAGTTCCCTTTTTAAAAGTGTGGACTGGATAAGTGACTCAATTCTAAAGAATAAAATATGACGGAATAAGTATAAGTAGGTCATAAAATGCCTCGTGGCTTCTTTCTTATTCTCTCTTGGATTATGGACTCTGGGGGAAGCTGCTATGTGGTGAGGGCACTCGAGCAGCCCTATAGAGGGGTCCATGTAATGAGGAACTCAGGTCTCCTGCTAACAGCCATATAAGTGAGTCATCTTGGAAGCAGATCCTCCAGCCTTGGTCAAGCCATCAGAGGACTGCTGCCCCCCCAGCTGACAAATCGATTGCAACTGCAGGACAGACTCTCAGCCAGAACCACCTAGCTAAGCTGCTCCCAGATTCTTGACCCATAGAAACTGTGAGAGGTAATAGGTATTTGTTATTTTAAGCCAGGGGTTGGCAAAGTACTGCTCCAAGGCCAAATCCAGTCTGCAGCCTGTCTTTGTAAATAATGTTTTATCGGAACAAAGCCATGTCTGTTGGTTTATATAGTGTCTATGGCTACTTTCCCATTACAACAGCACAGTTGAGTAATTGTGATAGCAACTACGTGACCCACAAAGCTGAAGATGTTTACCATTTGGCCGTATGTTACAGAAGGAAAGTTCATGGCTGGGCATGGTGGCTCACATCTGTAATCCCAGCACTTTGGGAGGCTGAGGCAGGAGGATCACAGGAGCCCAGAAGTTCCAGACCAGCCTGGGCAACATGATAAGACCCATCTCTACAAAAAAAAAAAATTAAAAATTACAGTCAGACGCAGTGGCTCATGCCTGTAATCCCAGCACTTTGGGAGGCCGAAGAGGGCAGATTACTTGAGGTCAGGAGTTCAAGAGCAGCCTGGCCAACGTGATGAAACCCTTCATCTCTACTAAAAGTACAAAAGAATTAGCCAGACGTGGTGGCATGCTCCTGTAGTCCAAGCTACTTGGGAAGCTGAGGCAGGAGAGTTGCTTGAACCTGGGAGGTGGGGGTTGCAGTGAGCCAGGATCATGCTACTGTACTCCAGCCTGGATGACAGAGTGAGACTTTGTCTCAAAAAAAAAAAAAAAAAAAAAAAAAATTAGCCAGGCATGGTGGTATGCACCCGTAGTCCCAGCTACTCAGGGAGGCTGAGGTGGGAGGATCACTTGAGCCCAGAAGGTTGAGGCTACAGTGAGCCAAGCTGTGATTGCTCCATTGAGCATCAGCCTGGGTGACAGAGTGAGACCCTGTCTCAAAACTAAACTAAAATAAAATAAAAAGTTTGGCAATTCCTGTTTTAAGCTTTTGGAGTAATTTTTTTTCTTGCACAGCAGTAGATACCTAATATGGAGGAAACTGACAATGCTTTAATTTGTGTTGAGAGCACCCAGCAACACAAACTCTTGCCATGATGTTGTTTACTTTTTCCCCTTCTTGATACATATTTGTTTTGTTGTAGTTTGTGTGTTTTTTGTTTGTTTGGTTTTTTGCAAATCAGTATCAGGCCTTGTGTCCTATGAGGCTCTGCTGCTCAAAGGGTGGTCCTTGGTCCCAGCAGCATCAGCACCAGCACAGACAACCCTTTAAAAACAACAGACATTTTTTTTTCTTGGGGTTTTTTCTGTTCTTATTTCAAAACTATTCTTCATTTCTCCTCTCAGCAAGAGCTGTGGTTTACATGTAAACTATTGCTGTCTCTGCAGAAGAAAATCACTTTCCCTACCTTTAAATGAGTTGACTGCTCATCCCATCGTTCGTGGCCTGCGTCGGTGATGCCTGCAGTAGTTGTTTCATTTCCAGTTGCATGGTGGACAGAACAATAAGCAAATCCTCCACGTGGAGGCAAGCTTTGCTGTTTTCAATTCTGCGCTAACCAGCTTTACGCACATGCCGTGAATTTGAGAACCTCCTTTGCCGAAGCCGGGAAAGCTTGTCTGGATTAGAAAAGTCCTCCATAGAAACCTGACACTGTCCTGAGCTGGAGTATTTGGAATCACACACAGGAAAGGCTGGGTATTTGTTGACCTGCCTGAACGGCAGAATGTGTGTGCGGTTGTCTCCAATTACAGCACTCCAGGAAGCATCACCCCAAAAGTGTGCTTGCTATGATCCACAGCGTGTCCTTCGGATAATCCTCATTAGCTGAGGTGGATTCTCTTTCTACATGTAACCTCTTTTCAAAATGGTATCCTTCCTGCAGTCTTTTCATGCCTTGGCCTAAGACTCTGGACACAGGCCTAGCTTTGCCCCCACCAGATCCATTTGATAGTTTTTCATGAATCACCAGCTCTCCTGGAGAAACTCAGGGTTCTAATTATTGAAGAACCATGCATAGGAAACTGGAGATAAGCCACAGGTAAGACTTTCCCACCTGTTTCCTAAAAAGGGAAGAAGGTCTCATTGGAAGTCCCCTAACATTCAAATGGCAGGAGCTATCTTATTTCCACCCAAGAATCCAGCTCTGAGTTAGTGGTGAGACCTAATCACCAATCATTCTCTGGGCAATTCCTCATTTTTCACTTTCCATCTACAATGACCCCATCACTGGAAGTGGAGCTTGCCCTGGAGAATGCTATATTGAAAAAGGCCTTGCTCTCTGATCTTTCTCAGTCCTCCTGCAGGTGATCGTTCATTCTCTTCCTCCCCTTTCCCATGCCATGCTGATGATTAACCTTCAACAGATCTGATTCTGCCCCGCCTTCTTCCTGTTGCTCATTCCACTGAGCCTCTCTAGCTCTGAGCTGAAAACCAAGATGATAAGGATGAGGTCTTTGGTCTTGGGGAGGAGCTTCCTGCTTAGTTATCCAGTTATACTTATAAAGAAATAATCCTAGTACTGTGTGATTAATGATCTAAAGGACATTCAAGAGCTATGGAATCCTTGAGGAAGGAGTGTGTAATTATTTATCTGGAGAAGTGGGATGGGGCAAGAGATTCCAGGCAGTGGGAAAAAACATACCAGATAGAGGCACGGGGCCATGAAACCACATGGAGAAGAGCTTATAAGCAGTTCCTTCAGAGAAACAGTGTTTTCATAAATCTCATCTTAGAAGCTCTGTGTGGAAGGGGCCAGTGGGGGAGGAGGGGCAGTGACATTCAAGAGCGTTTTAAATCACCTCCCCACATTGCATGGAACTAAGGTGAGTCCTGTCTGGAGTTGCTGCTTGGATAGAAAAATGCATATGATCCTGTACTCTGACTGTTGGAAGAGGGCTACATGGAGGGAGACAGAAAAAAATTCTACTCCTTATGAATTCTTTTTCTTAAAATGTTGCTGAAGGTAGCTCTACAAAATTAATCCCTGGCCAGGTCTTGTGTGGTTCCCGGCCTTTTCTTCACCAAATTGAGACCCCATGAACCTCCCTGTCTTCTCATCTATAGGCTCACACCAATCTCCAGGCTCTAAGATCAAGCCAGACCGGGGTATAAGTAACCTATATGGAATTTCCACACAAATCAGGAAAAGGCATCTTCTTCTGTGTGGTCCAGGGCATGGCAAGGATAAGACTCCCTTGAGAGTACTAAGAAAACAGCACTTTTTTTTTTTTTGAGACAGAGTATTGCTCTGTCGCCCAGGCTGGAGTGCAGTGGCATGATCTCAGCTCACCACAACCCCTGCCTCCCGGGTTCAAGCTATTCTGCCTCAGCCTCCTGAGTAGCTGAGACTACAGGCATGCACCACCACACCTGGCTAATTCTGTATTTTTAGTAGAGACAGAATTTCACGTGTTGGCCAGGCTGGTCTCAAATCCCTGATCTCAGGTGATCCGCCCGAAAAAGGCAGTACTTCTGAAGAAAGAGGCACCTACTTCTTTAGGAAGATAGAATCCAATAATGGGGTTATGGCTTGGAGAGCATTGCTGAGCTGGGTTTTATCCCCATCCACTTCTCTCAGTCTGGGGCCCTTGCACTGATCACAATCTGTACAACCACGTGTGGCAGCTCGGGAACATGAGCTCTGGCCAGAGAGTTTTAAGGATCAGACATGAGTTCAGTACTGCAAGGTTTAGAATTGAGTCACTGCTGCCACTAGTCCCTCTCTGGCCTGATGTCCCAGCTCTGAGCAGTGGGCTTTGTCTCTGCATCCCAGACTAGTTTCTGCCTTGTTGTGGTTCTGCGCACGGAGCCTCATGTGGCCAAGCTGTTGGAGCAGGCCTCTGCCCTACTCTCCGCCCCGAGCCCCATCCTGAACCCTTGTCTATTCTGCCAGTCCTTTAAGCACAGGATCTTGCTCTTTCTGATAGCTTTGTCCAGTTCTGTCCAAGCTGCGGCTTGTTGGGGAAGAAAGAAGGCAGGCCTGTATAGGGCTTTAGGGCTGACTGCTAGGAGAAGGAAGATGGCTGGTATTCAAAGTCTGGGGTGTATTAAAGTCTGACCTAGGCCAGGTGTGGTGGCTCACGCCTGTAATCTCAGCACTTTGGGAGGCCGAGGCAGGTGGATCACGAGGTCAGGAGTTCAAGACCAACCTGGCCAAGATGGCGAATCCCCATCTCTACTAAAAATACAAACATTAGCCGGGCATGGTGGCGGACACCTGTAATCCCAGCTACTCAGGAGGCTGAGGCAGAGAATTGCCTGAACCCAGGAGGCAGAGGTTGCAGTGAGCGGAGATCTCGCCACTGCACTGTAGCCTGGGCGACAGAGCGAGACTCTATCTAAAAAAAGGAAAGAAAAAAAACAAAAAAGTCTGACTTATAAAGAAAATTGGTCTAAGATGAAGGATGAACTCTCAGGAACAGAAAGCAACAGTATAGAGACTGCCGGCAGCCCAACCAAGAGTGATTTCCCTTTTGTGATCCTATTTTGTTTCCATAGGAAAAGTGGTGTAAGTGAATCATGATAATCCTATTTATTTCTGCAGTGATTTAGGGTAGGCCTGTGCCCTGGTTCTGGGGAAGTCTAATGAGAGCTTCTGGGAAAGATTTTCTTCCTTCGCCACCCCTGCCTGCCTTTGGAAGTTGTCACATGGGGATGTGGTATCTTGAGCTGCAGCAGCCATGTTGAGACCATGAGCGAATAAAGTTATGAAAAAAATAGGGACACTAAAACAAAGTGTTGACTTTATTGAACTGCTAAATTAATCAATCCTGTCTCTGGACTTCTTGTTATGTGAGAGGATAAATGTCCATTGGTTAAACTATTTTTGTTGAGTATTCTATTAAAGGTTAGTGAAAATAACCGATATGGAAATTATTGTTTGCTAGGCATTGTGCTGCAACTTCATAATATTCATAACAACTCTATGCAGTATATATTGCTGTTATCTCTCTTTTTGTATGTGAGTAAACTGAAGTTCAGAAATGTAAAGTATTTTTCCCAACAACATTGCAAGGAACATACTTATTTACATATATTTTGATAAATGGGATTAGTTATTTTCTTGAGCTAATTTCTTAGGAAGGAAACTACAGGCTTGAAGAGTGTACATAGTGTTATTGATTAAATGTCTGTGTCCTCCCAGAATTCATATGTTGAAGTTCTTACCCTCACTGTGACTGTATTTTGAGACAGGGTCTTTAGGACCTAATTAAATAAAGTCGTAAGAGTGGGGCCCTGATCAGATAGGCTTAGTGTCCTTGTAAGAAGAGATACCAGATAGCCCCCTCTCTCCACGCACACACAAAAAAGAGGTCATGTGAGGACATAGCAAGAAGGTGATTGTCTGCAAGCTACGAAGAGAGCCCTCACCAGGAATGGAATCAGCTAGCACCTTGATCTTGGACTTCCTAGCCTAGAACTGTGAGAAATAAATTCCTGTTGTTTAAGCCCTCTAATTTATAGTATTTTCTTGTGGCAGCCTAAGCTGACTAAAAGGTTTTTGATACCTACTGCCAAATTGTCCTCCAGAAACCCTATACCAGTTGGCATTCCTACCAGTAGCATATAAAAAATACATATTTCCCTGTGCTTATACCAGTACTGAATGTAACCTTAGAAGAACTGAATTTAAATTGCAGTACACCTTACAGCATCTGGATATGCTTGGATAAACCACTCCCCTCTCTGAGACCCAGTATCCTCATTTGTCAAATTAGCATCATAATAATCCCTGTCTTGTTGGTGCCATCTCACAGCACTGTTGGGAGTTCCAATGAGATGAAGTATGAGAAGATGTTTTGCAAACTGTGAAGGAAAACATAAGTATTGTTGGTGGTGTTATTCATCGCACTGCCTCAGTAGAATAAACTGTAGAATGTTTAGGAGGTCAAATTAAACAGTCAAAAATAATTTTGCGGTGTTCAGTCAGCTCCAACGGTGTGAAAATTAGTCAAAATGAGAAATGCATGAATGCTTTGGTTACAGTCTCGAAGGTCAACTTGAATCTGAATTCAGTGTCGGCTGGACCCAAATAATTTTCTGATTCTAGAAAAGTAGCTCCAAAGAGTCTATGCACTTCCCTTTCCTCATTGCAGAATTATATTCCTATGTTGCTACTTCGTATCTTCCTACTAGGTGGACATTCTTAACCTTTCTGGATCCTATCAGAGAAACCTTGTTCATCATTTCATTTCCAAATTATGAAGACCATCTGGGCCTGACTGAAGATGCTTGTTTCTTCCTCTTCCCTAACGCCCTTTCCACTAGTGTGGACTGCAGGTATGGACATAGGGATGGGTGGGTAAGTATTAAGTGCTATGAGCTCCAAGGAGGAAGAAATTCCATATGTACAACCAGATAGTGCATGTGTGTGTAATGCTTATTTTATGCCCATTTAATTAATGCCATGATCACTATTGCTTCTAGTAGTTAATTTGATTTTCATTAGTAACAGAAAGATAGACCAACTCCTTGAAATCAGAGAGAGCTTTAAAAAACGCTCAGCCAGGAGGTGTTAAGTATTTCACTAAGTGTGAGACTTCTGGCAAAACCCCCATCTCAGCATTCAGTTGTTCTCTTTGTTAACAGTTGTTGACAGAGATACAGGAATAGATTTTGACCAGCAATTCCATAAGTACTTTACTCTACTGAAATCCATTTTTTTGATTTATAAACTGCACATTTAATGTAAATAGCACAATATTCCCCTCGTCACAGAGTTGATATAGTAATGATGAATGTCTATAAGTGATAATTACTCTGCATTTAGGGTTCTCTGTGTGATCTTGGCTCACTGCAACCTTATATAAATCTTATACAAACAGTTATATCTCGAGCTGGCCCTAGGCAAAATTGTAAAATGGTCTAATAAATTATCTTTTACTTATATCTTATGTTCTACTATATATATGGTGTAGACTCCCAGGAGTGGGATTTCTGGGTCAAAAGGTATGTCAAATTTGTCTTCTGTTATTGTCAGATTGCTCTCCAAGAAGACATTAATCTAGCAATGTGTAGTACATTTCTCCTGCAAACCCACCGACAAAAGATGCTATCTATTTTTAGAAGGTTTTGAGTACAGTGCTGTATAAAGTGATATGATGATGTGTACTTACTTGCATTTCTATGACTATTAGTAAATTTGAGCATATTTTTACTGTTCTTCAAGCCTTGTATAAATTTTAACCATTCAAGTTTTTTCTTTTACTATCTTCCATTACATCTACAGCAACCAGCCATTTTTCTTTAAACACAAAATTAATCTATTTTCCATAAATAACACATCCACTATCAGAACATATATTCCTATTTCTTTGCCACTATATCCCTCCATCACTCACATCAATTACAATTTTGACTAAAGTCATTAACTTTGAGGTACGTCTACTTTTTCACTTTCTGGAATTTCTATATTCAGATGCTTGGGGGACTAATGCTCTAATGTTCTTATCACCCTGTTGCTCCATTTTTAATCTCTGTACCTTTTTTTTTTTTTTTTTGAGACAGGGTCTCTCTCTGTTGCCCGGGCTGCAGTGCAGTGGCGTGATCTCAGCTCAACCTCTACCTCCCCACTTCAAGCAATCCTCTTGCCTCAGTCTCCCAAGTAGCTGGGATTACAGGCGTGTGCCACCAGGCCTAGCTAATTCTTGTAGTTTTAGTACAGATGGCATTTCACCATGTTGGCCAGGCTGGCCTCAAATTCCTGACCTCAAATGATCCACCCCCACTCAATCTCCCAAAGTGTTGGGATTACAGGCGTGAGCCACCATGCTCGGCCATCTCTGTACCTTTTTGTTCTATTTGCTGGTAGCTCCTAAACTTCCTGTCCCACCCCTTCTATTGAATTTTTCGTTTCTGCTTTCATGTTCTTAATTGTGAAGAACTTCTTTTTGTTCTCTGAACGTGTCTTTTAAAAATGCTATTCTATTCTTATTTCATGGATGCAGTATCTTAAATCTGAATGTATATATTTTAAAAAGAGTTCTCTCACTCTCAGCATTCTCTCTAATTGCTGTTTTTGGTCCCTGTCTTCCATGTAAAAAACATTCCTTGGGGGCTGGGCGCAGTGGCTCATTGCTGTAATCCCAGCACTTTGGGAGGCTGAGGCGGGTGGATCACGAGGCCAGGAGATCAAGACCATCCTGGCTAATACAGTGAGACCCTGTCTCTACTAAAAATACAAAAACTTAGCCGGGCGTGGTGGCGGGCGCCTGTAGTCCCAGCTACTCGGGAGGCTGAGGCAGGAGAATTGCTTGAACCCAGAAGGTGGAGGTTGCAGCGAGCCGAGATCACACCACCGCACCCCAGCCTGGGCGACCGAGCGAGACTCCTTCTCAAAAAAAGAAAAAACAAACAAACAAAAAAAACATTCCTTGGATGTCTCATCATCCTTAGTTGTCTGCTGTTAGTTGACAGTGGGGAGCTAAGAGGCTGGCTGGTGTTCTGGGTGTGTTAGGTGGGCTTGTGGAGTGCAGAGTGACCCCACTGTTTGGATTTGTGAGGAGCTCTATTCCCTACCCCTCCACTGTCCCCCTTCCCACTGCACCACATCAACATGTTTAGATCTATCTTCTTGTCCAAGTCTTTTGAGAAGAATCTTCAGTCTCTTGCCTGGAGGGTGAGAGCTTGACTGTTCGCATTGTGGATGTTGAGAAGGACTGGAAGTCTACGTGTTTTCATTTAATCCCCCTTAAGTCCAGGCTGACAGGGAGACAGCCTTTCTTCTCCCTTCTCCAAAGAATGAAGCCTAACTCTGGGGTGAGGAAAGGAGTGTGGAGTAGAAAGGGATTGAAGAGTCTGACTGTGTCTTAAACAGATTTCAAACCATCCTTATTTTAGTTTCTCACTTTGCCCCCACTTCCAGAGGCACCTAGTGCCTCCCATTCCTGAGCTTTTGGAGAATACTGTGTTGTAAATCAAGTTGATTCTTCACCTTTCCCATGGATGACTTAAACCCTCTGATGTGCTAAGCCAGCTCTCATTCTTATGTCTGCTTTCCAAACTCAGACTTTGTATTGCCTCCTCTCGAATTCTCCATGTCCTTAAAGCTCTGTCTTCTTTCATTGCAAAGTCTTTTGTTAGGTCAGGCGCGGTGGCTCACGCCTGTAATCCCAGCACTTTGGGAGGCCGAGGCGGGAGGATCACCTGACGTCAGGAGATCGAGACCATCCTGGCCAACATGGTGAAACCCCATCTCTACTAAAATACAAAAAAATTAGCCAGGTGTGGTGGTGTGCACCTGTAGTCCCAGCTACTTGGGAGGCTGAGGCAGGGGAATCGCTTGAACCCAGGAGGCAGAGGTTGCAGTGAGCTGAGATCACACCATTGCACTCCAGCCTAGTGAAAGACCAAGACTCTGTCTCAAAAAATAAAATAAAATAAAATAAAACATAAAAAAATCTTTCATTATAGTTTTTGGAAGGACTGAAATTAGATGTACTCTTCAATCCTATAGTAGCAAATTTTTCTTTATTACTTTGTTTTATGTGTCTTCCTTGCAATTAATATTAACCTAGGATTTTTTTTAAAACTCAGTCTCTGCTTTGTAGTTTAATGATTGATGTATTAGATTTTATCTCATATATCTGACTTTATATTTGTTATTTATTTTATACATTTTTATATTATTTTCTTTTTTCCCTTTCTTTGGTAGGTTTGATCAAGTTCAATTTGTTCCTTTTCCCTTGATAATTAGTATGTTTTTCCATTCTGTGTTCCCTTCCTGTCTCTCATAATTACATAGACATTTCTTTATGATTTTTGAAAACAAGATACCAATTATTTCCCTAATCCAGATGTCCTTTAAACTTCATGCTTTCTCCCTCCATCAGAATACATTTCCTCATTCTTCTGCCTTTCCTCCCAGCAAACGAGACCTTTGGAACTTTTTTTTTTTTGAGACGGAGTCTCACTCTGTCTCCCAGGCTAGAGTGCAGTGGCGCGATCTCAGCTCACTGCAACCTCTGCCTCCTGGGTTCAAGCGATTCTTCTGCCTCAGCCTCCCTAGTAGCTGGGACTACAGGCGCGTGCTGCCATGCCTGGCTAATTTTTTGTATTTTTAGTAGAGACAGGGTTTCATCGTGTTATCCAGGATGGTCTCGATCTCCTGACCTTGTGATCCGCCCGCCTCAGCCTCCCAAAGTGCTGGGATTACAGGCGTGAGCCACCGCGCCCAGCTGACCTTTGGAACTTTTATGCTACATCTTTCTCACCCCTACATTCGACTCTCATCTCCAATACCTTGACAAAATAGTTAAGAGCGTTTGATTCTGGACTCCCATTAGAATTTCTTCTTCTGGTATGCTTCTTCTTTAAGGGTTCCTCTTTGAAAATAATCCTCGGATAGTGTGTTTAGAGACTTTGTATCCGGAACCAGACTGCTTGGATTTGAATCCTGATTCTGCCATTTCCTGATTTTGTGACTATGGATCAGTTATTTAATCACTTTGTGCCTCTGTTTTCACCTTGGGGAAATGGAGTTAACACTAGTACCATCTTCATAGAATTTTTATTTATTTTTATTTATTTATTTATTTATTTTTGAGACAGAGTCTCACTCTGTCACCCAGGCTGGAGTGCAGTGGTATGATCACGGCTCACTGGAACCTCAATCTCCCGGGCTCCAGTGATCCTCCCACCTCAGCCTCCCGAGTAGCTGGGACTACAGGTACACACTACCACACCCAGATAATTTTTTGTAATTTTTATAGAGACAGGGTTTTACCATGTTGCCCAGGCTGGTCTCAAACTCGTGGGCTCAAGTGATCTGGCTGCCTTGGCCTCCCAAAGTGCTGGGATTATAGGTGTAAGCCACCACACCTGGCCCCTGACAGGAATTATGTGAGAGTTAAATTAGTTACTTTATGAAAGATACTTAAAACAGTACTTGGTTCACAGTTCAATAAATGTTAACTAATTAACATTTTAAAACACATTCATAAATATTATATCATTATTCTATGATATATTAAGATATATTTATGTGTCTGTGTGTGTGCATATATATTATCTATCGATGTATCCATCTATCTATATCTTTTCTTTTTTTTTTTTTTTTTGAGATGGAGTTTCACTCTTGTCGCCCAGGCCGGAGTGCAATGGCGCGGTCTCAGCTCACTGCAACCTTTGCCTCCTGGGTTCAAGTGATTCTCCTGTCTCAGCCTCCCAAGTTGCTGAGATTACAGGCATGCGCCACAACACCCAGCTAATTTTTGTTACTTTTAGTAGAGACGGGTTTTGCCATGTTGGCCAGGCTGGTCTCAAACTCCTGACCTCAGGTGATTCACCCACCTTGGCCTCCCAAAGTGCTGCGATTACAGGCGTGAGCCACTGCTCCCGGCCCCGTCCATCTGTATCTTATTTTCTTTTCCTCTTCCTCTGTGCCTTGGAATTTCATTATGATTTAAACTGGCATGTGGTTTGGATATAGGATTTTTGGATTGTGACCATTTTCTCTCAAAATTCTTTTCCTTCATAATTTCCATCGTGTATATTTTTGCTTTATGCTTTAAGATATTTATTCTATTAAATATTTTATGCCACTATTTTGGACCTCAACATGGCCTTCCTTTCTTCCAACTCATGCAATATTAGTTGGGAAATTGTAATTTTTAGCTCCTGACTGATTTCAGACTTGAATTTGGACTTCCTTCACTGTTCTCCCAGAGGCCTTTCCCCATCTCTCTTTCTCTTGGCATGTGTAAATCTGAACAATCTACCTGGTTGCTCGCTCTCTGCTCACTGCGGCTGGAGTGCAGTGGCATGATCTCAGTTCATTGAAACCTCTGCCTCCTGGGCTCAAGCAATTCTCATGCCAGGCTGGAGTGCAGTGGCACAGTCTTGGCTCACTGCAACCTCTGCCTCCTGGGTTCAAGCAATTCTCCTGCCTCAGCCTCCCCTGTAGCTGGGATTACAGGTGTGCCACCATGCCCAGCTAATTTTTGTATTTTTAGTAGAAACGGGGTTTCACCATGTTGGTCAGGGTGGTCTCAATCTCCTGACCTCAGGTGATGATCTGCCTGCCTCGGCCTCCCGAAGTGCTGGGATTACTTATAGGCGTGAGCCACCACGCCCGGCCATATAATGCCTACTTAAGCATCAATTGCAGGCCTGTTCAGTGTTGCTCACATGGTTCTGGTCTGCACTGGGCAAGGGCATTTGGCAGTAAGGAAGTAGTGTGCTTGGTTTAAAATAGCAGCTTCTGTGGTTCTTTTTAGAGGCATCATTTCTGCCCAAATCTGGGGTGCCTTTTCATTGATCTATATTTGGGAGTTAACTCAAATAAAAGGAGAGTTTTATTCTAATTAATTAAATTAAATTAATTAATTTATTTATTTTTGAGACAGAGTCTTGCTCTGTCGCCCAGGCTGGAGTGCAGTGGTGCAATCTCGGCTCTTTGCAACGTCTGCCTCCTGGGTTCCAGAGATTCTCATGTCTCAGCCTCCCAAGTAGCTGGGACTACAGGCATGCGCCACCATGCCTAGCTAAATTTTGTATTTTTAGTAGAGGCAGGGTTTCGCCATGTTGACCAGGCTGGTCTCGAACTCTTGGTCAAAATTGATCTGCCCGCCTCGGCATCCCAAAGTGCTGGGATTACGGGTGTGTGCCACTGCGCCAGGCCTTATTTTGTTTTTATATTTATTTATTTATTTTTGAGACAGGGTCTTGCTCTGCCACCCAGGCTGGAGGGCAGTGGTGCAATCACGGCTCACTGCAAGCTCGACCTCTCGAGCTCAATTGATCCTCCCACCTCAGCCTCTCAAGTAGCTGAATCTACAGGTGTGAGCCACCACACCTGGCTAAGCTTTGTATTTTTTGTAGAGACAGGTTCTTGCTATGTTACCCAGGCTGGTCTCAAACTCTGGGCTCAAAAGATCCACCTGCCTTGGCTTCCCAAAGTGCTGGGATTACAGGCATGAGCCACTGCATCTGGTTATGATTTTTAAAATTCAAAAGCAGAGTATAGATGGAAACCTAAATGACAGCAAATAATAATAATAATAAATTCTCAGAGACTGTAGGGTGTAGACCAGGCCCTGGATTAATGGGAATGTCTACATTCCATCCCCTTGAGATCAAATATTCTAGTCAAAGTGAGTCACCCAAGGTTACTTTCGATAGAACGTGGGTGTGGAAAGGCTTGGACAAGAAAATCTAGGAGCCACAGGAGGCCAGATGCTTCTCTCTACAGGAGACTTGACCTTTGACACAGAGCCCTGAGGAAATCTTGACTGTTTTCTTTAGTATTTGATCCTCAGCTGATGCAAACCATTTATTTATGTTTGCCCATTGGACAGCAGGGGGTTTGGGCTGTTTTCACGTCTATAAAAGGTAGTGCAGAGTGCTTCTTTTGATGTGTCCTGCCTCTGCTGTGGCCTCACCATGTCGTGCTAACTTGGTCTTCCCCATGTAGGGCTCTGGATCCCACTCCTAAAAACTCTAATTTGAGGATCAGAGTCTGAAATAGCCCAAAAGGTATCCTGTTTAGCTTGTCATTTAAATAGCTAAGCCCCTGCCACGACCATTTAAAACCATCTCACCTTTCATTTAGCTAAGCAGTTCTTTTTTCAAATTTGGCTTGTTTGTGTTTTTCTCTATTCACCGCAATTCTGCATCTATAAAAAGCATTGATGGAAGGAGGAAAGAGTGAAATCAACATTCTTTTTAGTAGAGGGCCTTAGTTGGAATTGCAGAAATATCAGGGAACTTAGCAATAAAGGCCTCCAGAGTTATCCCTGAGTGCAGGGGGCCAGAGTGGTCACGGTCATGGCCTGGATGTGAAACTTGACTTCAAAAATGACTAGCTTTTTGACCGTAGGCAGGTTATTTGACCTCCCTTTACCTCCGTTTCCCCATCTGTAAAACTGGGGTGATAATAGTTCTTGCCTCATGGGTAGGACTGGTTCAGAGACTCTTGTTCAAATTTCAATGAAATGAAAATGCTGGGCCCCTTGTTCAGCTTTCAAGATGGCAGCAGAATAACATCAAACCAAGTGTGGGACCCCTCTGAGCATGGGCCCTGTGACACTTGCCAGGAAGCTGGCCCTGCTCGCAGGATCATTGTGAGAACTGAATTAATTATTGTATTTAAAGCCCTTAATGTACTACCTGGCACATATGCAATCTATGTAAACATTAATTAAATCTAAAAAATGACAGCAGAGTAATCTGGGAACCAGAGAAATTGTTACTAGCCCAGAGTAACGCAGTGAATTGGTGGTAAAGCGAGCCTTGGATTCGAACTGTTCTGTGGCTTTCTGCATAGTTTGTTTATGTATACTCTAGTGGTTTCTTCCGTCAAGCTCTTTCATTGAATCAGCATTTTTGAATGCTTTTCTATATCCCATGTGCAACAGTAAACAGTGGCATTGGGTAGTTCATGAGTTTTGTTTTTATTTGTTATTTCTATTTCTAGTGCTATAGCAGGCTAGAATAAATCTTAAGCTATACTAACTCTGTCACTGAACAAGCCGTGAGATTGTTACCTTATTAAGTCACATGAATTTAGAAGAGTCAAGTAAATGACATCCAGGATCTTGGTATCAACACGTGAAGAAAACATTTATAAGTACAAATATTTAAAAAATATAAATGTAAATATAAATGATGGATGAGTTTTCTCATGTAAAATCAGAGGATGATTTAGATGATCTGAAAGAAGTCTTCTAGCTCTAACATTAGTAACAGAATCACATGGGCCTCAATTCTTTCCTACTGCCCATGTAGCTACAAATGGAAAGATCTCGTTAAAATGACTATTTTTTTTGTTCCTAATGTGTCCTTAAAGAAAATTATTAAAAATATCTCAGGTCAATGACAGATAAAATTTTCCTAAAGTCTTCCTTTAAGAAACCCAAAGAGAGTACAGACTTCTGTCTGTATTCTGATTCATCTTCATTTAGTTTTTCTCGATAAACAGGGAATGTCATTCTTGTTCATTCTGAATTTCAGAATCTAAATTTGGAAAAAGAATACTAAAGGCATGCTAATTAGGCTCTTCAAAGAGTTCTTTAAAAATTTCCATATATAAATAATTTTATCATTCACGGTGTGAATCAGCTATAGTTACTCCAAAAAGCTTTTTAAAGCAATATACTTTTTCACGTTCAGGAACGAGTTCCTGATATATAAATAACTTCCATTTCCATGGTACTTAGGCCATAAAGGGCCCTGCAGAACACACTTGTCTAATTTGAATTGTTTAGATTAATTTGGCAACCGGTGAAATATCACTTTGAGTCTAATTATTGTCATGCTCACCTTGAGTAAGGCTTTTTGTGGTTTAATAATGCATACTCTTATTTCAAACACAAAAGCATCTGTGAAATGTGTCTTAACTATCAATATATTTCTTCTATTTGACATAATTTAATTTAATTAATATAAATTACAAGATCCTAAAATCTCAAAAGAAGATAATCTCCTGTCCTTCACTAGAATTTTTCTGTTCCAGGAAAATGTCATTTTCTATTTGTGGACTCTTCTAGGAAATCTTCATTCTCATTTAGCTGGAGCGGTGATGGAAAGCTATTCCTTCGCTGATGGACTTAACAATGCTATTTCTGTATCTCATTTGTGAGGCTGGGCAGCCATTCATTCGTGGTTAATACTGTAATTCTTAAAATGTATTTTTAAGAAGTGGATAGAAATATCTGATGCTCCATTTTAGTTTGAATGCTATCACTGCTGAAGCACACACAAAACTGTCAGCAAAATGCTGTTTGTATTGGACAACTCCTATGAATTGAAAGTAGCTAAGCTAAAAAAAGGAAAATTGACAGGTGTCTTATTAGGCCCCAGCGATTAGTCATTTTTGTGTCTGCACAAGTAATTGACACTCACTTCTAAACAAGGATTGTGCATTTGCATGCTTTCAGGAAGAAGTCCTGCTGGGTGATTCTAATATACTATTTTAGGATGTGATGGCTTAATCTGAAAAATGTTTTTATGAAGAAAACATGATCTCTTTCTTGTCACTTTTCTGAATGTCCTCAGGTTTCACAGTGTGATCAGGGACTGAATGAATTTTATTCGGGTACCAAATATCTGATGACTAAATGAGTTTGGCAGTAAAATTGAGGGCTGTGTTGGTAACTACCTTCCACAGGAAGAAGAGATTATCTTTATTCTGTTCTTTTCTTGATGACTGCTGTAAAATGTATTTTTGTTTTGTTACAAACCAGTTGAATCTTTACAGAATTAAAACCAGAGAAGAAATTCTGTGGATAATTATTTTTTTATTCAGGGGTTGGCTCCACCTACTACAATTTAGAATTGTAAGAAACTTTAGAGAGTATTAATTTAATTTTATAAATTAAAAAAAAATTTTTTGAGATGGAGTCTTGCACTGTTGCCTAGGCTGTAGTGCAGTGGCATGATCTCAGATCACTGCAACCTCCGCCTTCTGGTTCAAGTGATTCTCCTGCCTCAGCCTCCTGAGTAGCTGGGACTACAGGCATGTGCCACCATGCCTGGCTAATTTTTGTATTTTTGGTAGAGACAGAATTTCTCCATATTGGTGTGAACCCCAAAATTTGCGACTGGTCTCAGTTAATTTAGAAAGTTTATTTTGCTGGGCCAGGTGCGGTGGCTCATGCCTGTAATCCCAGCACTTTGGGAGACTGAGGCGGGCAGATCACGAGGTCAGGACATCGACACCATCCTGGCCAACATGGTGAAACCCCGTCTCTACTAGAATACAAAAAAATTAGTCTGGTGTGGTGGCGGGCACCTGTAGTCCCAGCTACTCGGGAGGCTGAGGCAGGGGAATCGCCTGAACCCGGGAGGCAGAGGTTGCAGTGAGTTGAGATTATGCCACTGCACTCCAACCTGGTGACAGAGCAAGACACTGTCTCCAAAAAAAAAAAAAAAAGAAAGTTTATTTTGTCAAGATTGAGGATGCACCTGTGACACGGCATCAGGAAGTCCTGACAACATGTGCCCAAGGTGGTTGAAAAAAAAAAAGAAAGTTTATTTTGTCAAGATTGAGGATGCACCTGTGACACGGCCTCAGGAAGTCCTGACAACATGTGCCCAAGGTGGTTGGGGCACAGCTTAGTTTTATACATTTTAGGGAGGCATGAGACATCAATCAATATATGTAAGAAGTGCATTGGTTTGATCTGGAAAGGCGGGACAACTTGGAGCAAAGGCAGGAAGACTGGAAGCAGGAATGGGGCTTCCAGGTCACAGATAGGTGAGAGATGAAGGGTTGCATTCCTTTGAGTTTCTGATTAGCCTTTCCAAAGGAGGCAATCAGATATGCATCTATCTGAGTAAGCAGAGGGGTGACTTTGAATAGAGTGGGAGGCAGGTTTGCCCTAAGCAGTTTCCCAGCTTGACTTTTCCTTTTAGCCCAGTGATTTAGGGGCCCCAAGATTTATTTTCCTTTCACATTGGCCAGTCTGGTCTCATACTCCTGACCTCAGGTGATCCACTCGCCTCTGCCTCCTGAAGTGCTGGGATTACAGGCGTGAACCACCGTGCCCAGCCAGAGAGTATTAATTTTATTTTATTGTGTTTTATTTTTTTTGAGATGGAGTCTCACTCTGTCATCCAGGCTGGAGTGCAGTGGCGCGATCTTGGCTCACTGCAAGCTCCACCTGCCGGGTTCACGCCATTCTCCTGCCTCAGCCTCCTGAGTAGCTGGGACTACAGGTGCCCGCCACCACGCTGGCTTTTTGTTTGTTTGTTTGTTTGTATTTCTACTAGAGACGGGGTTTCACCGTGTTAGCCAGGATGGTCTCTATCTCCTGACCTCATGGTCCGCCTGTCTCGGCCTCCCAGTGCTGGGATTTCAGGCATGAGCCACCGCGCCCGGCCGAGAGTATTAATTTTAAATCTCTCCCTTCCAGATGAGGAAATTAAGGCTCAGAGACATTAAATGACAACATTCTTGTAGTCAAATGAGTTGAGATAAAACCAAGATGAAAGGATCTGAAGACAGTTTGATGCCATTCATGAAGCTAGAGTCCTCTTTCTTATATCTGTGTGTTAATGGCTTTTTCCACTAAAAGGCAAATTGCTAAGGTGTTGCCCACCCCCACACTCCACCTCTATGTCATTTCACTTTTGACCCCACCTCTGAAAACACTGAATATATCTAAATACATAATCAAATGAAAAAGTTTGACTTGGTGACTTTATTAAGAAAATACTGCCAGCTGGGCGTGGTGGCTCATGCCTGTAATCCCAGCACTTTGGGAGGATGAGACGGATGGACCATGAGGTCAGGAGATGGAGACCATCCTGGCTAACACGGTGAAACCCCATCTGTACTAAAAATACAAAAAATTAGCCGGGCATGGTGGCGGGCGCCTGTAGTCCCAGCTACTCGGGAGGCTGAGGCAGGAGAATGGCGGGAACCCGGGAGGCAGAGCTTGCAGTGAGCCCAGATCACGCCACTGCACTCCAGTCTGGGCGACAGAGTGAGACTCCGTCTCAAAAAAAAAAAGAAAAAAGAAAGAAAGAAAATACTGCCACCATCAACAGCAAAATGTTTCCATAGCAGCAGCCTCTCATTTTGATGATTGCTGCAACTCCCCATGTCTTTGGAGCTCTGTGTTTGAAATAAAGGTATGCATTATTAAACAACAAAAAGCCTTATTCAAGGTGAGCATGACCACAACCAGGTTGGAGAGACATCTTTGTGACACTGTGCAGGAATGAAGTCATACCCCAAATCGACTGCACCCTTTGGGTAGCCTATGTTGTCATCCCACAACCAACTTCGAGTTAAGCCTCACTGCCTCTTTATATCTCCAGAACACAGAACTCCAGAAGCATTGGGGAATAATGTGGATTTTACTGGATGTTTCATAGTGGTACGGGGAGGATGGTTTCATCACATGGCCCACAGGAAAGCTTAGATTGATTTTTTGGACCTCTGTCTGTGACAGTTAATGTTTTTCTTCTCTCCCTGTCCCCTTTCTTCCCTCCCTTTTCCTCCTCCCTTTTAAAATCCCCTTTATTATCTGTAGCCACTCAGCTGCAGCCTGAAGAATATATGTTCCCCCACCTCCCACCAGCAAAACAACAGCCTGTGGTAAACTATGAGCACACATGTTCTTCCTACATGCCTTTTGGGGGCAAGGATCTTTCAATTCGCTTGGCCATACCTGTGGGTTTGGGATATTGATTCTTCACAAAAACAGATCTAAAGTTAAAAGGTTAACTTGGGCCTGGGCGCGGTATCTCACGCCTGTAATCCCAGCACTTTGGGAGGCCGAGGCGGGCAGATCACGAGGTCAGGAGATCGAGACCATGCTGGCTAACATGGTGAAACCCCATCTCTACTAAAAATACAAAAAGAATTAGCCAGGTGTGGTGGTGGGCGCCTGTAGTCCCAGCTACTCAGGAGGCTGAGGCGGGAGAATGGTGTGAACCCGGGAGGTGGAGCTTGCAGTGAGCCGAGATCGCACCACTGCACTCCAGCCTGGGCGGCAGAGCAAGACTCCATCTCAAAAAAAAGGTTAACTTGGACCTGGGTCTGGCAGTAGACAAAACTACAGATATTGGCAAAGTAAACCAGGATCTCTTAACTTTTCTTTTTTCTTTTTTTTTGAAACAGTCTCACTCTGTTGCCAAGGCTGGAGTGCAGTGGTGTGATCTTGGCTCACTGCAACATCTGCCTCCTGGGTTCAAGCGATTCTCCTGCCTCAGCCTCCTGAGTAGCTGGGATTACAGGTGCGTGCAACCACACCTGGCTAATTTTTGTATTTTCAATAGAGACAGAGTTTCACCATGTCGACCAGGCTGGTCTTGAACTCCTGACCTCAGGTGATTTGCCTGCCTCGGCCTCCCAAAGTGTCTTAACTTTTCTCCATGTGTCTTAACTTTTCTCCTTGTGTCCCTGACTTTTATGGGTACCTTCCCTATTAGGCACTTGTATCCCAGGTTCAATTTAGTTCCAGAAATATTTATTGAGGCCCTGCTAAGGGCAAGACACTGATCATGTGTCTTTGGTTGAATTGGGGGTGACAGTGGGGTGGTAAATGGAAGCAACACAATGTGGTACTCAGTGCATTAGCAGGAGAATTAACAAAGGATTTTTTTTTTTTTTTTTTGAGACGGAGTCTCGCTCTGTCGCCCAGGCTGGAGTGCAGTGGCGCAATCTCAGCTCACTGCAAGCTCCGCCTCCCGGGTTCACGCCATTCTCCTGCCTCAGCCTCTCCGAGTAGCTGGGACTACAGGCGCCCGCCACCACGCCCGGCTAATGTTTTGTATTTTTAGTAGAGACGGGGTTTCACCGTGGTCTCGATCTCCTGACCTCGTGATCCGCCCGCCTTGGCCTCCCAAAGTGCTGGGATTACAAGCGTGAGCCACCGCGCCCAGCCGAACAAAGGATTTTGGGAGGACAGGGGTTGAAATGACTACACAGAGGAGGTGACAGGAGTGAGGGCCTTGATCTATGAAGGCACCAAGTTGACAATGAGGCCATAGTATCTGAAAACACTGAGAAAAGTTCAGTGAGACCCCACTGTAGGGAGGGTGGGAGCATGAGATGGGTATGGAGGAAAGGAGGACAAATTATGAAGGACTTTGGATGCCAAACTAAAGACGTGATTCTTTAGGCAAGAGTGAGCCAACAAATGGATCTTTAAACATTTTAATTTTTGTTTAAGTTTTGCATGCACGTATGTTAAGGAGTCAAATAGCTCTGCAAGATTTATTACAAAAAACCCAAGAGGGCTCAGCCCTGCTACTTCCCATATTCCCCATTCCAGAGGTAAACACTGTCTAGATGATGGTGCTGGTCTTTACCTCCCACTTTCGTGAGATGAGTTTGCATGACTATTTCTTGCTTTTACCAGTCTCGGCCATATCTATTGGCTTCTCCCCATGGAGGATGAGGATTTGGCTCTCTCCCTGCATCCCCACAACATCCCACACACAAACACCCTTTCTCTGCCACCTCCTTTCCACAGTGTAATTTTTGTTAGATCAACATTCAGTATTGACAATATTAGGCTCATGTAAATGTATTCACAGCTGAGGCAAATAGTCAATGATGGTTATTTTTACTTTACAGTAGAGTTTCAGCCCTGTCCCTGGAGGGCAGGCTAAATTTTTTTTTTGTTTGCTTGCCTTTTTATTCCATGTACTCATCACTAATTCAACCCTAAAGGTCTTTGCCCTTCTGCCAGTTGCCTAAATGTCTTCTCAGTATGGCATCAATCAAGCAGTCTAACCATTTCCTATTCCTAATGGAGCCATTCTTATGGCTTTCAGACCTGCTTCTGTGAGGTCTGGCACACAGGGTCACTCTGTGATTCCTTTTTATTGTCGTCCTGAAGGGCCATTTTACCCTGTGTGCTGTTGGGCCTTTGTGTTTCCTGTGTTCCAGGCTTTCTCTTTCCTGGTTTACACCAGTAGCTTTTTGAAAAACGTGCGTGGGATATAAAAATTTTGTTGAAGACCTTAATCCTAAAACTTTTTTTTTTTTTTTTGAGATGGAGTTTCACTCTTGTTGCCCAGGCTGGGATACAGTGACATGATCTCGGCTCACTGCAACCTCCGCCTCCTGGTTTCAAGGGATTCTCCTGCCTCAGCCTTTTAAGTAGCTGGGATCACAGGCGCCTGCCACCATCCCTGGCTAATTTTTTTGTATTTTTAATAGAGATGGGGTTTCACCATGTTGGCCAGGCTGATCTTGAACTTCTGACCTTAGGTGATCCACCCACCTCAGCCTCCCAGAGTGCTGGGATTACAGGCATGAGCCACCATGCCTGGCGTTTAGTCTTAAAATTTGATTGATAGTTTAGTCAGATATGGAACTTTGGGTTGGAAATAATTTTTCCTTTAGAATATTGAAGATTAGTTCCATTTCCTACTGGTTTCCAGCATTGTTATGGAGAAATATGAAAACATTTCTGGTTATTGATTGTTTTTATGAGATCTTATTTTTTTCCTCCTTGGAAGCTTGATCTTTTGTTTCCAGTTTGGGGAATTTTTTTTTTTTTTTTTTTTTTTTTGAGACAGAGTCTGGCAATCTATTGGTATCTTTGTATATTTGTGTATTTGTATTTTCGTATATTTGTATCTTTGGCACCAATGAAAAGGTATTTCCTACAAAGGCAATTTGAGCCATATACCATAAACAGGATTTTGGTGTGTCAATGAAGAGATTTAATTTTGGCAAACAAATGGGTCTTACACTTTATGAGCTCTGGAACTTTGGGCAAATCATTGAAACTTTATAAGTCTCAGTTCCTCTATAAAGCAGGAATTACAGTAGCTATCTTAAAGGGGTGTTTTGTGCATCAAATTACAACATGGGTATGAAAAGGGCCTAGCTGAGTGTTTGGGACATAGTATTTGCCCTACATAATTCATTTCTCATCACCTTAAAACCAGAATATTTCATGGAATTTTGACATATCCTACTCATGAAGGTATTAGCATAGAATGTTTGAGTCTCTTTTCTTTCTTTGTCTTTCTCTCTCTCTCTTTTTCTTTCTCTCTTTTCTTTCTTTCCTTCTCTCTCTCTCTTTATTTTCCTTCCTTCCTTCCTTCCTTCCTTCCTTCCTTCCTTCCTTCCTTTTCTTTCTTTAATCAATTTGAGGAATAGGCTGGGCATGGTGGCTCATGCCTATAATCCCAGCACTTTGGGAGGCCAAGGTGGTGGATTGCTTTAGCCCAGGAGTTCGAGACCAGCCTGGGCAACATGGTGAAACCCCACTTCTACAAAAAATACAAAAATTAGCTAGGCATGGTGACATATACCTGTAGTTCTGGCTACTTGGGAGTCTGAGGTGGGAGAATCACTTGAGCCTGGGAGGTTGAGGCATCAGTGAGCTATGATTGTGCCACTGTACTTCAGCCTGGGCAACAGAGTCAGACCCTGTATCAGAGGAAGATATATATATATGAGGAATAATGCCTTTCTTTCCCAACTTCATTCATGAGACCCTATTGCAGGCTTCATCTGTTCAAGTACTCTACCCATTATCTACAGTGAAGGAAATGGCACTCAAGTTTGGGCAATGACTGTCTTACCTGGGAATTCTGAGGGAAAAGATCTTCTCTTCATGGGTTTGTGAAGCTGGTAGGACATAAATGTAGGCAGCTGGTGGCCAACTTATGGGAAAACTCCATCTGAGAATGAAGCTAATATAAAGAAAGCTGACCATGAAGTGGAGTAAGTTAGTTCCTTAACGGTATCAGTTGTGCCTTTGGTAAATCAATGTCTAAAACAAAAAGGCCCCTGGATTTCCTGCTTTTGTGAACCAATAATTACCTGTTGGTATTCAAGCTAATGTTAAGTTGGTTCTTGACTCCTGCAACTAAAAGAATATAGGCTCATTCAGAGCTAAACTTCTTTTTTCTTTTGTCTCATTCACATGGGAGGTTTGGTTGGCATTTGGTCCTTTCTTGCAGTAGGAGGATTTCCAAGTAAAGACATAAACCAGAAAGGTAGTGAGCCAGGTCTTTAATGAGCCATGCCGTTCAGTGTTTGGGATTCTTAGAAATACTTCAATGAGTTTCCTTTATCATTTCAGTAAAGATATGACCTTAACACTGAAGCTTATTTGAGAAATGTCTGAAGCGTCCTTAGGCTACATCTCGTAGGCCTTCTGATTTTAAGAGGCTTGTATTCATGGGTAAATGTAGCTGTGGTTGGGGAAAAAAGAGAGAGAGACCAACATTTATGAACACCAGGCACTCAGCACTTTCCTCACAATGTGTTCGTGCTGCATGAAGACCAAGGATGTCACAGGCGCCAGTCAAATTTGAGTTGCAAAGCAGGCCACAGAGGGAAAGTCCTGCAAGGACTCAGTCATCAGCATGGGGAGGAGGAACTCAAACCAAATGTACACTACACAATGTGTCCCATGTTCGCGTTTGTGCACCTGTTTGGTTTCTGGAAACTGCTCCCTCATGTTAAGTTTATGTAGTTAAGTTGTAAAACAGGAAATCTTCCTTGACCCCCTTGCAGGATTTGTGAAAGGGGTGGCTTGTTTACTCAGCCCGCAGCACTCAATCCCTCACGGGATGGGGAACATGCAGGTAAGTGGGTGCAGGGGCCAGGATTAATGCCTCTGGGTGTCAGCAGGAGCAGAACTTTGTGCGGCCCTGTGACAGCATCTGGGGGGTACCCGTGACCCCTGGAGCCCTAGAGCGCATGTGTTACACTGCACTTTTTTAGCTTTGCTGTCCACGGATGGCTTAAGTGTTTAACAGCTCAATGTGACAGCCATCTGTATCCTGAGCTCTCATTCAGTGTCCAGGAAGAATCAGGTTGCACAAATGAATTGCAGATGATAAATGTAGGCAATTTTATTGCCAGTGAAACTGGCTCTTAGTGGAATAGAGAGCTGGAAAGGGAATGGAGCGGGAAGGTGGTCTTCCCCTGGAGTTTGGCCATCCACTGCCAAACTCTTCTTCGAGGCCCTGCCATCAAGCCTTCCCTCTTAAGTTAAGCTGCTTCTCACCGATGTCTAGCTGCTTCTTCTTTTCTCTACTTCTCTGCTGCTCTGCTGCCAGTGGAGGCTGGGGTTTTTCTGGGTACAGGACAGGGGTCAGGGCAGGCCAGGGTGATTTTGGAAAAGGCAGCATTCGAGTGGGAAAAGAGGAATGCGTGTTCTTACTTTGGGCTGTGGGTCCAGGCTTGAGGGTGGGGTCCTCACTGGGGACTGCCCTCTTCTACCCAGTATTTTCCTGCCTCCTGTCCGTATCAATTGTATTTTAAATTTGTTACTTTATTTGAATTTAAATTATAAAATTGGTTTATAAGAGCTTTGTAGATTTGATAAGAGTTTTATAAAAAGATTATATATAGTTTTATGCTTATACTTAAGTAATTTTATTTTCAAAATGAAGTCAATACTGGAGAATATTTTATCTTTTTTTTTTGAAATGGAGTTTTGCTCTTGTTGCCCAGGCTGGAGTGCAATGGCGTGATCTTGGCTCACTGCAACCTCTGCCTCCTGGGTACAAGCGATTCCCCTGCCTCAGCCTCCGGAGTAGCTGGGATTACAGGTGCCCACCACCAGGCCTGGCTAATTTTGTATATTTTTAATAGACATGAGGTTTCACCATGTTGGTCAGGCTGGTCTCAAATTCCTGACCTCAGGTGATCCACCTGCCTTTGGCCTCCCAAAGTCCTGGGATTACAGGCGTGAGCCACCGCACCCGGCCGATCTTTTAAATAAATGTTATTCGCTGTCTATGAAGTAGTCCCGCAAAAAAAAAAAAGTCACATCTGAATCTCACCGAGTTTCTAGATCCAATGGCTAATTTACAGTGGACAAAGAGAACAGAGAAGCATATTAAAAAACATTATGGAGGTGCAACTTTGGGAACTCTATAGTTTCTTTAACAAATAAATTTGCAAAAAAAGAGGGAGGAAGAGTAATTGTAGATTTATAAATATAAAAACTTAGCAGTCCATTGTGTGTCTGGACTTTGGATCTTGATTAAAAATTTAAAAATTAATGGAAAAAACAATTGAAAATGTTTGTGATAAAACTGGAGGTTTGAATGCTGTCTGATGATGGGTAATGTTGGGGAATTATTGTGGTGGTGGTTGTTGCTGTGATGGTGCTATTTGGTTCTGTTAAAAGAGTGCTCTTCCTTTTTGGGGTATACACTGGGATATTAACAGATGATGAGAAATTTATGTTTTCCTTAGGATAACGTTAAGAAGGTAAAGTAAATCTATCTATACTATAATAACAAGCTTTAAAATTTGGTGCTATTAGTCCTTCTAGGTTATATTCTTGGGAAAGATATAAATACTAAAATATAAGATAAACGTTATTTTCTCATACAGTCAAAAATATTAAAGGAAATTTATTCTTTCTCCAAGAGTCCGCTGTCTAGGTGTTTATAGAAATAGGAACACAGGCCAATGGTGGTGGCTCATGCCTGTAATCCCAGCACTTTGGGAGGCTGAGGTGGGTGGATCATGAGGTCAGGAGTTCAAGACCAGCCTGGTGAAGGTGGTGAAACCCCATCTCTACTAAAAAATACAAAAATTAGCCAGGCGTGGTGGCGGGCGCCTGTAATCCCAGCTACTCAGGAGGCTGAGGTAGGAGAATCACTTGAACCTGGGAGGCGGAGGTTGCTGTGAGCTGATATCACGCCACTGCGTTCTAGCCTGGGCAATGGAGCGAGACTCCATCTCAAAAAAAAAAAAAAAACACACACACACATATGTCACATTTAATTAACTTTAAATGGTAAACTCAAATTGTATAAAACCATATAAGTTTTCATAAATAAAATATTTAGATAAAAGATTAATCCATTTAGATAAATAGATAGCTAAATCAAGTTAAAAAGGCAAAACAGTGGCTATACACACATCACGTTATTCCCATCTGGGGAAACCCTGAGTTAGTCCATGCTTGCTTGTTGGCTATACAAATCAAGGGTCCAAAAACTCTGAGGATCAGGTAAAATCTGTCCCACAGCCTGTTTTGGTATGACCCAGGAGCTAAGAATGGTTTTAATATTTTAAAATATTTGGCAAATATCAAAAGGAGAATAATCTTTGGTGACATTTGGAAATTATATGAAATTCTAATATCAGTGTCTGTAGTTTTACTGGAATACAGCTATACACATTTATTTACTGTTTTTGTAAATAAAGTTTTATTGGAGTCATCCATCCATTTGCATATTGTCTATGACTACTTTCAACTTAGAACAGCAGAGATGAGTAATTGTAACAGAAAGTGTATGGCCTGAAAAAACTAAAATATTTATCTCCTGGCCCTCTACAAAAAAGGTTTGTCAACCTAGATGAAAAAACTGAGTCCTGGAGGTACGAAGTGTCTGGTCTAAACTTCCACAGTTTTTGAATGCAGCATCACAATGCAAACCTAGGTCTTCTGAATCTAGGTACCCTTTGGATGTGTTTTTTTCCTATGTTTTTGCCCCCTTGAAAAAATGATTTCTATTTACACAGTGCCTGTTTTATTTCTAGCATTGTTGCACGTACTTGTATTGCTCTTTTAATTGTCATAACAACCTGTAGGACAGGTACTATAATTATCCCCCATTTTATACTTGGGGAATTTGTGGCATAAAATTTATTAAGTAATTTAACCAAAGTCCTACAAGAGTAAGAGACAGAGCTGGGTTGGAGACTGAGGTGGCCTGACTTAAATGTTGCACATTGCTCCGTCTCCTTCAGTAAGGGAACCACAAAGCTAGTGAAAGAGAAACCATTGAGTGGTTCAGTGGTTCTAACCCCTGTCATTCTTCTCTTGAGCTTTGGGGGCACAAATGATATAGGGTTGATCATAAGCCTGAAGTGAACTTGGATTAGGAAAAGTGGCTCCCAGTTACCCTTAAAATCAAAGGCTGTGACAGTATATGATCAGAAATCCTTACACTAGAAACATACAATTTTTCTTTGTCAATTAAAATAAAAAGAAGTTCCTGGGGGAGGTGGTGTCTTGTTTTTGTCGTTGAGCCTTGATCCTTGCTTTGTGGTTTTTCATTGCATTGCCCTATGAGAAGGTTTGAGAAGGAGTAACAACATTACTGCAAGTTAGCACTGCAAGAAGGCTTCCTGGGAAACCTGGGAAACCTTACCTGACATTTCACTGGGGTCAGGAGCAGAGGAAGAGGCTCCTCCAAAGAACAATGGCACAAGACCAGCTCATAATATGCAACAGGTCTCCGTGGCACTTTCTCACCATGGCCTGCACATGCAGTCTCATGAACCAATTGGAGGAGGTGTTTATTGACTGGCGTTTTTTTCAAACGGATGTATCAGTGCTTTATAGAAAAGCATGGTTAATACGTAACTTTGGGACTTTTGCTTTACTGACTGAGAAATCTCACAACATTTTTTTATGGGGATGGAGTTGGGAAGAATTAATTGAAGAAAGTGGCAGCAAAAGAAAAGTTACTTTTCTCCCAGGGGACTCTGCCCATGCTGTACGGCACTGTTGGGGGAGCTGTGCCTTGGCTGTCCACTGGATGTTCAATCAGGATAAGGTGTCCACTGGATGTTCGATCTGGAGAGCCTGGCAAATTATAGTCTGCAGGCCAAATCCAGGCTGCTCTCTCTTTGTAAATAAAATGTTTTTGGAACACAGCCATGTTCATTTGTTTCCTGTTTTTGTCAAAAAAGTCAGAGCCCATCCATTCCTATACATGTTGTCAGTGGCTGCCTTTATGCTACAGAGGCAGAGATGAGTAGTTGTGACAGAGACCCTTAAGAGCTCACAAGTGTAAAATATTTCTTTCTTTCTGTTTTTTTGTTTGTTTGTTTGTTTTTTGAGGTGGAGTCTTGCTCTTGTTGCCCAGGCTGGAGTACAATGGTGTGGTCTTGGCTCACTGTAACCTCCATCTCCCAGGTTCAAGTGATTCTCCTGCCTCAGCCTCCCGAGTAGCTGGGATTGCAGGTGCCCACCACCACGCCTGGCTAATTTTTGTATTTTTAGTAGAGATGGGGTCTTACCATGTTGGCCAGGCTGATCTCACATTCCTGACCTTAGGTGATCTGCCCGCCTCGGCCTCCCAAAATGCTGGAATTACAGACGTGAGCCACCGCGCCTGGCTCACAAGTGTAAAATATTTCTAATATGGCCCGTTAGAGAAAAATTGTGCTGACCTCTGGATATAATGGAAGAGTGATTACTTTGCCGTCATGGAATATTTCTTTGTTGGAGACTACCGGCTGCATATGTCACATAGCAATACAGAGCTGACTTCAGAATGTTGGGGAAAATGTCTTCTCAACTCTTCTCTAAATGCTATGAATAGCCATTAAAATTTCTTTTTTAAAATTTTCAGAATGAGGGTCTACCCAGACTACTGAGTCACTATGGCAAAGCCTGGGAATGGGTATTTTTTAAAGGCACCTAGTAATCAGGTACTTTTGAGAAACACTAGCCTGGAACATACCAAGCTACATACATATTGAGTTGTACTGAGAAATTGATATTACATAATTGTGACAATAGTCTATGGTAGGAGTGTATTATTGATCATAATTCAGAAGCAAGTCTAGAGCTCAGTATATGAAAAGCTCCTTGAATATTATTGAAAATAACTTTCCAAATAACTGTAAAAACACATTTGTTGCTGAAAATAATAAAATAAAAATTATACATTATTGCCACCACCAAGAAACATACTGTTTATATATTGATGCAGAAACACATCCTTTCTGGATTGAATTTATATAATTCTATTAAATTCTTAAAATACCATGTAGTTATTTTGGGTTTCAGTTATGGGAAGGGATTTCACTTGGATTTCAGATTTGTTACTCTCTTGAAAGTGTTTGGATAAAGAGCCAAGAAATACATCGTTGCTCATATGGGAACAGAAAAGCTGGTAAATATTTATTGTAACTGTGAAAACCTTGAATTTATGTTATCAGATTCAGAAAGAGAACATTTAGACAATTTAGATGTATTTTTTTTGTTCCTTTCTCATTGTTGTCAAATTATCTTTTAATGAAATCTTTTCCTTTGTAGCCCTTTACCAACTGGGCATCTACCACACCTCTCTTGATGTCATGAGGATGTAGCTGTCAACGTTGCAGCCCACACAGTGGGCAATCCCCAGGTTCACTTTAATGATTCCAGAGAGTTCTGTGGATAAAGATCTATGCTGTGTTGGTCAGGAGCTGTTGACAGTATCATAGAAGGCAGTATTTCCATTGTGTTTAATATGTAACTGTCTCTTTCTGTCTCTGTATGGTTCTTTGAGAGCCTGATGGTCAGTGCAGAAAAGGCAGGTGCTACTTCATCCTAGGCCTGTCCATTCTGAACTGTCAGTTTCACTAGAATTCAGCCACTTCCAGTCACTGACTGCCTTGGCAATGTCAGTGTCACCACCAGCTTTTCTGAAGGCAGACCCAGGGGGCCAATTTGAGAGACAGCACAGATATGGTATCTGCTTTCCCACTGGCACACATAAGATGCAGAACTTTGATTTTCTTGGGGTGGAACTTGGGTGTCATGATAAAGATGGCTAGTGTCAGATGAACCTGGATGCTGGACCACTGAAGAAAGTGATACTTTTGTCTCCTCCAAACGAAAGCTGAGAGTCAGACTTATTCTAAACAATTTCAGTTAAATTTTTTTTTTTTTTTTTTTTTTTTTTTTTTTTGAGCTGGAGTCTCACTCTGTCGCCCAGGCTGGAGTGCAGTGGCGCGATCTAGGCTCACTGCAAACTCCGCCTCCCGGGTTCACGCCATTCTCCTGCCTCAGCCTCTCCGAGTAGCTGGGACTATAGGCGCCCACCACCACGCCCGGCTAATTTTTTGTATTTTTAGTAGAGACGGGGTTTCACCATGTTAGCCAGGATGGTCTCGATCTCCTGACCTCATGATCTGCCCACCTCGGCCTCCCAAATTGCTGGGATTACAGGCGTGAGCCACAGCGCCCAGCCAATTGAATCTTTGATACAGAGTGCATCCTGGTGTAGTGGAAGTAGCTTGAACTATTTCTAATAATTAGAAAACCTGGATCCTATCTGGGTTCTTAATTCTATTATGGTCAGTCATCCTCAAGCCTGTTATTTGAATTGTCTGCACCTCAGTTTGCTCATCTGTCAAATTGGGATGGCAATACTGACCATGACTATTGTACAGGATCTTCTGGAAGATTAAAATGAGGTCGTGAATAAGAAATTCACTTTGATAAATTATAATGCATGAGTAAGTTTTATTATAACCATAAAATAATATTAAAACAGTAATATTAATTCCTGGAAAGAATAAGCTTATATGTGAATGTTTTAATTGTCTGAGTCTGTACAGCTTTATTGTTGTATATATCATAACAAATTAGCCTTCCATTCATTAGATTAAGAAAACCTGCTGAGTCCTTTTACTTGTATATTTAATACCTTTTGAGCAGTTTTAGATTTACAGAAAAAAACAGAGTGAAATGTACGGAATTCTCATATATTTCCTCATCCCTCTAACCGCTAATTAATATATTTGCTATAATTAATGAACCAATATTGATATGTTATTCATTATTAGTCCGTAGTTTACATTAGGGTTCACTCTGTGTTGTACATTCTATGGGTTTTGACAATTGTGTAATGACGTGTATCTACCATCACAGTCTCATGCAGAATAGTTTCACTGCCCTAAAAATCCCTCGTGCTCCACCTATTCACCCTTCCTTTTTCTCTTCCTGAATCCCTGGCAACCACTGATCTTTTTACAGTATCCACAGTTTTGCCTTTTCTAGAATGTCATGTTGTTGGAATTATACAGCATGTAGCCTTTCAAGATTAGCTTCTTTCATTTAGTAATATGCACTTAAGATACTTCCATATCTTTTTGTGGCTTGATAGTTTTTATTTTTATCCCTGAATGACATTCCATTGTCAGGATATACCAGGATTTATTTACCTATTGAAGAACTTGGTTGCTTCCAAGTTTTGGCAATTATGCATAAACCTGCTATAAACATCTATATGCAGGCTTTTGGGGAAATAACAAGAAGTGTGATTTCTGGGTCACATGGTAAAAGTATGTTTGCTTTTGTAAGAAACTGCCCAACTGTTTACTAAAGTGGGATGTACTATTATGTTTTCATTCCCACAAGCATGGGATCAAAGTTCCTGTTGGTCCACCAACATTCGATGTTGTCAGTATTTTGAATTTGGGTTATTCCAATAGGTGTATAGTGGTATTTCATTGTTGTCTTAGTTTGCAGTTCCCTAATGACATATGATGTTGATTATCTTTTCATATGCTTACTTGCCATCTGTATATTTTCTGTAGTGAGATATCTTTCAGATCTTTTGCCCATTTTTTCATTGGGTTGTTTGTTTTTCTGTTGTTGAATTTTAAGAGTTCATTGTATAATTTGGATGCCAGTCCCTCATCTGATATGTGTTTTGCAGATTTTCTTCCAGTCTGTGGCTTGTCTTTGCCTTCTCCTAATATTTGTTTTACTTATTTACCATTGACTCCTTTGTGGTTGGTTGCATTTGAAGAATGAATCAAGTCATCAAGCCCAACATGGGCTCAACCTCAAACCTCACATTCTTAACCAGGATCATCGCTGCTATCATCTGAGAGTCAGCTTGTGGCCTATCCAAGTTGGCTGGGTCTGGCTGAGCTGATTGGAGCGGCCGACATTTTTGCTGACTGGAGTCATGCTATCTTTGCCAGTTTGCTGGAATAGACACAGACACCGATTGGGTCATGCTGAAGACATTCCTGTCTTGTGAAGCAAGTCTGTTTGTATTTTAAGTTTGCCAGGACTAATGAATTAAAACATTTGGACTCTCCACAACTTGCTGTTTATCAATGCCTCTGACAGGAGGAGGGTTTTCTTTTGCTCTTGCTTTTTCTAGAAACATGACAACATCCTGGCTGTTAGAGAGGCAAGGAAAGGAGAGAGGGGTTGTGAAGGGAAGCAGAAGGGAAGGGAAGGGAAGGGAGGTCCCGTGGGACGCTGGGGTCTGGGGCAGAGCAGGTAGCAGTTTGCTGCCCTGACAGCTGTCTCCACTCCTCAGATTGTCAGTGGCTGCTATGCAGCAGGTGCAGCCTGGTCTCTCACTGAGTCTCTACTCCACAAAGGCAACGACTGGCCAAGGCAGTGGCTGGCTCTGGGTTACACAAGTGCAGACACTCAACTAAGTGAGGTAAGCCAACAGGTGTGAAAACTGAACTAAATGCTCGGATCACCAGCAACTTAACCAAAGCTCTGTTACAGCTTGTAGCCGAGAGAAGGAACCTGTGGTTCATTTCCCCAGACGGTGTGATGAAAAGGCAAGTTGGTGTAGGGGCTCTTGTGGTCAACATGGTGTGGAACTCAGAGTCCACTCAGTCTTGCCACCATCCTTTCACAGGCAGACAGATGTTCCCCATTGAGCGGAGGGGAGGGACTCTAATTAGCTGTGTTTATTAATTCCATTTCCTGTAGCTGGAAACCACACCAGAGGACTATTTACAAAATCCTTGAGGCAAATTTCTACCTCTTGTGCTTGATTTCTTGGTGCGGGAAAGTGTTGAGAGATTTAGCCAAAAGAGGAGTGCAACTTTCCATCCTTAGATGTTATGCTAAAGTGATTCGGTGATTGTACAATGCATAACAGTAAAACTTTTCTTTTTAGCTAAAATGTTAAGGGAATTTTAATGGTTTCTTCTGTTGAATTTGAGACAATCCATGCCATTCCCTAGGGGTAACAAAATGCTTGATTCTGAGCAGGTAAGACTGGACAGAAGGGTGGTAGAGTTAAGATAAAACAAATCCTGAATTAAATAACAAATATTTTATTTTACCCTTTTTTAAAATTAAATGTTTCATGTTACTATTTCTTTCTAACTTGGAATTACATGATATGGACAGTGGAGAGCGTTTTGGTGCATTGCTACTTGTAGTGCTAATTAAATGGGCCAAATTATGATTCTAACTGGATAATAAACAGTTGCTGGTTTTTCTCCAAAGCTATACTAGGGTTTTAATATAAGCCTGATCTTTTTTCTTATGCTGGGTAAGATGATTCCATATGTATGTATGTCTAAATATACATGTATATATATATGCATTGGCTTTGGCTCTATAAATACTTTTAAAAACAAAATTCAGTGTTCTGGACACTATTTTTAGATAGAGGAAAGTTATGGGAAAAAGTCAGAAACCGTGCTGTGAGAAAATGTCCTGCTAACGCATTTCCCAGAATCTCTTTAAGGATGGCTAAAGAGATTATTTATACTTTGCCATTTTTAGAGATATTTCCCTTAAAATATCATTCAGGTTTTTTCATTTACTGTCTACATGAGAAGGAAAGTAGAGGGTTTAGGGGAGGTGGGACTAAAAATAGAAAAGTTAAATATATGTTTTTAAATAACAAAGATATCGTGTATTTATAACTATCTTTTCCAAGTCCCCTGTAGACATCAAATTATCAAATATCTTGGTTAAAATATATTTGGGCTAAATTCTCTGATTATAACCAGAAATATTCATGTGTTTTTGCCCATTCCATTTCATCTGCAGGATTTTTTTTTCATTCATTCTACCTTAGTTAATTAATTAAATGATGATTTGATAGCTGGAGTAGAATATCTATAGGATGTTTTTGAGTCTTGTCTTTTGCTTTTATAGATTGTAAGATGTGCAACCTTAGAAATGTTTGATAGGCTTACAGGTAGTTAGTCAGATATTTAAAGCATATGATATTCATAATACAACAGATATTTTAAAGTGGTTTTTGGTATTCTTTATTTACTTATTTTTTTTTTTTTTTTTAGACAGAGTCTCGCTCTGTCACCCAGGCAGGAGTGCGATGGTGTGATCTTGGTTCACTGCAACCTCTGCCTCCCGGGTTCAAGTGATTTTCTTGCCTCAGCTTCCCAGTTACTTGGGATTACAGGTGCCTGCCACCACGCCCCACTAATTTTTATATTTTTGGTAGAGACGGGGTTTCCTCATGTTGCCCAAGTTGGTCTCGAACTCCTCAAGTGATCTGCCTGCCTCGGCCTCCCAAAGTGTTGGGATTACAGGCATGAGCCACCACACCCAGTGACTTTTGCTATTCTTTAAATGATTCCATGAAACTCATTCTTTACTACTCTCAGATTAATCATTCAGATTTAATTTAGGCTTTTAAACATGAAAAGCTAGTCTAATCTGAAGCCATCTGATACCTTATTAAGACTGTATCTCTTTTTATCCTCCTCAATTGAAAGTAAAATACTTTATATGACCTTAAAGGGGCAGGATTGAACTGGTCAGTGTAAAAGGATACTGAGCAAGTAAGGCAGGTAGAGATATTTCCCATATTTCATTCATTCTAGATGTATATTGCAAAAGCAACTTTTTCTTGAGCCAAGGAAAAAAGATTTAAATGGGGCAGATGAATACTTTTGACATAGAAAAAGAAAGCTCAAAACTAGGAGTATCTTTAGAATAAGCAGGTAATGCTTACTAACCCTAATAACTTCACCTGTAATTTCCAAGGGCCTCTGAGTATTTAGGGAGATGACGCTGGATAAAGTGACAATGGCTCTCTCTTGCTGTCACAGCTGGAAGACCCAGGAGAAGGCGGAGGCTCAGGTGCCCACATGATCAGCACAGCCAGGGTACCTGCCGACAAGCCCGTCCGCATCGCCTTCACCCTCAATGACGCCTCAGGTATACTCCGCTCTGGAAGAAGCGTTGTCTCCCTCATACCCCACATTTCCAGCATCTTTTCTAATGCCACGCCTCTGTGGAAAATTTAAAGTTGCATGCTCGCATGACCTGATGATGGGGAATGTGATATTTCATCATGCTTTGTTAGATGGTGGCTTCCCGAAATGCCTCTAGCGATGCTTTCCTCCACCTTGAATCCTTGGGTCATTTAAACTCTTTTTTTTTCTCCTCTCTCCCCATTCTAGCTTTCTTTTAGAATAAAATTCATTGAGCTATAACAATTTCTAACAATAGCAAAGTGTGTTATTGTTAAAACTGCATGAGGAAACATTTATTAGGAGCTGGCAGTTGGTTAGGTAATATGAAAATATCACTGTTCCATTTCCAGCAACATTTGCTGAAGGGTAAGTTCGAAATGCTGATTTCTCACTGGTGCTCCCACACTTCTGGCTAAATCAACAGACTTCAGCAGGAATGATGAATGGGACAGGTGAGGAGGAGCCTCTCTAAATAGTAAGGTCTGAGGTGAAACTGCCATACTTAGAGCCCTTCGTCATGGCTCCCCTCAGTGACCTCTTAACACACATATTGAATTGCACCACTTTTGAACAAAGGACCTCGTGTGGCAGGAGGTCACAGTGCTGAGGAAAGGAAGGCTTGGCTGTCTTCCACTGGCATCCGCCATTGCTCTTAGTTTAATGTCATCTGTTAAAATCACATGTTTAAACAACATTACCATTGAAACCTTGGGTCTTTTGAGGACTCTCTCTCTCTCTGTTCCTATAATGCCCTTGTAGGGATGATGCTTTAAAAAGTAATGATTAGCCGAGCATGGTGGCTCACGACTGTAATCCCAGTACTTTGGGAGGCCAAGGCAGGAGGATCCCTTGAGCCCAGGAGTTTTGAGACCACCCTGGGCAACACAGGGAGACCTCATCTCTATTTTAAAAAAAGTAGTAATTGAAAAGGTACAGAATCATTCCAAAATAATGCAAAGTAAGGAGCTCTGTGAAATCTGATGTCACACAACCATTGCAGGCTTGGGGTTACTATGCCGGGTGACACATTTAACCTGGAGTTTCCTAGACTGTTAGCCTCCAGTGGAGGATATATTCCGTAGTAGGAAGAGGTGAAGGCTTGACTCTTCGTAATCTATTTTTCCAAACCTCTTCTCATGATCTGCCGTTGTACTATGTCCTCACTCAGGGTCACCCTGAAAGACAGTGGTGAGAAGAAATCCTCCTAACAGGCAAATCAATCCACCCCAACATAGAAATGACAACTGCCATTAACTATACTTCTCTGTCATAATAAGCATTTGCCTATATTATCTCTGATCCTTAAAACAACCATGCGGCCAGGCGCGGTGGCTCACGCCTGTAATCCCAGCACTTTGGGAGGCCGAGGCGGGTGGATCACAAGGTCAGGAGATGGAGATCATTCTGGCTACTATGGTGAAACCCTGTCTCTACTAAAAATACAAAAAAAAATTAGCTGGGTGTGGTGGTGGGTGCCTGTAGTCCCAGCTACTCGGGAGGCTGAGGCAGGAGAATGGCATGAACCCGAGGCGGAGCTTGCATTGAGCCGAGATCGTGCCACTGCACTCCAGCCTGGGCAACAGAGCAGGACTCCGCCTCAACAACAACAACAAAAAAAACACAACCATGCAACATAAGCATTAGTATTCCTTATGTACAGACACAGAGATTGCTGCCTAGAGACCACACTGTTTATAGGTAATGGAGTTATGTTCTGAACTCAGGGCCCTAGGCTTGAAGTCTGAACTTTCTCTATTTTTCAATGCTGCTTCTCTAAAAGGAAAAATGAAAGCCCTTTCTGTTTTTATACATTTCATAGACGCAAGATTTCAGGGAACAGTCAGTGCTTTTCATGGTATCTTGAGTGGCTAGCTCTCAAGACACAGGCATGCAAACCCAAAATCCAGAGGGAAGGAAAACATATAATTTCCTTTCTTTTTTACTCATGCTGCATGTGAGCAGAACAAGTCCTGTTACAATCAACAGTCTCACAAAGAAAATTTCAGTATATAAAGCTTATTTATCTCAGGCAGTGTTAATTTTGGACCAAATAAATTGTACTGTTTCCTTGTCAACATTTTAACAGAATTTAATTTATGTACAGAAAAGAGCTGTGGAGAGGTGAATCTCCATCTTTGGTTTGCCTGAATAACCTCTTTCTTGAAGTACAGGATGTACAACTTGCAATTAATTTGTCACCATTCTTTGAACTCTCTTGGTCCTTGACTAGGAGCTCACAGATGTTTTTCATCCATCAGTTTAGATTGGTTTGTTCCAGTCTCTTTCTCTTCTCTTTCAAATGACTCCAGAATGCCCACTTTCAAAATTCATGGTTTTTAATAGGTAGCCTCAAAAAGGGATTATAAGTTATTTTAAATAATTCCTACCCTCTAGCCCCACGAAAAGATGCTTATGAAAAAAACTTCCCAAATTAAGTATTTTAATCTTATGGTCAGTGTGTCCTCATATCTCTAGAAAGGGCACCTACCTGGAGAACCTAGGGCAGGAGCTGAGGTTCAGTGTTTCTCAACCTTGCCTGATTAAAATCATCACCTGAGAACACTCATTGAAAACACGTGTTCTAAGTCCCCACTCCTATATATTCTGATTCAGGAGACCCATTATTGTTGTAAGAAGAAAAAGAAAACCCCCTCCTATGTTTTATGCATATCACAAATGCAAGATTTCAAAGAATAGTCAGGGCCCAGGACTCTGTATTTTTGCACATACATGCGGCTGAGTGCACAAAAAGATGCTTTGCAGATATTTGGGACACTCCCTTTGAATTCTTGAATAAGGAACATGTGGAGTGTCACACAGGAAAACACTTGCCATCAAGCGAGCCGTGCATGCCTTTTGAATTCCAGTGCATGTGGCCTGCAGACCACACATTTAGGGGGAAACGACGGAAGACCCCCTAGACTTTCATAGTAAATGAGGGCACTAAGGTGGGCTTTTTGAGAGTAATTCTACATTGTTGGATTTATTGTTGATGAATAAGCAGGGTCCATGAGAAAAGAAAACATCTTTGCTTGTGAATGTTGACATGTTCATTTTTTTCTTTCTTTTTTTTTTTTTTTTTGAGACAGAGTCTCTCTCTGTCACCCAGGCTGGCGTGCAGTGGTGCGATATTGGCTCACTGCAACCTCCGCCTCCCTGAGGCAATTCTCCTGCCTGAGCCTCCTGAGTAGCTGGGATTGCAGGCACCTGCCACCACGCCTGGCTAATTTTTGCATTTTTAGTAGAGATGGGGGTTTCACCTTGTTGGCCAGGCTGGTCTCGAACTACTGACCTCAAGCAATTGGCCCACCTCAGCCTCCCAAAGTGCTGGGATTACAGGTGTGAGCCACCGCACCCGGCCCGACATGCTCATTTCTGATAAGCCTAGCCTAGTGCTCATTTCATGCAGTCATTTCAGGACTATATATTCCTGAGATGATTTAGTGTAGAGGTTAAGGACATAGGCTTTAGAGCCAGAGAGGCATGATTTCTAGACCTACCTCCGACACTATTTGTATGATCATTCCACCTTGCTGAAATTCGGTTTCCTGTAAGATGTGTATAGTAGTAATTCACAGGGTTGTAATAAGAAGCCAATGACATCTTATAGGTAAAATATTTAGTAGAGTGTTTGATACAAATTAAGCATTCAACTTATCCCTGAAATTATGACAACTGATTGTGGAGTAGAAGGGAAATGTAAACCACTAAGCAGTTGTGTCTCACCTACATCTCACCTTGATGTCAAGGGAGATTTTATAGTATTACTGACATGCAGTTATTTAGGGACTAGTTATGCAGTTAGTAGATTGTTCGTATCCTATTTTAACTCTGGTCAATTAGCTGAATTTATTTGGTTTCAGTGTTACCAGCACTCTGCCAAAGGTGGGTGGGATGTGCAAAAGAGAACAGCATGACCTCCCATGGGCTTTGTAAGGCAAAGATGTTTGGAGAAAAGTCTGTGTCACCTAGAGCAGTTAGTAATAGCTTCTTGGAAGAGGTGATAGTCAAACTGGGCTTGAAGGCAGGTAGAGTATAGAGGTGTGGTACAGGACAGATGCCATTCCTAGGTACTAGATACAGAAAAGGGGCTACATATCTTGTAACCAGTTTTCTTTCTTTTCCCTCTAAACAGAAAGCAGGAGCAAAACTTAAGAGTCAGGAAGAACATGGTGTGTTCAGAAAAGACTAAAACTAGTCGTTTGGAGCAGAGGTCTGAACTGTGGAAGAGTAACGTGTTGCCTACCGAGCCCTGCTTGAGCCAGCCATTGTTTTGGATACTTACATAGGGTACCTGTTTAGATAGCAATAGATTAGGGTTACCAAGTCAATCTTCAAAGTTCAGCAAAAGGGTTTGGACTTGATCAAAAGCAAGGAAGTGTCAAAAGTCCTTAGAAAAGGGAATAATATATGGGCCGGGCGCGGTGGCTCACGCTTGTGATCCCAGCACTTTGGGAGGCCGAGGCGGGCGGATCACGAGGTCAGGAGATCGAGACCACGGTGAAACCCTGTCTCTACTAAAAATACAAAAAATTAGCCGGGCGTGGTGGCAGGCGCCTGTAGTCCCAGCTACTCGGAGGCTGAGGCAGGAGAATGGTGTGAACCTGGGAGGCAGAGCTTGCAATGAGCCGAGATCGCGCCACTGCACTCCAGCCTGGGTGACAGAGCGAGACTCTGTCTCGGAAAAAAAAAGAAAAGAAAAGGGAATAATATGATGAAAGTGGTAACAATTTGGTGGAATAGTCTGGAATGTGGAGAGATGAGAGAATGGAAGAAGCTTTTTATAATGGTACAAAGTGATGAGAGCCTGCATTAGATAATGTAATGGGATGACTTAATTCAGAATCCATTTTGAAAGAAGGGTTGAAAGGACTTGGTGATAGACTGGCCTTGGTAGATGAGGAGTTGGTCATTATTCAGTGATAGCAGAATGAGCCATAATACTTTGAATAGAACGTGGACCTCCAGGGGTCCTTAAATACAGGAAGCAAGGTTTTGGAGAACACAAATATGTGTGTGTATATATATATTCCTTTACAATGCAATCTCCATTTTCAGCCTATCATCAGAGTGCTTTTTAAGTAATATTTAGGTAATGGTAATTCCCAGAGGCAGTGATGCCTGTCTTTAATGAGCTAATGATATTAATGATAATCAGTATTATTTCTAAACTGGGAATTTCAAAGAGTTGAAACTTCCTAAACTGGAAACTTCATGGAATTAATTTTCTTAATAGAAAAAATGCAGAAGAAAAATATGAATCCCGCCTCTTGGGTTATTCAAGAATCACTGGCCCTTCTCCAGGTAGAGGGAATTTAGAGTTGGACAGACATTAAGATTTCATGTCAATTATATGAGACTTTTCTTCATCTTCAGCTAAGCTAAAATCTGGCATGCTCCTTGTAAATTTAGACCTTGGCTTTGGAATTCTCTCTTTTCCATTTTTTAGAACAGTTTTTTGTTTTACTTAGAAAGAGTCAAGAATACTAGTATCAGCTCAAGCTGGTAGCTTTTAATATTTTGTTTTTAAAAATTCTTTCTGGCCAGGCACGGTGGCTCATACCTATAATCCCAGCACTTTGGGAAGCTGAGCCAGGAGGATCACTTGAGGCCAGGCAAGACCAGCCTGGGCAACATAATGAGACTTATCTCTATAAAAAAATCAAAAAATAAGCCGGGCGTGGTGGTGCATGTCTGCAGTCCCAGTTCCTGGGGCACTCGCTTGAGTCCAGGGGATCCAGGCTGCAATGAGCCATGATTACACCACTGCACTCCAGCCTGGGTGACAGAGCAAGACCCTATCTCAAAAAAAAATTCTTTCAAGCTGTTAGAAATTTTTTATATCTGGATATGAATTAATCGTATGACACTTAGTTTTTTTTGTTTTTTTTTTTTGGTAATCCAGAACCCATACCATTGGTGTCACTTTTAAATAATACAATTTTCTCCTCAAATATCAGGATGTTTTGTGTAGTAGGGAGAATTACATGGAGTAGTTGCAATAGCCACCTTTGAATCCAATGCAATAAGTTGGGTGTTAGGTGAAATCTTTTTGTGTACACTTCTAAAACTGGCTCTCAGCAAAATTATGGTGCAGGTGAAGTGTCTTTTTATTTATCATTATTTTTTAAGGCTAGTCAAGTGAAACACTGGGAGAAGAGAAGGAACAAAGGAATCTGTAGTTGGTTGTGATTAATTAGTTGTAAACACCATTGTACTCTGACCAGCCACAGAGTGTCTTTTGTCACTGTCCTCTTCCTTCAACCGTTTCTACCTTCAGTATTATTCCCCTTGTCCTCCTCAGGATCCGAAGTAGTCTTCGGATCTAGTAATCTCTTCTCTCCACACTTTTAATCATTGTTCTCTGGAATAACTCTGCAAAATCTCATCCGCACTAAGCTATAAATGAATATTGAGTTTACCATTTTCCCCTCTCTTCTTTTTTTTTTGAGACAAAGTATCACTCTCTCACCCAGGCTGGAGTGCAGTGGTGTGATCTTGGCTCACTGCAACCTTCACCTCCTGGGTTCAAGCCATTCTCCTGCCTCAGTGTCCTGAGTAGCTGGGATTATAGGCGTGCGCCACCATGCTCAGCTAATTTTTGTATTTTTAGTAGAGATGGGGTTTCCCCATGTTGGCCAGTCTGGTCTCAAACTCCTGACCTCAGGTGACCGCCCACCTTGGCCTCCCAAAGTGCTGGGATTACAGGAGTGAGCCACGATGCCCAGGCCCCCTCTCTGGCTTTTTTTTTTTTTTTTTTCTGCATATTCACAGGGAACTCTGTAGGAAGTCAAGGGATAAAGTTCCCACTGGGATTTTAGAAACCAGGAACCAGGCATTTGCAGGAAACTGAGGCTCGGACAGTCATTATGAACTCTCTCGAATCACCTTCTGTCCCAACATGAGCTTACATTTAAAACTGTCTCAGCATGCAGTGACAACATTCAGTCACAAGTGCCTTAAGGGCACGGTGGAAGGTGGGTGTCTCCTGTATTTACATTTCTGATGGAGCGCAGAGTTGAGAACTATAGTAGAAACTGAATTATCAAATACTTATAAAATCAGTAATACACTATCTATAACCACTTGGGGCTCATTATCCTGGTGTCAGATGAAGAGTCTGAGATACTATGGGATTTATTGGTTGGAATGTATTACTTAAAGTTGGGAAGAAAGGCCAGAAAGGAGGTGAGTGTTTATTGAGTACTTAGGAGTAGTGCTTTTCCTGGTATCTTCTCATCAATTTAATATTGGCTGCAACCCCACCGGAAGGTGCTATTCCACTCATTTTCACAAAAGTGGAAATAAATGTTTGCTAAGTGAGGCGAAGTGACTTGCTTCAAATCATGCAATTAATAAGTGGAAGGAGGGTTCAAAGCCAGATCCTCAGGACTGTTACTTCATTGCCCGTTTAGAGGCAGAGTTCATGTTATAAGAGAAAGCTCAAAGCTTCCTGACAACAAATAGCTTCCCAAGGGCCATGGGGTTGATGGAGGAAGGTTACTTCTGGTATGTTGTGGTAGGAAAGAAGAAAAAAAGGGGTAAATTTTCTTTGGTGGTGTGCTGAAGGATAAATATACTTCCAATAGGCTCTTGTTTGTTTGCTTATTTATTTCTTTATTTAGACAGGATCTCACTGTGTCGCCAGGCTGGAGTGCAGTGGTGCAATCTTGGCTCACTGCAGCCTCAACCTCCTGGGCTCAAACTATCCTCCCACCTCAGCCTCCCAAGTAGCTAGGACTAGAGGCATGCACCACGATACTCAGTTTCTTGTTTATTTTTTGTAGAGACAGCATCTCACTATGTTGCTCAGGCTGGGCTTGGACTCCTGGGCTCAAGCAATCCACTCACGTCAGCCTCCCAAAGTGCTGAGATTATGGGCATAAGCCACTGCCCCTGGCCCCAATAAGTTCTTCTTGAGGCAGGTGTTTTTCGGACAGTGAGTATGTTATAACCTAAGTCAGTCAAAATATTCTAACAACAGGATAAATCGATGACATTCACAAAATGATAGCTACAATAATAGTGAATAGGTGTTTCCAAGAAACATAAAATTTGTCCTTGGCTGGGCGCAGTGGCTCACGCTTGTAATCCCAGAGCTTTGGGAGACAGAGGTGGGGGGATCACGAGGTCAGGAGATGGAGACCATCCTGGCTAACATGGTGAAACCCCGTCTCTACTAAAAATACAAAAAATTAGCCGGGTGTGGTGGCAGGTACCTGTAGTCCCAACTACTCAGGAGGCCGAGGCAGGAGAATCGCTTGAACCTGGGAGGCGGAGGTTGCAGTGAGCCGAGATTGAGTCACTGCACTCCAGCCTGGACGACAGAGCGAGACTCCATCTCAAAAAAAAAAAAATAAATAAAAGAGAAATTGTTCTTAATTAAATCAAGTCTCTTTTTGCATAGCAAAACCAGTCTATTCATGCATGATCTTGTTAGCCTGACAATTTTAGGTACTGGTTAAGATAATATCATGTTTATTAATTTACAAAGATTTGAAAACCTGCTTTGTCATCCCAAATCTCTATCTTTATCCATATTTGTGTTAATATCCACATCCATCTCTATAGCTATACTTGTAATCTTCTGGGCCCTGAAAATCCAATGTATATTAAATAATTCACATCTCTAGTGTTTAATAAGCAGGAAGCAAAGTTTTAAAAAGCTTTTGATGTGTCTTAAAACTATGTGATACTGTAACAAGGACTTAGGTATCTAGAAATTAAATTTTTTTGATATATTGGGAATGTGCATTGGCTACCTTTTATCACATATTTTATTCCTAAAAATAAAATATTAATTTAAATTTAGATTTAAAATGACAGTACTCAAAGACCTTTCATGCGTAAGTTAATTTTTTTTTTTTTTTACAATCTTTCATATAAAAAGTGTTTGGAAGTAAATTTTGTTTTTGAGACAAGTTCTCACTCTGTCACTCAGGCTCTAGTGCAGTAGCATGATCTCTGCTCACTGCATCCTCAACCTCCCATTCTGAAGCGATCCTCCCACCTCAGCCTCCCAAGTAGCTGGGACTTCAGGTGTGCACCACCATGCCCAGCTAATTGTTTTGTATTTTGTAGAGATGGGGTTTTGCCATGTTACCTAGGCCGGTCTTGAACTCCTGGGCTGAAGCAATCCTCTCACCTCAGCCTCCTAAAGTGCTGGAATTCCAGGCATGAGCCACTGCACCTGGACAGAAGATTCTTAAATTCAGATTTAAATGAAGAGAGTAAATCCACAAGACCTGAGGTTATGGCTGCATCAGGGAAATCTCTCTTAAGTGGCAGAGGGAGAACTCAGTAATTACAGTCAGTGACCTTAACCCTGTGTGTTGCCTTTGTATTATTCAGATGATGAAGAATAATTCCCCATCTCAGAAGTTTAGCTTGATAGAATAGACATGGGTTAGAGGAAAAAGTGACACTACTCACATATATACACACACAGCTCTCCTGTCTCCACATTACTCCTTTGGTCGGGTTTATGGTGAAAAGGAATGAAAAGTGAACTTAATTATATTAAGCATTCATTATTATTACTGGTTATTTCCTAGGTGCTGGGCTTTGGGCTAGTGATTGACATATACATTCCTTTATCAATAGCAATTTTCAGAGGCAGGTAATACCCTTCCCATTCTGCAGAGGAGGAAACTGAGTCTCCAGAAGATTATGCCAATTGTTTGCATTCACCAATTAAAAAGTGGCCAATCTGAGATTCAAATGCAAGTCTGTGTCCTACTGAACGTTGTACTGACCCGCTGTGTTCTTAGTGGTTAGGAGCCTTCATAGGCAAACAGTTCCCAGGAAAGTTTCTGTATGAGCCTCAGCACTTAAGCCACTACCCAGATTCACTTGCCTTGTAAGTGTCAGTTTGTCCCTGGTGACCTGCAGGACAATTTACAGGACACCAGCACTCAGAGGTCATACTGCAGGTAGAATAGGCTTCATAATTTGCAAGGCATGGTGCAAAATGAAAATGCAGGGTTCCTCATTCAAAAATTATTAAGAAATTCAAGACACTGTAGCAGAGCATTAAATTAAGCGTGGGGCTCATCTGGAGGGAGGGCTCTGTGTGATCACATAGGTCCAATGCCCATTAAGCCAGCTGTAACTGCAGGAAATGTCAACAAATTCAGTGGATCTTGGGCAAGGCTGCCTCTTGTGTTCTGCTTGGGGAGTGGAGTGGGCTTGGGAATGTCCTCTGGGCATGGCTTTCCCTCTCCTGAGGTCTTCTCCGTGTGGAAACCTAAACACTTTTTTTTTTGACGCAGAGTTTCGCTCTTGTTGCCCAGGCTGGAGTGCAGTGGCGCGATCTCGGCTCACTGCAACCTCCGCCTCCTGAGTTCAAGCAATTCTCCTGCCTCAGCCTCCCGAGTAGCTGGGATTACAGGCATGTGCCACCACACCTGGCTAATTTTTGTATTTTTGGTAGAGACTGGGTTTCTCCATGTTGGTCAGGCTGGTCTCGAACTCCCGACCTCAGGTGATCCGCCTACCTTGGCCTCCCAAAGTGCTGGGATTACAGGCGTGAGCTACCACGCCCGGCCCAACCTAAACACTTTTAAACAAGGATTTAGGGCTTCTCAACTTACACCCCAGTTATGTCTACGATGGGGAGCACAGTGGGAGGGGGAGATGATTGATTGTAAAACCCAGTGAAGATGCTGTTTACAACAGTGGTTCTCAAAACCTGGTCTGGCTTTGATGAAGTTTTCACTCCTCTGATATAAAGAAAGAAAGAAGGGTACAACAGTGAGGTGTTTTGGGTATATGCTTATTTTTATCTGTAAATCTAAATGTAATATAATGGCCACTCCTTTACTCTATGATTGCCTTATGATTTTGGTGTTGAAATGTTCTCTCTGTCATAAAGGGATACTAATGATATCTGGTGGTCATTTTTGAATCATCTTCACTAGCTAAGTAAAAAATTGGATGCTCTTAAGACATAATTCCCAATATTTTAGGGAATTTTATTTTTTTGAGATGGAGTCTAGCTCTGTTGCCCAGGCTGGAGTGCAGGGGCTTGATCTTGGCTCACTGCAACCTCTGGTTCTCACTGCAGCATCCTGGGTTCAAGTGATTCTCCTGTCTCAGCCTCCCAAGTAGCAGGGACAACAGGCATGTGCCACCATGCCAGGCTGATTTTTGTATTTTTAGTGGAGACGGAGTTTCACCATGTTGGCCAGGCTGGTCTCGAACTCCTGACCTCAAGTGATCCTCCCGCCTGGGCCTCCCAAAGTGCTAGGATTACAAGTATGAGTCACTGTGCCCAGCCAGAATATTTTAGGGAAAATTTTACTGGTTCATGAAATACAAGTGTGAGAACCTATGGACTAGTAAGTGAAGAAGAGCGGAGTGGTATGGGGGAAAGAGCCCAGGGCTGGGGAACACCCCTTAGTCTTACATGGCCACGAATCATGGAGTCTTGGGTGGCTTCTTTCCCTTTTTGGGGTCCTTGTGTTTAGCTCTACTCTGAGGGGGCTGGACCAGATTGTTGCCTAGTCCTTTCCAGATTCAATATTCTCTGTTAACTGATTGCTAGCTCTCATTGCTAAATAACAGGGAGGATTTGGATTACAGACCCAATATGTCCTATTTATTCAAGTTACGGAGAAACACGGAGAAGAAATTGAAGGGAATCTATAAACAAAACAATCCTGAAACCAACCCAACAGCTGCTCAGTAGATGTCGAAAAGAGCCCATCATCAAATGTACTATGGTGCATCGTAATGGTTGGGCTATCGATAAGAAAGTTCTAGCTTAAGGACGTTGGCTTGGTCACATTGTATTTGCCAAACAGGCAGTGAACATCTGTTTATATAAAAAATTTTCCTCTTCTTTCCTTTATATTTCATCCTTTAAAAAGTTTCTTAGGATACATTTTGCTTGGTCTAGTAAGTCTATGGTGCCATTTTGAAGAAGCCTTCAAATTACTTCCTTAATGCATTAAAAATATGATAAAGTGATCTGCCAATTTGCATAAGTCTCAGTCCCAGTCTTGCACAAAAAAAATTGGTAAATAGATTTTAATAAAAATGTACCTGTGCTGTGATTTTGTCCCATTATGAACATATCTAGCAACTTTTTCTTTTTTTTTTTTCAAAAAAAGCTACATTTGCTAGAGGGTCTCTTGTACAGCTACTGTACAGTCTACTTTATGCTTCTGGAATTGTCAAAACAAACTTAACTGCTGTCAGGAACTCCGATCCGGTATCACTGTCAAAATGTTTTACAACGATTCAGCCAAATGTTTTTGGAACAGCTGTGCTACTAGTCAGCCTGAGTCATTTTCCTTCTTTCCTTTTGGCCCAATCCAGTGATTCATCATCCTGCTTTTAGAATATTTGCCTATTTTTAAAACCAGTCAAAGAAGGCAGCCACTGTTTAAAAGTAAACACACCACACATCAACTTGGGGCAGCTTTGTAAGCAGCTTCACAAGCCCTGAAATTTCTGGCTGGTAGGGATGCCAGCTAAACCAGATGGCATCAAACAGTGAAATACAGGCCTGGCTTTCAGACTTGGTAGGCTTCATACATCTGTCTTCGGTTTTCTTGTTTCCGCTGCTATTTCCTGCTTGGGTTAATCCAACTTGATCCGTTCTTTAACAAAAGTCTTACTTTTTATTTTGCTCGACTCTCTAAAACATCTATTGTATGTTGATTTCTGTGTTAATCAATTAGACTTTTATTTCAACTCAAGGAGTCCAATTTGAAGCTACTTTATTTATCTGTAAATTTATCAGTATGGTCACATATGTGTGACTCGACATGGTGTGACTATAAATAAGGACGTAGATTTCCACAACGGGCCTCATTAAGTCTGTTGATACCAGGTGTTTGCTATTTACATTACTGTAGTAAAGTAAATGGATAACTTTTTTTTTTTTTTTTTTTTTTTTTTTTTTTTTTTTAGTAATTAAGCAGGAAGGAGTGTGACTTCACAGGGGCCAAGGCTGATTAAGTCTCAGGAAGCCTTGAGGTTCATTCCTGGCTGTCTTCTAGAATTCTAGAATGTCTCAGCTGCTCTCATACTTTACAGAGTGGTTTCTCCTTCCAACAAGTGCCTGCTTGTCTATGATTATTAGGGTTGGGATGCACAAGTATAGTATGTTCCCATTTACCTTTGCCAAATCATTCTGGCCTTGGACCCAATGAGCTAAAATGGTCGTGATGTCTAGGTTATTAAACTTGTACTGCAGTGAATGTAAATGCACTTAAGACCAAAATCAGTTTCACAAATCATAGGTTTTATAATGAAGCCTACCTCTAAAGGTTCAGTGGTGACAAGTGCATTATTTCTGCCTTTTGTCCAATTCTTTGCAAATGTTGGGGTGGATTTAACAAGGCACAGTAATTGGCAGAATTTGTCACTTCTAGTCTAAGTAGAGCATTCAAAGGGCCTGGGGACTGAATCTCAATTCCTCTGAAGATTGTCCTCTAACCTGCAGCAAGAGGCTTGGGAAATTTCTCAGTTTCTATGTGTTCTGTGAGCTAAAGTTAAGTGATATCACTGAATCTGAGGACAGCCATTGTCTAGCATAGGAGCAGATATAAAACAGATTCAAATTTGGTGATGCATTGTCATTATTTTAAACTACTTTTAAATGGAAGTATTGTTATACTACTCGTGACTAAAATATACCAGAGACTATTAAGTGATATGACCCTTGAGGGGTTTGCTCAAAGTGAATACCGTGCTTGTTTAAATTATCTTTCTGGTGATTATCTTCGATGCTTTCAATGCCTTAGATGCCAGAAATGCCTTGTGTACTGCATTTTATTCTGGACTGTACTATCAGCGCATTGGGAGAGGATACTTGTTTCCACATTGTATGTGGCCCATGTCACTTCTTCTAGTTCAAAAAGAACACCAACAAGTTTTTATCAAGAAATTCGGTGATGACTATGAAAACATAAAAACTGTTATCTTTTCTTGCTTTATTATAATTTAAAATAGCTTTGGTTTTTAAATTATTTTTTCACCTTGTATTTTGCATACATACTGTGTATGTATAGTATGTGTACTGTATATGCGTATGTGCACTGTAAATGTATATATGTATAGGTACTATATATGTATATGTACTGTATGTGTATGTGTACTATATGTATAAGTGTACTGTATATGTAGTATATGCACTGTATCTGTACTGTATACATATATGCACTGTATACGTATCTGCACTGTGTATGTGTACTGTATGTATGTACTGTATATGTATATGTACTGCATATGTATCTGTATTGTATCTGTATGTGTACTGTACATATCTTACTGTATCTGTACTGTATATATATGTGTACTGTATATGTATCTGTACTGTATCTATTATATATGTGTACTGTATCTGTATTGTATATGTATGTGTACTGTGTATGTATCTGTACTGTACCTGTACTGTATGTATGTGTGTACTGTATATGTATCTGTACCGTCTGTATTATATATGTGTATGTGTACTGTATGTGTATTTGTATTGTATGTGTATGTGTACTGTGTATGTATGTATCTGTGCTGTATATGTGTACTGTATATATCTAACTGTATCTGTACTGTATATATATGTGTGCTGTATAAATCTAACTGTGTCTGTACTGTATATATATATGTGTACTGTATATGTATCTGTACCGTATCTATTATATATGTGTACTGTATCTGTATTGTATATGTATGTGTACTGTGTATGTATCTGTACTGTATCTCTATTATATATGTATGTGTATGTGTACTGTATATGTATCTGTACTGTATCTCTATTATATATGTATGTGTATGTGTACTGTATCTGTATTGTATATGTATGTGTACTGTATATGTATCTGTACTGTATGTCTATTATATGTTTGTATATGTGTACTGTATGTGTATCTGTATTGTATATGTGTGTACCGTATATGTATCTGTACTGTACCTGTACTGTATGTATATGTGTACTGTATGTGTATCTGTACTGTATCTCTATTATATATGTATATGTAGGTGTACTGTATGTGTATCTGTACTGTACCTGTACTGCATGTATATGTGTACTGTGTATGTACTGGGGTAGGGATTGGAAATGAGTGGCCAATGGACCTTAGAGCCAGAGAGTACCTGGAGATAATGGAAGTTCTGCTTTCTCACACCAAGGCTGGGTCAGCATTATGTTCTTGAAGAGATTTGGGGGTGACTTGGATATTTTGACCCATATTTTGGTCAGGTTTCCTCAAATGCTTCTTAGAACTGCATCTTCCGATCCAGCAACAGCTGCCTATTGCCAACCAGTCAACGTAAGCACGAGTTAGGAGGTCTTTCGGGACTCTCTGGGCTCTGGCGCTCCCTAACAAAGCTGTGAATTCTGCCGCAGGGTAGAGTGCTGCCTGGTGTATTGGAAAGAAACGCCCCATTTGGGTTGCTGCCTGCTTCTCACTGTAACCCAGAATGAGTTTCTGGTTAACTGCCTGTTAGTGTGGTTTGTGGTAGGAGCAGACAGCAATACCATCACAGCTTGCGGCACTTGGAGTCATTGAGAGCAGAACGAATGCTTCTACTTTTCACTAACATGTTCCCTTGTCCCATTAAAGTCCTTCTGGCCACCTCATTAGCACCTTGTTAAAGCATTTTGTTTCATATCATATTTTTTGGTTTTGGCCAATGTAAGAGTATTGAAAGACAAGCAGTCCTTCTTAATTGGAGAGCTGCCAGCCTGGACATTTGAGGATTCTGATATTTGCTTGCAAAATTTTGTTCAGGCGACCTAAGCTCTCCATGCATCTGTGTGTAGGGAAGACGAGCAAAATTGTCCTTTACATTCTGTCTGTCCCCAACTGAAGTGATGAAATGAAACAGTGTATACTGATGGTCTAACTATGGGGGAGTCCAAGGACACCACTCCTACAAGAAAGAGCTCCACAGTGAAGAATCATTTTATTTCCTTGTTTTAGATGATACACCCCCTGAAGACTCCATTCCTTTGGTCTTTCCAGAATTAGACCAGCAGCTACAGGTAAGGATTTTTCTAAAGTCTCTCTTCTTTCCTCCTTAGTGTCATAAAGTATAGCAAGCTGGGCGGAGAGTGGCCTGACTAGGGGAGACTGACTTGGACCCAGAATGTGGGACTTTGAAGTCGTCAAGGATTACATTTCTAGAGCTCCAAAGTCAGGCTGAAGCCCTCATGGAATGCCCCTGTCTGGTTATCTGGCTATGGCACCAGGACAGCAAGTGCTTATAGTGTAACCTGGCTCCTATTTTTAAGGAGTTCTGGAGCCTGGGAAAAGGACGGGTCCCTTCTCTACTTCGGTATGGCTGTCTCTAGGTCATTGCATTTTTGGCTGTGTTTGGGGTTAGTGATTTAGTGCTAAACTCTGCAGAGAAAACTTACCATGTTTGCCAAGACTTTGGAATAACCTTCCTTTCTCTGTTCCCTGCCCCTTCCCCAGTTCTCTGACAACTTTTAATGGAATATAACTATTTTAACTTAAACTTTCTGAAAATTGACTTGTTGGACCCATGACAAATTATTTTGTATATGTGGTTTCTGAGTGATCTGTCGAAAGATATTTTAATACACCAGAATTATTTGAAAGGAGCTCATTTATCACATTTTAATTTTCTTCACATTATCCATGGTGATTCCAGGCAAAAATGGCTTTCAGAAGAGGTTCTGTCTAAAATACCTGGATACTGGCCTTGGGCCAGCCATTCTCTTGAATACTTAACTTTGTAGTCACATTTAGGCAAGTCCAATAGGGGTCTTGAATCCTGTACACAGACATTTCTTGGTCACCACTTTTTTCTCCTAAATATTGATTTTGAAAGCCTTTAGGAGGGATTTGTAATCTCCAGTTCCCAACAGGCCCTGACATACCCTATTATCTTCTACACAGCAGCTTTTCCCATTTGTGTGTGTGCCTGGTGTCCTAGGGTCATTTGAGTTTGGGATTCTTCTTCCTGGACAGCCCTCAACAGAGGTGGAAGAAGAACCAAGAATGAGCCCTTCCACAAGCCAAGATAGTGTTCCTTTTTGTTTGCTTCTGTTCTTACCTCAGTTCGCAGAGCACTGTGTTAAAAGCCTGGGAGCAACCAGGTCAGGTTTGAAGAGCTGGTGTTCTACTGCCAGGGTGGTCTCTAAAAACCAACTGAGGGTGACTCAGGTGTGACCTGGCCGCTTGGAGGAGTCCTCATTCTCACCTTTGTAGCAGTCCTGGGCATTGTCTTAGCTTTCCAACAGAAAGCTGCTCAACAGAGCATTATCAGTTATGTAGGTATTACTGAAAATTGTATAGGAGGTCGGAGGGTTACACTGATCACCACACAGCTGTCAAAACAGCTCTGTCATCCCCTAAAATTTCCTCTCTAGCTATCAGCCATCACGTCTCCCTCTTTTTTCTATCCTCCATGCAGGGTTCTCAACCCAGCTCTCCTGGCTTCTAATATCTAACCATAGTCTCTCCCTCCCCACCCCCACCAATATCTCTTCTTTTCAGCATGAAGAACAATTCAGCCCTCCCTCTGCCTTTCCCTTTTTTTTTTTTTTTTTTTTGAGACAGAGTCTCCCTCGGTCACCCAGGCTGGAGTGCAGTGATGTGATCTCGGCTCACTGCATACTCCACCTCCTGGGTTCAAGCGATTCTCCCATCTCAGCCTCCCTAGTAGCTGGAATTACAGGCATGTGCCACCACGCCCGGATACTTTTTGTATGTTTAGTAGAGACGGGGTTTTGCCATGTTGGCCAGACTGGTCTCAAACTCCTGACCTCAAGTGATCCGCCTGCCTCAGCCTTCCAAAGTGCTAGGATTGCAGGCGTGAGCCACCGCACCTGGCCTGCATTTTTGTCTGGTCTGTTCACACTGCAAGTGATAGTTCTTGCTTAGGTTCTGTTCTCACAGAGGGGCTGTCTATGTGCTGCTGGTGGTGTAATTGGGATTGCCATTGAAAGTAATGCCATTGGCCAGGTGCTGTGGCTCACACCTGTAATCCCAGCACTTTGGGAGGCTGAGGCGGGTGGATAAGACAGCCTAGTCAATATGGTGAAACCCCATCTCTACTAAAAATACAAAAATTAGCCAGGTGTGGTGGCACACGCCTATAGTCCCAGCTACTAGGGAGGCTGAGGCAGGAGAATCACTTGAAACCGGGAGGCGGAGGTTGCAGTGAGCCGAAGGTTGCTATGAGCCAAGATCATACCACTGCACTCCAGCCTGGGCAACAGAGCAAGACTCCATCTCAAAAAAATAAAAAAGAAAGTAATGGCAAAAACTACAACTTCTTTTGCACCAACCTAATAGCTATTTTTTCCCCTAGTCACATTTTTTCCTCTTTATTCTATGGTCATGTCAAAACTATTTTATTATCATGGAAATCAGGTGAAAATAAGGAGTAAACATGTTTTGAAAATAAAACACTAAAAGCATATTCAAGTTATTGTTCTCTCATCAAATTATGGATCATTAATTCTACTTTTTTGTGTTGGAACAAAATTTTTTCCTTTGGGAACTTTAATGGTCTTCTCTGGGTCATGGATCATTCTCCACAAGACTCACAGTAGCTCTGGCAATTATCCACATCATTTTTCTGTTAAAGCATTGCCAGGTCCATTTGAATTTTATAGCTTTAATTCCACTTGACATATATTAGGAATTAAGTCTATTTAATCATTTTATTGCAATGAAACTATTTCATCTTCATTGATCTTTAATGAATTAGGCAGTTGAGAGGGTAGTTTCTGGCTCAGGGTTTTGATTTTTTTCCCCCTTAAAGTATGATAGTGCTTTATCTCTTTGTGAATGGAGAGTGTATTACCAGCAATACAACTAAACACATTTCAGTAAGTGCTTGTTTGTTGAGTGAAGGATAGGAGTGAGTGTTACAAACATTTATCAGTTGTCAAGGCTTTTGGGTAGGGTTGCCTCTGTCTAGAGCTGTTGCCTGTTATCTTTATTCTGTATTCCAGGGCGTGAGTGACTAAACAGCAAGACGATGATGGTTGGGAGGAGAAATCTAATAGAAAATGACATCTAAAAGCAGATTTTTATTTCTATGCTTAGCACAAGCATATACATTTAAGCCTTCTGTTGCAGGAAGTCTCTGTATTGAAAGCAGTGAAAATGCTTTATGTACAAAAGGAACAATCTATTACACGGAGCAGGCCATCTTTATAGTCAGTCTTGTGTGCTTTCATCCCACAGTAATGGCTGTTGGAATTTTATCGACTATCATCATCCACTATGGAAGAGTCGAAGTTGGGTTACAAAGGCATCTGAAGTGCCTTGTGGCTGCAACTATTTGCTTGAGAATGAACTGACTCTTGATTACCTCTATCAGAGACTTAAACATTTTCTTGGTGGAAAATAGATGATGCTAGGTATTGTCAGCCCCATTCTCTGCAAAACCTCGGATTTAAATCCCACCGAAGCACACTGAGTACCTATTAGGCAAGGGGTGTTTCCCTACATATGATCTCGTTTGATCCTTGCAATAATTAGTAAGCTAACTATTATGTCTCCACTTTACAGATGAGAAACTTGAGGCCAAATTTTGGTCTAAATACGTTTACTATGCCCCTCTTTCCCTTATGCTTTTTAAGGAACATACAGGCTGCTTAAATTACTTTGATAGGTGGAAACTTTTTTTGTTTGTTTCTGGTTTGCAAGATTGCCATAATGTAGTTATAGAAAAACCTTGTAAAATCTGTTCTGACTTTCTGGTATCCGTTACACATGCTTTGGTAGTTTATAAAATGCTGCTATAAAATAGCTATTTGGTAGACACTCAGTCACTAATTTGACCCCCAGGATTTTTCTGTTGTTTTGCCAAGAATGTGGACATGTTTGAGCATGTAATTTGCAGTGCTTCTATTTTCACAGAAGCCAAAAAAAGCCTTGTGCAAGAATAGCAGTGAAAAACATTTCTCTTGATGTCTCTATTAATGCAAAATATTGAGCAAGAGACCGCAGGAGAAGGTAGGTGTTAAAATGAACATCTCTTTATAACATTCATTTGTGGGCCTTGGGCCTCCATCCAGGGGTAGGTGGAAGGTCAGTTCTATTTGTGCAGATTCCTTTCTTGGGACTAGGTTTCTAAATTTCCCATGCCCATCAGGGAAAGTATTTGAGTAGAGCTAGTTTAGATGATATAGTCAAAAGAAAGGATGCCCAATTCTATGTGCATTTCTAAGAATGAATGAAAAATCACTATTCTCTTTCCTTTTTATGTTTCGAGACAAAGTCTTGCTCTGTCACCCAGGCTGGAGTGCAGTGGCATGATCATTGCTCACTGCAGCCTCGACCTCCCCGAGCTCAGGTGATCCTCCCACCCCAGCCTCCTGAGTAGCTGGGACCACAGGTGCATGCCACCACACCTGGCTAATTTTTGGATTTTTTGTAGAGATGGGGTTTTGCCATGTTGCCCAGATTAGTCTCAAACTCCTGGGCTCAAGGGATCTGCCCATCTCAGGCTCCCAAAGTGCTGAGATTACAGATGTGAACCACCACACCCAGCCATTACTTTTCTTCAGGTCTCAGCTTCTTTCTGTTTGACCTGTCTCTCTCTGTTCTAAAAGATGGTGGTGTCCTTTCATGGTCCCAGGGTTTGGATCAAGACCAAGCCTGTCTTACTGCTTAAGCATGTTACGTTTTTGGAACCATGCTTTGACTCACACATGATCCAAAACTATGCTGTAACGTGGTCTTAACTACATTGGAATGAGAAATATGTTTTATTGTCAGGTAGAGGACATGATAACTAATGAGAATGACAGTGACCAAAGCATGGGCATTAGCATTGGGTTGGCCTGGATTTGGATCTTAGCTAAATTCGTGATTTCCAGCATATTATTTACTCTCTTGAAAGCTCACTTTCCTCAACTGCAAAGTGGAGATAACAATATCCATCTCACATTGTTGTGGGAATTAAATATGGTAATGAGTAGATCTAGCACAGTCCTTGACAAAATAATTGCTCAATTAATGTAAATTTCATTCTCTGGTGAAATTATTTATTGAATGAAATACTTAAGAATAAGTAATTTATTTTTATTCATGTAAAATGAAATAAAAGCATCTCCTTGGATTTTTAAGTTAGGGATAGAAGTTCTGATGCCCTCTTCTTTTCATTAAGCCAAGGTGCTTCGGGAACAATATGACTTTTTTTTTTTTTAACCAAATTGAGCAATAGCTTCAATCCCTCCTTGAAGTCCTCCTATCTAATCTGAGATGACAGTGACAGGTGTCTCTGTGGTACACACTGAACTAACAGAGTCTGATAAGTCCAGAAACTGATGTCACCTCCACAAATAAACAATTTCGTAGCTTCAGTTGTGTACCATAATATCCTGTTATCCGAGCAGCCTCTCCGGAAACTTCTTTTAGATTTTGCGTCAATATATTGCTTAACATCTGGGAAATGAAAATGATAGAAAATGAAGAAGTCTAGCCTTCCAGGATTCTGCTACACTGGTCTTTAACATCCATCTGGAAATGTGGTTAGGGTATATTCTCATAGAAAGCATCAGACGTAGCTGACATTTTCTCTCATACACACATTGAAAAGTATCTTATACTGCAATTTTTCTTTGATTGCTGTGTCCACACAGAAAACATTTATAGATACTTTGGAGCTTTTCAATAATGCCTTTAATTTTTTTGTTTGTTTGTTTGTTTTGAGAAGCTCAGTTGTCATTTGGGTATGGCTTGTTCGAAAAGTTTGCTACTCTTGTGTTCTTTCTCCTTTTCATATTGTTTGTGTCAACAGAAATGACTTAAATATACTTTACTCCAATGTAACATGATGTATAAGTTCTGTAGTATAATTGATAGTGCTTAACTTGTACTTTCATGTAGATACTATATAAATGTCAGTTCTTAAAATATTTAAAGTTCTAAGATAATAGAGTTCTTAAATATCGAAATCAGCATGGACTGTGTTTTTCCTCTCAGTTTTAACAAACGATGCTTGTTAATTTTAAGACATTGCAATGTAATGTAAATTTAAATCAGACACCCCCATCTTTCCCCAAAGTAGGTAACCCTGAGAATCAAGGAATAAATACAAAGACTGCTCAGTGAGTGTAGAATGTTTAGCTTCCTAAATATATCTCCTGTATGGGAAGCTGGGATAGGAAAATTAAATTCTTACATTTTTGAAGAGGTTGGGGCCAGTAGTATTCGCAGAAGCCAAATAGAAAACGGAAACGCCTGAGCCGGCTTTGCTCCTAGCCGAGGGTGGTTTGGCTGGGTCCTTCCCCATGGGGCCTGTTCCAGGGAGTGGAATCCACTTCGGGAGGAGCTTGCTATGAACCGGCAGCTCAGGCAGAGAGCAGAATAGCACCGTGTGGCTCAAGTCGGCATTCTTGGAACGGGACCCTGCGGTTTCTCTCTTACTTCATCTTGTTAAATCGGTCCTGATAATTGGGGCGGATACCAGAGATAGTAGCAGCTCCTTCGCGCTGCACTGCCATGAAATATTAAGTCCTTGCAAGCTCCATCCTCAGGCGGCAGTGGGAGGAGGTGGAGATGGAGGAAAAGTGGGTGAGGAGGAAGTATCTCCTCCTGGGCTGTGACCTCACCCAAGCCCCAATCTGTGTCTTGGAAATATGTGTTTCAAAGTTGGCTTGTGGCACTGTTGGGAGAAGGTCTTAATTTCACCTCCTTAGAACTGGCTGCGTTGTATAGTAAACCAGGTACGATGGCAGGGAGTGCATCTGAAAAGCTACTGCTGTGACCACACAGAATTTGTGCTCTAGTACATTAGCAGTATCTTTATTCTTCGATTTGTCAACTCAACTATCTTTGGATTCCTTTTCTTTGGAGTGCAATATTTCATTCTTTAAGCAGGAAGGTGGGATAAGTGTATCCAAAATTGGAGAATGTAGCATCATTGTGGAGAAAATAACGAGGGAATTTTTTTCCTCCTGATGTGAAAAAAAATTAACTATCAACATTAAGAGTTTATTTATCATACATCCATTCCCAGCATGGGCTTATAACTATGAAAATCTCTCTGACAAGAATAGTCAAAATCAAGCAATGAGAACTGAAATAGTGTTACTTTTATTCCAAGAAGTTAATAGATGTTTTTTCATCTAATTACCCATAGGTATTCTTTTAAGTTATTTTTCAGTTTTTAATTTGAGCATGTGTTACATAAACCCACGTACAGCCAATTAATTCATGAGTGCCAGTGTTTTACATGTCATGTTACTTAAGCGTACTGGTGCTCCATTTTTAAACTGGAAATCTGATTCTTGAATTCTAGGAATTGATTTCCTCAGGCAGGAGCTTGTGTTTGATTAATACTGTTGGCCATATATTGTCTCTTATTTTGAGGGATTACCTCTCAAAAGGTAAGGTAAGAGAGGATTACCCAGTCAGGACCTGATGATACAACACACACACATTATATCACAAAGCAATGAGAGTTATTCCATCCTACATGGAACAACACATCACATTATTCTATAGTGCCACTTTTTATATTAGGTATAAAACCTGAATATCTTAATACTTGTATTCACCAGAATTCCTGTTGGGACAAGAACCATATATATTTAAGCAAATTATTTGATCAGTTTCCTGGGCTGGGGTAAATAGCCAATGATGTCAACTGCCCTCTAAGAACAGTGGATTCTGTTGACCTGAGAGCATTTTGATTTGCTCAACAATGTTTGGGGTTACCAGTGAATGGCTTGAGATTATAAAGGGGTGAGCAATTTGTGGTTCTCTGGGGAGAAATTTGAGAAAGAGAGAAAGATTGAGTACAAATGGAGTCAGTCTCTCCTAGGTAACCGTGGTAGCGCTGCTTAGAAGATGGGCTAGAGACAGCAGAAAGGTTTAATGAAATAATTTTTTTGCATTAATTTTTTTCTTATTATGGGTAAAAATGCATATGGTAAAATTTACCATCTTAACCATTTCTAAGTGTACAGTTTGGTAGTGTTAAGTATATTCACGTTGTGCAACCAATCTCCAGAACTTTTTCATCTTGCAAACTAGAAAGTCTGTACCCATTAAACAACAATTCCTTATTTCCCTCTTCCTATGGCAACTAATGAGAGAATTTTACAATGTTTTGGTGGGTTACGCAATATAACCTTCCTCTTTGCTTAAAAAAGAGAAATCTATATTGCTCTTTAATATTTTCATACAAACTGGGAGCATTTGAAGTGGTGCTGAGTTTTATGTCAAGTTGAAACCTTAGTTTTCAGGATCCAGAGGCTGAAATGACCCCTGGAATCTTTGTACTCCCTGAAAACTGGATACAAATTATTTTAGGCTTATTCTTTTCTGATTGTCCCTTCTTTGTGATGGGAAGTCTTGAAAATATTATTATGTATAGATAGCATGATCATGCTGCTGAAAGCACATGTGGATATCTTGAAATATGTACTACCTATCATCACATACCCTTAGTGGCATGATCACGCTACCTATAGATAATAACATCTTTGAATTTCCCACAATTAAGAGGTGCCAATAATAAAAAAAGAACAAATGACAACATTTCCCACTTAGTAAAAAGCATTACAGGCGGCAAGCTGGGGGTGAGGCAGGGAAGGCCTCTCCCTTCTTAAGAAAGTTATTAATGTACTTTACAGTTTTCCTTTTAAATTACAGCAGCAAAAGATATCTCCCTTTACACGGCTGCTCTCTATGTTCTCTTAAAGTTGTGAATCCTTTGTGCAGAGTTCTAGAAGTTTTTCGCTGTCACGGTTAACTGTGCTGAATTCATGATTCAGGTACCTACATGTACTGAGCTCTTGTTTCAACTGAATATAGCCCGTGTGGTGCTTGTAAGGACAGGATCTGATGTGTAGAGTCTTAGGGCCTTCCAGGAGGCAAATCCTTTAACAGGGCACAGATGATTTAACAGCTTGGCTATGGTGCCCAGAATAAATTGCTTTCATTCCCCTTACTGTTATACCTGGTAAGTTGCCAGTGTAACAGGTGAAAATTGATGAGTGGGTAGTGATTTCTGGGGCACAGCCTGGAGGAGCCAGGAGTTCTGAATTCCTTTGGCAACAGCTTTATCTCATGGGGCGAGTTATACTGTAGTACTTCTGTGCATTATTTTTCAATTTAATCCCGTATAGAAAGGGATAACGGTTCCAACAGGCTGAGTTTATGCTGTGAATGTGTTCATGGGCAGTAGAGAAAGATGCTAGCTAATATGATTATTATTAGATTTTCCATGAACTAGGACATAACAGATGTTCCACGTGAAGGTAAATTTGATCTAAATCTGTTTAGAATTTTATTTCCTTTAAACATCTCTACTCAGAGGCCTCATGATAAATAGGGAAGGTCATCTTATCTATCAGTCAGACAGTAAACTTTACTGAATTTCTGTTACATCATGGGAGGGATCACAGAAATAAATATGACACCCACAGAAATCTGTGTCCTTGAAGAATATAATGAGAGGAACAAATAGTAAAAAATTCATTAGTTCTCAATTTCCTAATATAAAATTAGTGACAATATGACCTTGTCAGATACATAGTTTATATATAGGGAGAGACCATTGTGAAGAAAGGATAAGATTGAAGAGCCTATTTCACAATAAACTGATATCTCTCAGATTTTATATACTTTTTTCTATATGTAATTGAAAAGGATGATTTAAAAAAAACTCTTAACTAGTATTTCTAAAAGTAGTACTTTTTATTTTTTTTATTTTTTTGAGATAGAGTCTCACTCTGTCACCCAGGCTGGAGTGCAGTGGCATGATCTCAGCTCACTGCAACCTCTACCTCCTGGGTTCAAGCGATTCTTCTGCCTCAGTCTCCCAAGTAGCTGGGACTGCAGGTGCGCCCCGCCATGCCTGGCTAATTTTTGTATTTTTAGTAGAGATGGGTTTTCATCATATTGACCAGGCTGGTCTCGAACGCCTGGCCTCAAGTGATCCACCTGGCCTAAAAGTAGTACTTTTAATCACGCATTGCTAAACAAGAAATTAGAAAAATAAACTTGGGGAAAACTCGTTCTTTAAAAATAACTACTAGAGGTAGGGTTTTCACCATGTTGCGGTCAGAAAGGCTTGCCACACTGGCCTTTGCTTCTTTCATGGATGGGAGAAAAAGAGAGACATGAATCTTATAGAGATTTTTTTTTTAGGGGGAGGGAGATCCGGCCTTTCTTACAGGTTGGTTAATCCTTGCAAGCATTATCTCTGGTTCAGCATCTTTCTTTAGGTCAGATGCATTTCTCAGAAGAGAGCTTTTCTTCTCTACTCTGCAAGATGAGATTATACCTCCTGGCTACAGAAACAGAAAGTAAGGGGTAATTGAAACAGACAACTGAACTATTTCCCCACCACTGCTGTTCTCTAAAGCAGAGTCTAAGATTTCCAGGGAGTACTGTAGAATCCTTGGGAGACTTATTTTTACTCCATCACATGGCGGGTAACTGACATGTAATGGATTTCAGGGCTCTGGCTCAGGCCTGAGATGCCCATGAATGACACTGGGAGAGGAATATGGAGACTATCTGTCCACCTCTCTGTTTTCGGTCAAATAGAATCAGCTGAACTCTGTTGAATGTTGACTGACAATGCTGTTCTCACGTTAAAAAAAAAAAAAAAAAGAAAAAGAAAAAACCTTCGTTTAAAGAACATCAGCAGAGCAAAATGGTTGGTAATCTATCCTGATGCAAAGAAATGGACTAATTTCTTCCTGTTGTTTGTGAAGCCCCTGCCACCTTGTCATGACTCCGAGGAATCCATGGAGGTGTTCAAACAGCACTGCCAAATAGCAGAAGAATACCATGAGGTCAAAAAGGAAATCGCCCTGCTTGAGCAAAGGAAGTAAGTACCTACCCCTCTCACTCTACATTTGAGCACTGCCTACAGGGCAAGGACCAGGGGTAGTGGGCAGGAGACAGGCTGAGTGTGTGGATGACAGGGAGGCAAGGGGGTTATAGCAATGATTCAAGTGGTGCTGTTGGAGATTAAGTGCTTTACTTTATGGAGTAGCAAAAGGAATACCAGGAATGCTTCTTACTCAAAACTTAATTTTTTAAATAAGACATTTTAGTTCAGGAAATTAAAAATGCCAAAATACCACCCAAAATCACACTATGTTGTCCGTAAATGTGCCCAGAGGCTGCAGAGCACTGTGGCTTGGTGTGAATTTTAATTTCTGCTTAAATGATGGCATTCCCACATCACGTGAAGAAGCCACTGGGATAGCTCTTCAAAATAATGTAAATGTATTAGTTGACTGACTACATTTTATAGTAGGGTAAGTTTTTATCTTGATAGCTTTTATTACTATTACAGTTCTGCCATAAAGAATTATACAGTTTTATTAATTAAAGCATTCTGATTTTACTCACTTATAACTTTTTGTTTCTGAATCCTTCTTTTTAATTGCGCTTGATTCCGCCAATGCCTACCCCAGTGAATCCCATTCTTTTATACTTTCAAAGCATCAGAGTAGACACCTTTCCTTCACAGTACTAGCTGGTTGGGATTTCCCATTTATTAATGACATATTTTGATTACTAGGATCTTTTGATTAGATCTCCTTTTGATTACATCTCCTACTAGGTGGTAAGTGCCATAAAAGCACTGATAGTCAGGTGTTGTCACCATCAGATTCCTGGAGCCTGATATGATATGTGGCACCTAGAGGCTGAGTAAATTATTGTTGAATGTGTGAAACGGAACACAAACATATTGTGATTCTTTATTTCTTATATATCACGTGTCACCCTAATAAAAGGAAGGGGAGAAGAAATAAACATGCTACCATGCTCAGCTAATTAAAAAATATTTTGTGGGGGCTGGGCGCAGTGGCCCATGTGGGCCTGTAATCCCAGCACTTTGGGAGGCCGAGGCGAGTAGATCACTTAAGGTCAGGAATTTGAGAACAGCTTGGCCAACATAGTGAAACCCTGTCTCTACTAAAAATACAAAAATTAGCCAGGTGTGGTGGCAGGCACCTGTAATCTCAGCTGCTCGGGAGGCTGAGGCAGGAGAATTGCTTGAACCTGGGAGGCAGAGGTTGCAGTGAGCTGAGATCATGTGCCACTATACTTCAGCCTGGGCAACAGAGTGAGACTCTATCTCAAAAAAAAAATTTTTGTGTGTGTAGATGGGATCTTGTTATCTTGCCCAGGCTTATCTCAAACTTCTGACCTCAAGCAATCCTCCAACCTTGGCCTCTCAAAGTGCTGGTATTACAGAGTCAATATCAGCAATAAAGGGCTGCTAAGATGAATTGTTAAATTAGGAAATATGGTTATATCTTATTTTTATAAATACATGAGCTGGATTTTCCAAGGGTTATTAATGATTATTATTTTCATTAATATAGATATGAAATTTCATAAAGGAATTGAAGATTATTAATAATGTGACCAGTATTGAAGTCAAAGGAAGATTTATATGATCAATAGCCTGTAAATAAATGTATCTTCTGGTGTGTGTATGTGAAGTGTGGTGGTATAATAAAAAATACACACACACACACACACACACACACACACAATTTAATTTTTACAAAAAGCAGATGAGGTATATTTTGTGTTGAGAAGTTTGTGAAATCCTTAGAATTTTTTTTTTTTTTTTTTTTTGAGACGGAGCCTCGCTCTGTTGCCCAGGCTGGAGTGCAGTGGCGCAATTTCGGCTCACTGCAAGCTCTGCCTCCCGGGTTCACGCCATTCTCCTGCCTCAGCCTCTCCGAGTAGCTGGGACTACAGGCGCCCGCCACCACGCCCGGCTAAGTTTTTGTATTTTTAGTAGAGATGGGGTTTCACCGTGGTCTCGATCTCCTGACCTCGTGATCTGCCCGCCTCGGCCTCCCAAAGTGCTGGGATTACAAGCGTGAGCCACCGCGCCCGGCCCCTTAGAATTTTTTTGAGACTCCCAGAATGGTGGTCGGACAGTATAGCATGATGGTGGACAGTATGGGTTTTGGGGCCAGACTTCTGTAAGATCTCAGTTAGTACCTTACAAACCCTTCCTTCCTTGCTTGGTTTGCCATGCTTCAAACATAAAATTGTATCTAGACTTTTGGCTACAGGGGATTAAAAGATGTTTATTAGGAGGTCACAAATACAGCTTTTCTCTCCTATGTCTGACTATTTTCTTTTTGTTCTAAGAGTTTTGATAAAGTTGCTTGGAATACTCAGATTGCATGGTTACACACAGTTGGAGTCCTACAAAAAATTTCATGAAGGAATTGAGGATTATTAATCACATGGCCCATATTGAAGTCAAAGAAGATCTATATGATGAATAGCCTGTAAATGTATCTTCTGGTGTGTGTGTGTGAAGTGTGGTGGTATGATAGAAAAATCCCCAGTAATTATGTCTCTATTTATAAACTCTTCAGACTGAAGGTACTGGAGGACTTTGTTATTTAAATTAAATTTATGCGTAGCTTTTTTTTTTTGGAAATGCAATACTCATCCCCTAAATTACATGTTCTGTAAGTTTTTTTATGTTGCATTAAAAAAAAATATGGTAGGGGCCAGATGCAGTGTCTCACACCTGTAATCCCAGCACTTTGGGAGGCCGAGGCAGGCAGATCACCGGAGGTCAGGAGTTCGAAACCAGCCTGGCCAACATGGCAAAACCCTGTCTCTACTAAAAAATACAAAAATTAGCCTGGCGTGGTGGCGGGCACATGTAATCCCAGCTACTTGGGAGGCTGAGGCTGGAGAATCACTTGAACTCAGGAGGTGGAGGTTACAGGGAGCTGAGATCGTGCCATTGCACTCCAGCCTGGGCAACAAGAGCAAAACTCCATCTCAAAAAAAAAAAGTGATATGGTAGGATAATGACATGAGAGTGACTCCTATCTAATGTTTGAAACATATCCTTGCTGTTTGTGTTGAAAGCAATGATAACTCTGGGTACCACTACAACAATATTAAAATGAAAAAATGGGCCAGGGGCAGAGGCTCACGCCTGTAATCCCAGCACTTTGGGAGGAATGGCAGATGGATCACCTGAGGTCAGGAGTTCGAGACCAGCCTGGCCAACATGGCAAAACCATGTCTCCACTAAAAATACGAAGAAATTAGTTGGGAGTGGTAGATAGCACACACCTGTAATCCCAGCTACTCAGGAGGCTGAGTCACGAGAATTGCTTGAACCCAGTAGGCGGAGGTTGCAGTGAGCCAAGATCACGCCACTGCATTCCAGCGTGGGTGACGGAGTGAGACTCTGTCTCAAAAAAAATAAAAATAAAAAATAAAAAAAGGAAAAGTCAACTTCTAGAAATAACATGCCTAGCAGGCTAGTGGTGGTATTTGATGCAACCTTCCAGACCACACACAAGTGGGCCAGACCCCCTACTTAATTACTTATATGCCTGTGTGTGTTTCTGCAGAACTCATCTTGTTTCCTTCCCCAAAGTACTTGAAGTTTTCTCCCTAAATAATTGGCTAGATGTAGGGCCAAGGCCAAATTCTTTCATTATATATGTATTTTCTTTTTCATGAAGTCTCAAGTTCCTTTTTCTTCATTCTCACTTCTACCATTTGGGATTGGGACTTACTACTTGAGATCTTGGTTGATGCAATATTGTAACTAGTTTCCCTGCCTAGGGTTTCTTGTTGCTAGAAAATGACAGCCGGTTCTTGGCATAGATTTCAAGACCTACCTGGGGATGCCTTGGAACCTCTGTAAAACTTCCAATCTCATCCCTCAACTTCAGCTACATTGGCCTCCTCGCTTCTCCCCGGGCAGGAGGTAGGTCCTCCAGTCACTGAGCCCCTGTTCACACCAAGCTCTTGGCCTAACAGGCCCCTTTCTTCCTTTTTTTTTTTTTTTTTTTTGAGACAAGATCTTGCCCTGTCACCCACGCTGGAGTGCAGTGGTGCAATCATAGCTCACTGTAGCCTCAACCTCCTGAGCTCAAGCAACTCTCCCACCTCAGCCTCTTGAATAGCTGGGACCACAGGCGCATGCCAGCATGCCCAGTTAATTAAAAAAATTTTTTTAAAGAGATGGCATCTTTCTGTGTTGCCCAGGCTGGTCTCAAACTTCTGACCTACAGCAATCCTTCCACCTCAGTGCTGATATTACAGAGTCAATATCAGCGATAAAGGACTGTTAGGAGGAAAATTGCTCGAACCCGGGAGGTGGAGGTTGCAGTGAGCCTAGATCACACCATTGCACTCCAGCCGGGGTGACAGTGCAAGACTCCATCTAAAATAAAAAAGAACTGCTAGGATAAATTGTTAAATTGGGAAATATGGTAATATCTATATTTATAAATACATGAGCTTGGTTTTCCAAGGATTATTAATGATCGTTATTTTTGTTAAGACTTTACTGAAGTGGAAATTCATTTTGCAACAGATCTTTTCCTGAACAGTCTTTATTTTCAAGCAAGATATATTGGGCCAAATGAATTTGACCCAAGTAGTTAGCTCTCCATTTTTTGATGATTCTGTTGAGAATTTCTTTCTCATTATTTCATAAAGTGTAGCTGATTATGTTGCCTCTAGCTTGGCTGGCATGTGCTAGATGCAAAGAGAGACGCTAACTAAAGTATTTTAAAAGAGAGTTTTTCTTTATTGGAGTCGTTCAGACACTGCTTAAGGTTTGAACTCCAAACTGAACTTCTCTCTCATCTCCAGAGGAGGTCTCCCTGGATCAAGTTTAGGAGAATTTGTCTTAAGAGGCGTGATGAGAAGAGTTGCTGAAACTGTTATTTTAAATCATATCTGTTGAATGGAGAAAGAGAGTCAAACATTTTCTAGGATTATAAACTCAGCATTGGCTGAATCCAATTTAAAGAATCACTTCTGGCTTATGACCAATGATGTACGAGAGGTTTGTTATATTTTTACTGATTTTTTTTTCTTCTCAGTGCGAAAAAGGTGGGAAGGACTTTCTTGAAAGCTTTGAAAAATTACCAAGAATTCTGATATCTTTAAAGAACTCCTGCTATCATTTTTATCTAATTCTTTCTAGGCCTTTTGCATGTGAATAGACATTTAATATAATTGCATATACAGTAACATGGAATGTATAACATGATTTTTTTCCGTAAATATTATAAGCATTTTTCTACAACATACCTAGCTTTTTGTGTATGTAATATGAAAGTCATTGAAGCGAGACATAGACATTTTATGGCTTTTGAAATCTATCACCAAATTTAGAAAAATTTAAAAAATGAAATTTATTACCAAATTGTTTGACAGAAATTTTTAAAAGTATATTATTAAACTACAATCAACTGTAAAGTTTGCTTTGTTCCAGATAAAGCATTTTATCTTGTCCAGTAGAGAAACCACTTATTTATTTTTTTGGTATGAAATATTGTTTTGGGTACTTTGGTATTTAGAAGATTAACTTAATGTCAGAAAAATAGACAGACTCTTAGAAAAGTCAGATTGAAGACCATTTTATTTATTCATTTTAATTTTTTAATTTCAATATGTTTTTGGGGCACAGGTGGTGTTTGGTTACGTGAATAAGTTCTTTAGTGATGTTTTCTGAGATTTTGGTACACCTGTCACCCAAGAAGGGTACACTGTACCCAATGTACAATTCTTTTATTCCTCACCCCTCTCCCACCCTTTCCCAAGTCCCCAAAGTCCATTGTATTATCCTTATGTCTTTGCATCCTCATGTTATATATTTTTTATAAACAATTTTATTTTATTTTATTTTATTTTTCTGAGACAGTGTCTTGCTTAGTCGCCCAGGCTAGAGTGCAGTGGAGCAATCTTGGCTCACTGCAACCTCTGCCTCCCAGGCTCAAGCGGTCCTCCCACCTCAGCCCCCCAAGTAGCTGGGATTACAGGTGTGTGCCACCTCTCTGGGCTAATTTTTATATTTTTAGTACAGTCAGGGTTTCACCATGTTGGCCAGGCTGGTCTCAAACTCCTGGCCTCAAGTGATCGGCCTCCTAAAGTGCTGGGATTACAGGCTTGAGCCATGTGCCTGGCCAGTTTTACTTTGTTTTTAATTGACATGTAGTAATTGTACTTAGTTATGGGGTCTAGTGTAATGTTTTCATACATGGACACATTATCTAATGATCAAATCAGTGTAATTAGCATATTCATCACCTCAAACATTTGTCATTTCTTTGTGGTGAGAACATTCAAAATCCTCTCTTTTAGCTATTTTGAAGTGTACATCATTGTTAACTACAGTCGCCCTACTGTGCAGGAGAACATCAGAAGTTATTCCTCCTGTCTAACTGTAACTACCCATTGAATAACCCCTCCCCATACCCCTCTCCCTACCACCCTCCCCAGCCTCTGGTAATCACTATTCTACTCTCTACATCAATGAGATCGACTTTTTTAGATTCCACATAGGAGCGAGATCGTGTGGTCTTTGTCTTTCTCTGCCTGGCTTATTTCATTTAGCATCATGTCCTCCACGTTCATCCATGTTGTTGCAAATGACAGGATTTCATTTTTTAAAATGGCTGAATAGTACTCCATTGTATAGATATATCACATTAAAAAATCTATTCTTCTACTGATGGACACTTGGACACTTAGGTTGATCCTATATCCTGGCTATTGCAATTCAGTGGTTTTCAGTATATTCACAGAATTATGCAACCATCACCAACTGTACAACATTTCCTTCACCCCAGAAATAAATCTGGCACCCTTTGGCAGTTACACCCCACCGACCCTGGACTTCTGGACTTTGGCAACCAATAATCTACTTTCTGTCTCTATGGATTTGCTTATTCTGGACATTTCATACAAATGGAATCATATAATATGTAATCTTTTGTGATTGGCTTTTTTCACTTAGTATAATGTTTTTAAGGTTCACCCACTTTGTATCATGCATCAGTACTTCATTCTTTTTATTGCTGAATAATATTCCATTATATGAATATACAATATTTTATCCTTTCATAGGCTATTGGACATTTAATGGGTTGTTTGCACTTCTTGGCTATTGTAATAATGCTGCTATAAACATTTGTGTACAATTTTTGAGGTAGACATATGTTTTCAATTCTCTTGCGTAGGTTCCTAGCAGTAGAATTGTTGGCTCATGTTATAACTCAATGTGTAACCTTTGGAGGAACTGCCAGACTGTTTTCAAAGGGGTTGACATTTTATATTCTTGCCAGCAGTGTATCAAGGTTCCAATTTTTCCACATCTTTGCCAACACTTCCTGTGCCTTTTAGATTCTAGCCATCTCTAGTGGGTGTGAAACAATGTGTCATTGTGGTTTTGATTTACAGTTCTCTGATGGCTAATGACATTATACAGGTTCTCCTATGCTTCATTGGCCATTTCTATGTCTTCTTGGAGAAATATCTCAAAGATCTTTTGCCCATTTTTAAATTTGGTTGTCTTTTTGTTTCTGAGGTGAAAAATGTTACATAATTTTAGTGTGTTCAGGCAAAACATCAGAAAGGGGTTTTCATATGAGGCTATCAAAATCAATGTGAGACTTGTATTCTTATGTTTTTTTAAAATGTATAAAATGATGATTGGGGAGTAACATCTCATCTAGGGGAACATATCAGGATGGGGCAAAAGGGTGCATATGTAATTTGCAAAGGCGTAAACTAAAATTAGTGGAATTTTGATTTGTTTTTAGTCATCATATTTATTCTGAGATTTGTAATAACAGGAGATTTTAATGTTTTTTTTTTTATGTTTAACCAGAAGGATTTATTTCTTTAGGATATTCCCAAAGGCAGAGGCTTTTAAACTGTGTTCTGAGGAGTCTCTCACAGATTGGGGAGGGAGAGGGTGTCAGGCAGGGGACTGTACCAAGATCAACCAGAGAAGCACCAATTTTTTTTTTTTTTTTTTTTTTTTTTTGAGATAGAGTCTTGCTCTGTCGCCCAGGCTGGAGTGCAGTGGTGTCATCTCGGCTCACTGCAACTCTACCTCCCGGGTTCACGCCATTCTCCTGCCTCAGCCTCCCGCGTAGCTGGGACTACAGGTGCCCACCACCACGCCCAGCTAATTTTTTGTATTTTTAGTAGAGACAGGGTTTCACCATGTTAGCCAGGATGGTCTCGATCTCCTGACCTCGTGATCCACCCGCCTCGGCCTCCTAAAGTGCTGGGATTACAGGTGTGAGCCACGGCACCTGGCAGTGAAGGACCAATTTTATCTGTTTTATTTGCATCCCTTCAGGGTATGACTTTCTTTGAAAAAGGATTCCACAGCAAGGTAACACTGAAAACCAAACCTCACTGTTATATACCTAAGATATTTTTCTTAAATATTTACTCAGCCTCCAGAAATTACATTTTTGTTATCATAAATACACAGTAAACGGAGATATTTCTCCACAAGTGTTTGCAGGATATATAGTACTGTGGGGAAAAGTTCTATCTTCTCTTTCCTATGATGTCTGATATGAGTAAGATGCCTTCTGGGTAAGATATGAGATTTGAGTTCATTTTCCACCTGTGGAGATGCACTTCCCAAGACTGACTTGGCTAGCAAGAATAGAAGACATGCCTGGCTTGTAACAGACTTTCAATAAATACTTGCTGAGCAAATGAGTACAAGAGCAAAGGCCTGCCTCAGTTCTTTACTTTGTTTATGGAGACAGAGATGTAGCCAAAGGTATTCTTTCATTTTAGTATTTAGTTTTTTGTGAAATTTCAATATCCCAGATGCCATCAGGCTGTGAGTTTAAGCTTTCTGTTAATGCCCCAATCATAATGATTTGGGTATTTTACACCACCTAATTACGTGCAGCCCAATCATTTAATGGGAATTTCATTCCCAAGTATTTCTACACCTAATTGTCTGCCCGAAACTATATTAAATTTATGCCTAGTGTTCCATTATTGGAACACTAAATGTGGGAGTTATTTGTATCCTACTGCTCAAGGTCGTTGCCAAGGTCTAATTTTTCAAATTCAAAAAATTGCAACCTCAGGCGTTAAGTGAGTTAAAAGGGACAGCATATTTACTCTTCTCAGTGAGAGCTCTTTTAAGTAGGTTTCCCTTGCTAAGGAAAGAGGCTCCAATCCAATCTCTGGGGAAGCAGAGTGAAGAAACCTTTTGCCGTTCACTTTCTTCCTGTCCCAGGATTAATTCTTGTCAGGTTGATTGATAGTGGGAATCTCCACTTCCTTTAGGTGGTGGTTCTTAACCGGGAAATTCTCCACACTTGGCCCACCCTACATTGGCAATACTTAAGAGACATTTTTGTTGTAATGACTGGGGGTGAGGGTGGGTTTGCTATTGACATCTAGTGAGTGAGGCCAAGGTTGCTGCTAGACTTCCTACAATGCCAATGTGTAGACAGTGCCCAACGACAAAGAATTGCCTGGCCCACAATGTCAGTTGTACCAAGGATGAGAAGTCCTGCTTTGGAGCAAGTCTGACTTCCTCCTGCACAGGTGCAGTGTTGCCCTTTGCTTCCCAATAGATACTAGTACATTTGTTCATGCATTAAGCATTTGTACGGCTTCAACAACATACTCTAGACTGAGCATTGGAAATCTCAGCTCAATATCATTTATTATTCCTCCACCTGGATAAAATGAAGGTAGACTTTGACATCCTTTCTGTCATCTTGAGGCATCAACTCCTTCTCTCCTGTGTATGAATGCTTTTACTTGGACATAAATCTCTCAAGATCCACCAACAATACAGTCTAAATCCCTATTTAAAAGTAAAATTCTCCCTATGACAAAGGTATTTTATTATATTATTGCCCCAAATTCTTTAGCTCACTGGGGCCAAACTCTCTAGAATTTTGCCTTTCCCAAATAAAAGTCCTTAGTTAACTTTGAAAAGGCCAAGATCCCTTGTAGTGGTCTCCTCAGCACAGAGAAATATTTGTTCCAGTGATGAATCCATGTCTCAAACTCCTGCAATGTAAAGAATCTCCTTAATTTTGGAATTAATTTCCATAAAGTTTGAAAGTTTTCTTAACCAATTCACTTAGACTTTCCCTTCCCCTATTTGTTTTAGTAACTAAAAACCTTTCCAGGTATGTGGCTTAGGATGGGGACAACAGATGAGCTATGGTGGACTCCAAAGTTATGACCTTTTAGGCTATTGAACGGCGTCATGTGGAAAGCTATGTTACAGATTCATGACTGCAGAAATAAGATCTCTCTAACTGTGGTCTTCTACCCCCATATTACATTACATTGAAGGAAACAATACAAATAGAACCAATAAATCAAAGGCAGAACCACATTCTAGCCTATAATAAATATTGATTTGTTCTTCAGATCATCTATTTATAAGATTGTTTTTGTAGTTTGATGTGCCAAGGTTTAATTATGAATTGCTAATGGATGAGCATAAATATGTCTATATAAATAGGTCCTGGACAGGAAACAATAGACGTTTTGACAGTTTTCACTGGATGTCTGTATAATTACTTATCAAATACATGACACTAATTTAGAAACATATCCACTGAGTCTTCTGGGTTCCAGTAAAGAAGAAATTATTATTGACTTTCTCCAATGCAAGAATATCAGACTAGACAATTTAGACTATTCTTTCAAATTGTAAAAATCTTTGATTTTGTGATTTTTTATCTCTGACAATCAAAATTAATGACAGATAGCTTCAGGAGTTTTATATGAGGTTAGATATGGAGCCAGGGAAATAGCCATTGTTATACCCATTACCACCACCTCCCAGACTGTGATTTGAAAGCAAAGTCCACCTAAATCGTTTATATGACACAAGTAATTTGAAGGGAAAAATAGAACAGGAATAGATGATCTGTTTGATGTACAGGGGATTTAAAGCATGTCTCTCTCTCTCTCTTTTTTGTTTTTTTTGAGATGGAGTCTCACTCTGTCGCCCAGGCAGGAGAGCAGTGACGTGATCTCGGCTTACTGCAGCTCTACCTCCCAGGGTCCAGCGATTCTCCAGCCTCAGCCTCCTGAGTAGCTGGGATTACAGGCACACACCACCATGACTCGCTAATTTTTGTATTTTCAGTAGATACAGGGTTTCACCATGTTGGCCAGGCTGGTCTCAAACTCCTGACCTCAAGTGATCTGCCCGCCTCGGCCTCTCAAAGTGCTGGGATTACAGGTGTGAGCCTCTGTGCCTGGCCTCTTTTTTTTTTTTTTTTTTAATTTAGATAGGTTTTACTCATTAATGTTTAAAAATAATTACATGAGGAATTTTACTAATCAATATTTAATTATTGACATTTACTACCTAAGCTATGCTTAGGGACACAAAACTCTATAAACATTTAATCGGAAGATAGGCTTGATTTCTGGCTCTTTCTTATTAGCTATGTGACTTTTTCCTTTAAATGGAGCACTTTCAGTTTCTATTCCCTCATTTTTAAAACATAAATTACTATATCTCCGAGCTACCTTTTTCTTCAATTATTTATTCAGTAAGTATTTATTGTGAGCCTATTCTATTCTAAACAGCATGGAAGATCCAAAAATCAGTAAGAGCCCAAAGGAAATTTGTTTATATGCATATCAGTGATGTACGTTATCTTCCAGTTTTGGACACTTCCTAATATCTGGTTTTGCTCCGTGGACACCAAAGTGGGTATCCAAGGCAGGCCATTGGGTGCAGGAAGAAAATACTAGAACTTTTATCCTGATTTACTCCTTGTCTTTTTTTCAGGATAACTGCATTTTGATAGTTTCAAACTTAGAGAAAAATTGCAAAAGTAGTATAGAGAACTCCCAGCCGGGTGCGGTGTCACTCCTGTAATCCCAGCACTTTGGGAGGCCAAGGCGGGAGGATCACCTGAGGTCAGGACCAGCTTAGCCAACATGGTGAAACCCCATCTCTATTAAAAATACAAAAATTAGCCAAGTGTGGTGGCACACACCTGTAGTCCCAGCTACTTGGGAGGCTGAGGCAGGAGAATCGCTTGATCCCAGGAGGCAGAGGTTGCAGTGAGCCGAGATCACACCACTGCACTCCAGTCTGGGTGACAGAGTGAGACTCCATCTCAAAAAAAAAAAAAAAAAAAAAAAAAAAACACTCCCATATATCCTTTATTGGATTTACCAGTTACTAAACTTTCCCCAGTTGTGCCTTATTCTTCCTCCCACGACAGTACTGGGGTTTTCTTTCTCTCATACACACACACATACATTTATACATATGTGTATGTATATATGTGTGTGAATACATGTATGTATACATATGCATATATGTGTGTATATACATACACACACCATCATACTCCACAATGCCCTAAACACTTCAGTAAGTATATTCTAAAACAATAACATTCTCTCATTTAACCATGGTATAATAATTAAAATCAAGAAATTTAGCATTGATGTAGTAGTATTATTTAATTCACAGTCCATATTCAAATTGCATCAATTTCCCAATAATGTTCTTCAAAACTATTTTTTTTCAGTTCAGAAGAGCACATTGCCTGTGTTGTCATTTTTTTTGTTTGTTTGTTTCTGTAAATATGGAGGAGTTCTTAACATTTTTAAAGACACAGGTTAACAATTTTATGGAATTTCCCTGAATTTGATTTTGTCTGTATTATTAGACATAGATTGTACATTTTTGGCAGGAATACCACAGAAATGATGTGTGTTTCACAGTGCATGTGATGCCTGTTTATCTCATGACTAGCAGTGTCAACTTTGGTCATTTGGTGAAAGTGGCCTTCCAGTTTTCATCACACATTTCCCTTTTCAATTAAGTAATTTGTAGGAGACACTGAGGTTACGTAAATATTTTCTTCCCTATCAGACTTTCACCCCCCCAGGTTTAGCATCCAGTCTTATCCTGTTACATATCCATATTTGGATATGCTTTATAATGTATGTAATATATTGGCAGGTATATAATTTATGAATGAATATGCAGACATATGTAGAAGTAGTTTGGGTTTGTGTTCAATTTTTTTTAACTAATAGTATTATATAATAAAACATGTTTAGAAACCTAATTGAATGAGATGGTCAGGCTGTTTTCTAGCTCTGGATTATTGAAACATTACAGGTTGTGTTTTGATGAGCAACCCCCCCTCCCCGCCCCTTGTTCCCAGTGGCCACAGGCTTATTTCCAATATAAACTTGAATATTATTGCTTTTCAGGAATATATGTATTTTCCTTTCTTCTTTTCATATTATGTAGTGTCAGATCAGTATCTGATCGGTGGAAGAAGGAAGAGGAGAGGATTTTAGAAATGTGGCCAACTGTAGTGATGAAAGAATGTAAGGAAGATAGTATTCTCGCGTATTTTATGCTAAAGCAATGTTATTACTACTTTAAAACAAGGGTTCAAAACTGTTTCCTAGGAACACAACCGCAAAACCTCAGAAGCTTTTCAGGGTAGGGGGAACCTAGGAGGAGAAGGCTTGGGACTGAGACTGGTGGCAGTGTGTCCTAAGTTTTGGTTATTTGGGTACAACTTCTGTGAATGATCATGAAGTAACTTCCAGATACTTCCACATCTACATTATTATTGACTCAAACTTTTTTTGTAAGTCATCTTTACATAGATCTTCTTTTAATTAGCCTTCTTTTAGGGCATAAGAGCTTTGAAATCATGGGTTAGATGTGTTGGTTTATATTTAAAAATACACATTTATTTAATTTAATTCAAAAGTCTAATGAAGCTTTCAGTACAACCTACAATCATCTCATGTTAACACCAGCAGTACAAAGCCTTCCCTTTGGAAAACTCATCTAGAAAACTATGTATGTGAAGGACATTTACCAACTATTTTTTGCCCTACAGAGGAGGAAGAAATGTAAGGCAAAGGAGAATTCAGTTAGATTTTGTCTAGGTTAGGATTACCTGACCTCCATGACGGAGACAGACGTGGTATCCTCTGGGTTGTCATGTTTATTAAATCTACACGTGGACTGAAGATCTTTAGCTCATTATTTCCTTTTTTGAGACAGGATCTCACTCTTTTGCCCAGGCTGGAGTGCAGTGGCACAATCGTAGCTCACTGCAGCCTCAACCTCCCAGACTCAAGTGATCCTCCTGCCACAGCCTCCCGAGTAGCTGGAACTGCAGTTGTCAGTCATCATACCCAGCTAATTTCCCAATTTTTCTGTAGAGACGGTGTCTCGCTATGTTGCTGAGGATGGTCTCAAACTCCTGGACTCAAGCGATCCATTTGCCTAGGTATCCCAAAGTGCTGGGATTACAGACATGAACCACTATGCCCAGCCTTTAGCTCCTTATTATGTGTGTTTACATCAATGAATTATTTACAAATATTAACTAAGAACTGACTTTCTTTAAAGTGTTGTCATTACAATTTTCCTACAGTACCTTCAGCCTGCTTCCTCAATTCTGGAGTCAGGCCAGCATCAAATGTGGACACATTGTTTTGTTAATTTGGGCTGCAATATATATGTAAGGATTAGGGAGAGACATAGGAGGTAGTATCTACAAGGAGAGAGTTGGGATTCTGTAGTTCAAAGAAGTCTACCGGAGATTTTTTCAACTCAGATAAGGGAAACAAAGGAAGATAACAACTGAATTTGGGGGATAAAGACTCAGCCAAGAGAAAACTATAGTTGTCCTCCCTACAAGACAACAGGCAGCATCTTAAATTATGAAAAATTCTACACAGATTTTTTTCTAAATTATTTTTACAATTTTTTGTATTTTTAAAATGATCATGTTTTTGACTACTAAAGAACCTATGGGACTTTTGGTGTATGGTTAGTATTTTGGAAGTGTCTGGTAGAGGTGCTAGAATAAAGGGATATAAAATTTCCAAAGCTGGACAAATGAAAGTCATTGGAGGCAAGTAGAGATGGGAAAAAATTCAGAACAGCAGAATGAATCATTCTACTTCCATCATGCTATTACTGAATAATTTAATTTGCTTGTATTGAATTCTGTGCTTCTTCCTGCCCTTTACCCCGAATCTTCAGGAAGGAGCTCATTGCCAAGTTAGATCAGGCAGAAAAGGAGAAGGTGGATGCTGCTGAGCTGGTTCGGGAATTCGAGGCTCTGACGGAGGAGAATCGGACGTTGAGGTTGGCCCAGTCTCAATGTGTGGAACAACTGGAGAAACTTCGAATACAGTATCAGAAGAGGCAGGGCTCGTCCTAACTTTAAATTTTTCAGTGTGAGCATACGAGGTTGATGACTGCCCTGTGCTGGCCAAAAGATTTTTATTTTAAACGAATAGTGAGTCAGATCTATTGCTTCTCTGTATTACCCACATGACAACTGTCTATAATGAGTTTACTGCTTGCCAGCTTCTAGCTTGAGAGAAGGGATATTTTAAATGAGATCATTACTGTGAAACTATTACTAGTATATGTTTTTGGAGATCAGATTTCTTTTCCAAAGATATATGTTTTTTTCTTTTTTAGGAAGATATGATCATGCTGTACAACAGGGTAGAAAATTATAAAAAGAGAATATTGACTGACCCAGCTAAGAATCATGGTTTGAGCTGAGTTAAGCCATGCGACAAACCCGTAACATGTTCACCGTAGTTTCACATATGTGTATTTTTAAATTTCATGCCTTTAATATTTCAAATATGCTCAAATTTAAACTGTCAGAAACTTCTCTGCATGTATTTATATTCGCCAGAGTATAAACTTTTATACTCTGATTTTTATCCTTCAATGATTGATTATACTAAGAATAAATGGTCACACATGCTAAAAGCTTCTTCATGAAATTATTAGCAGAAACCATGTTTGTAACCAAAGCACATTTGCCAATGCTAACTGGCTGTTGTAATAATAAACAGATAAGGCTGCATTTGCTTCATGCCATGTGACCTCACAGTAAACATCTCTGCCTTTGCCTGTGTGTGTTCTGGGGGAGGGGGGACATGGAAAAATATTGTTTGGACATTACTTGGGTGAGTGCCCATGAAAACATCAGTGAACTTGTAACTATTGTTTTGTTTTGGATTTAAGGAGATGTTTTAGATCAGTAACAGCTAATAGGAATATGCGAGTAAATTCAGAATTGAAACAATTTCTCCTTGTTCTACCTATCACCACATTTTCTCAAATTGAACTCTTTGTTATATGTCCATTTCTATTCATGTAACTTCTTTTTCATTAAACATGGATCAAAACTGACAGTTTCTAGTTTACTCCTTTCTTAACCCCCTTTGTGCTAGACGTTGGGATGACCTAGCCCTGGTCCAAAACTGGTTCTTAGCTGTATTTGCATGTGCGAAAAAAAAGAAGTGAAGTCCCCTTTCTTTTTCTTTCTTTTCTTTCTTTCTCTTTCTTTCTGTCTTTCTTTCTTCCTTTCTTTCTTCTTTCTTTCTTTTCTTTCTTTCCTTTTCTTTCTTTCTCTCTTTCTTTTCTTTCTTTCCTTTTCTTTCTTTCTTTCTCTCTTTCTTTCCTTTCTTTTCTTTCTTTCTCTCTCTTTCTTTCTTTCTTTTCTTCCTTTTCCTTCCTTCCTTCCTTCCTTCTTTCTTTTCTTTTCTTTTCTTTTCTTTTCTTTTCTTTTCTTTTCTTTCTGACAGAGCCTTGCTCCGTCACCCAGGCTAGAGTGCAGTGGCAACATCTCAGCTCACTGCAACCTCTGCCTCCTGAGTTCAAGTGATTCTCCTGCCTCAGCCTCCCATTGTGGGTGCCCATCACCACATCTGCCTAATTTTTGTATTTTTAGTAGAGATGGGATCTCACCATGTTGGCCAGGCTGGTCTGGAACTCCTGACCTTGGGTGATCTGCCCACCTCAGCCTCCCAAAGTGCTGGGACTCCAGGCGTGAGCCACCACACCTGGCCTGAAGTCCCATTTCTTAGAAAGACTGTGATTTCACATATAAACAACTCAGAACTTCAATATTGAATGTAATGCATTTGTATCTTGAGATATTTGCCCCAAAAACAGAAAAAAGGAATAATTCATTAAAACAAGATGACCTCAGATAAATGAGTGGTTTTCAAACGGGGGTGATTTTGCCCCCAAGGGACCTTTGACAATGTCTGGAAATAGTTTTCGTTGCCACAGCTAGCATGAGGGGGTCCTACTTGTATCTAGAGGACTGAGTCCAGGATATTGCTAACCATCCTGCCCAGAACAGTGCATGCAACAAAGAATTGTCCACCTCAGTGTGACAATAGCACTGAGATTGATGTGCCCTGGGATAGACAAGTCTCTGGACAGTTTGGGCAAATGTGAAGGGAGGCATGGTGCACGGCCACAGGTTTTTTTGCCACGTGATGCAGAGCTGGGAGGCCCTTATGCATGTTGATCTTCAATTTCCTCATTTGTGAAATGAAGCTTTTTGATAGACCTCAAAATTTTCATGTTATGTGAGCCTATTCACCCTTAAGCTGCTTTAACGTTTGACCGAGGGTGAAAGTCTCTACTGTTTTGGAAGAACCTTCTGTTTCGGTAACCCACCTCCTCTTTTTAGTATAAGGCTAATAAACACCAGTATAAAGGAGGAATTGTTCACTAAGTTAATACAAATACAAAGTTAGCAGAATGGGAGGAAGAAAGGTAAGTTATTCATCTTTAAATATGAAGATGAATGGACAGTGCTCATCTGAAGAGAGTTGTATATATTTACAGAATTCAAGCAGTCACAGTCCCTTCTAGAAAATGGGAAGCCGGGAAATATGGTTCCAAAATCTCTTTGCTTTACCAGAATGAAAATAATTTAACAAAGTACGAGTATTTGAACACAACTATTATTACATTAAAGAGTCACTGATAGTTTTCTTATCTTTGCTGGTGTTAGCTTGACTTTTTGCTATTTCCAAAAGATATATATTTGTGACTCAAAAGCAAGCATTTCCCTAGGTGTATATGTTGTAAGCAGATTTTTGTTCATTAGAACATGAAAATATCATCTACTTTTGTAGCATGTCAGAGAAATCTCATGTCAGAAGTTGGAATTTCTTATATTATCTGTCTCATTTTTTTTTCAATAATTTGACAAATTTCCACCAATCTTATTTACTACTGCATAGTATCTATATAATGAAGACCATTTGAGAATTTTCTATCTTCAAATATATTTGCGATATTCTTGCTGTTAGCAATAATGACAATATTATAGAGCATAAAAACGAGCACAGAAGTATTATGGTGTTATTAGTACTGTAGCATTAGGGTGAGGATGCTTTCTTTAGAGATAGAATTAAAATAAAATGTAACTCACATTATATTCTGTAATTGCTCTACTAAAGAATTTGTCATTTATGGGCCATTTATTTTGTGTAGACATGAAAAGAATGTGGTTACACCTAGCTAGAAAATTTATAACCTTTGGTATGGGCAGGGCATGTTTCTCTATCTCATCCTGGTACCTGAGTTTGAGTGTATGATTAACTCAGTGCAAGTAAGGAGCTAAATTAAAGAGATCTGGAACTGAAATTCAATTCAACAAAAATTTATTATACACTTAGCTGGTGCAGGGCAGAGCAACAGCAATAGAAGATGCAAAAATGACAAAGATAATGTGGTCCTAGCACATTTAGGGATGGATTGCACTAGATTGCACTAGAGAATAGAGGCATAGGGACTGATAGAAGGCTAATAGAAAAGCATGTGCAAGGCAAGTCTAAGAGCAGCAGCAATTGAAAGAGAGTAACAGACTAAGAGGGATGGGAAAGACATAATGGGAAGTAGACTCCACAGGGCTTGGGATGGATTGCATGTGTGATTGAGGCAAGGAAGAGGAAGAGAAAGAATATCTAATGACCTCCTTCAGTGCCAGACTATACTAGGTGCTTTGTATAGGTTGTATTATTTTAACCACCTGAGAGACAGCTGTGATTATCCCTTTTCTCCAAAACCAGAAACTAATGTTGTATAATTTGTAGAAAGTTCTCAGAGCTGGGATTCAAGTGCAAAGTTTCATTCACTCATTAATTCACATAGTCAGTATTTATTGAATGTCCATGCTCTGCCAGGCATCCTGGAAGATACCAGGGACACAAAAGTGGACACTAGAAACAAGGGTTCTATTGGGTTCTCAAGGAACCCTTAGTCTAGTAAGGGAGGTACATATTTATCTAAATACCCAAATGGGGTAGTTTTAAAACATATCAAAAAATTTCCCTAAGAGGTAGAGCCTAATTTCTCTCCCATTTAGTGTGGGTTGGACTTAAAGACATGTTTTTAACAAATTGAGTCAAGCAGCAGTGACAACATGTGACTTCTAAGTCTAGGTCATGAAAGCCATTGGAGCTTCCTTCCCACCTGCTGTCTCCTGGATCACTTGCCCTGGGGTGAGCCAGCTGCCACGGAGAAGCCCACAGGGTAAGGAACTGACACCTTCGGCCAACAGCCACGTAAGTGAACTTGGAAGCAGATCTCCCAGCCCCAGGCAAGACTTCAAACGCTGCAGTCTGGCTGACACCTTGAGTGCAGCCTCATGAAAGTCTCTGAGTCAGAACCACCCAGCTGAACTGCCCCTGGTACCCAATTCTCAGGAACTTTGAGGCAATAATACTGGTTTTAAGCTGCTAAGTTTGGGGTGATCTGTTTTGCAGCAATAGGTAATGAAGATAACCACATAAATGAGGTAAGTGACAAAATATAGTTGACGAATGCACCTTAAAAACAGAATCTTGCCGGGCGCAGTGGCTCACGCCTGTAATCCCAGCACTTTGGGAGGCTGAGGCCGGTGGATCACCTGAGGTCAGGAGTTCAAGACCAGCCTGGCCAACATGGTGAAACCCTGTCTCTACTAAATATACAAAAGTTAGCCGGGCGTGGTGGTGGGCACCTGTAATCCCAGCTACTTGGGAGGCTGAGGCAGGAGAATCGGTTGAATCTTGGAGGCAGAGGTTGCAGTGAGTTGAGATCACTCCATTGCACTCCAGCCTGGGCAACAAGAGTGAAACTTTGTCTCAAACAAACAAACAAACAAACATGGAATCTTACTGAGATAGGGAGTCTGGGATGGCTGCTTAATGTAGTGTCTACTGAGCTAAGATCTAATGGATGAGTAACAACTAAAGAGGCAAAGAAGGCAGGTGGAGGAAGACAACCTAGACAGAGTGAAAACACGTGCAAAGGCCCTGGGGCATGCTCAAAGACCTGAAGAAAGGCCAGGATGGCTGAGCATGAAGGGGTAGGGAGAATATAGTATTAGGTAGTATAGTATAAGGTAAGGTTGTAGAATAGGGCAAGAAGTTGAAGATCACATTAAGAATGTTGGCCTAAAAGCAAAGAGAAGCCCTTGGAGAATTTTAAGCATATTACAGGGGTAACATGTATTTTGCTAGGATAGCATGTTTTTTAAGAGTTTTCTGGCTGGGTGCAGTGGCTCACACCTGTAATCCCAGCACTTCATGAGGCCAAGGCGGGCGGATCACCTGAGGTCAGGAGTTCGAGAACAGCCTGGCCAATATGGTGAAACCTCATCTCTACTAAAAAAAAAAAAAAAAAAAATGTAGCCGAGCATGGTGGTGTGCCTGTAATCCCAGCTACTTGGGAGACTGAGATGGGAGAATCACTTGAACCCAGGAGGCGGAAGTTGCAGTGAGCCGAGATCACGCCACTGCACTCCTGCCTGGGCGCGACAGCGTGAGACTCAGTCTCAAAAAAAAAAAAAGAGTTTTCTAAGTTACCTAACTTAAATTGCTTAGAGTGCTATATAGGGTTATTTATACTATAATATATAGGTAGACAGAGAGTAGAAAGATGATAGGGTTCTTTAGATGGGGTTGTTATACACATTTTACTTGCAATGTCCTCTATGGTTGTTATTATTTTGTATTACAAGAAGGGAAACCCCTCAGATTGCATCCTCTCTCTCTTACTTTCCCAGAGGAAGAGCGGAAGGGTTCTCAATGGCAAATGGAAGTTGCAGTGAAGCAGCACCCAGAGCCAGTGTCAGGCTCCCGAGAGAGCGCTGCACCGCCGCCTGTGGTTTCTGGTGCTCTACATGTTCGGAGAAACTTATCCGGTAGTGAGCTACAAAAATGATCCCTGCAAGCGTCGTCTTTGTAAGGTCATTTTAATGACTATTTTTCTCCTCAGGAAATAGGTAAGCCCTCAGCAGTATCAAATAGCCTGGCAGAATAAAAGGCAGATTGAGTCGGCCTCCGCTGTGACCATTAACATATTTAATTTGGTGACACCAAATTATCCTGCCTTTTATGAAAATGTCTACAATCCATCTTGTTTTTTACCACTTTAGAGTTGACAAACTCCGTGTTGGAACAGGGTATTCTTAAACAGAACCCTTAAAACCATATTTTTCACCTCTCTGTTTTTATCTATCTATCTATCTACCCATCCATCTATTTATTGAGACAAGGTCTTGCTCTGTCACCCAGGCCAGAGTGCAGTCGTGTGATCATGGTTCTCTGCAGCCTTGACCTCCCGGGCTCTAGCTATCCTCCCAAGTAGCTTAGATTACAGGAATGCACCATGAGGCCCAGTTATTTTAAAAAATATTTTGTAGAGATGGGGGTCTCACTTGTTGGCCCAGGCTGGTCTTGAACTCCTGGGCTCAAGCAATCCTCCTGCCTTATCCTTCCAAAGTGCTGGAATGATAGGCATGAGCCACCACACCTGGTCTATGATTATTATTGTTTTTAATTTGAGATGGAGCCTCGCTCTATTGCCCAGGCTGGAGTGCACTGGCGCATTCTCAGCTCACTGCAACCTCCCCCTCCTGGGTTCAAGCAATTCTCCTGCCTCAGCCTCCTGAGTAGCTGGGATTACAGACATACACCACCATGCCCGGTTAGTTTTTTGGATTTTTAGTAGAGACGGGGTTTCTCCATGTTGGTCAGGCTGGTCTCGAACTCCTGAGCTCAGGTGATCTGCCTGCCTTGGCCTCCCAAAGTGCTGGGATTACAGGTGTGAGCCATTGTGCCCAGCCCCTCTTATTTTTAAAGAATGAGAATAATCTGAGCTGGGAATACAGCTCGCATCAAACATGAACATAGAAAGGGAAATGCACAAAGTGAGAGATGAAATCACTCACAAAGCTGATAGCATGAACTTCTAGATTCCCTGAATACCCTTTCAATTCTAATTTCCTATGCTTTAATTCACTGGGAATATATTCCTTAATTTCTCATAATTACAAACAAAAGCTCCCTAGAAGAAAAATTCATGCATAAGAGAGTATTCAATTCCAGTGTTAAAATCATATCCTTTCATTTTTCTCTGAAAATTTTGAAAATGTCTCTGTTCAGTCCTTTGTCTGTACTTCTCAGGCAGTGCTGAAGACAGAGAGATAAAAGGGGAGGTGCTGACACACGTAGATGACTGGGGCTCTGACAATGACCATGAGCTGATGACCTGAGTCACACAAACTGCAAAACAAAGTTTTTCTCTAAGGAGTTGGACTTTTAAAAACTTTTTATTGGCTGCTTTTGGATTAAGGCGTTTAGGACCAGCATTATGAGCAGAAGGACTCAGTGTGCATGAAGAAGAAACCAAGTTTTTCTCCAGCAGAAGAGGAGGAATTTGCCTTTGCAAGATGTTATACTGTTTTATCTGTCACTGAACATGTCTGGGCAGTGGCTGTTCTCCCAGGTCTGAGTCCTGAAAAGGGAAAGATAAAGAGATTGCAGGACAAGGTGAAATGATACACGAAGCAGCGTTTCCCCAGCTTCTTATTTGCCTGCACATTTCTCATAAATGGAGTAAATGCTGAACAAGCTGACTTTCTCCCATCATTCCTGTAAATAAGGATATGACTCACAGACCTTGCAATCTCTAAAATGCCATAGATACTACAGTGATCTGATTATTTAAAAACAGCTGGGGAAAAAAACAGCAAGAAATTGATCCTGGGTAAGTTAGGATGAATTCTTTTCTGTTTGTTTTTGTTTATCTTTTAAATTATTATTGTATCTCACCCTAAGTATTCTGACAACATCTAGTTGCCAAACAAATCTTAGGGATTTATGAGTTCTGGAAACTAACAATATGAACATGCTGATCAGATCTCAGATCCCAGGCAAAGAAACCCAAAGAACAAAAAACAAAAGACAACAAGACACAAGGTTCCCCACGGAGTCACTGTGATCTGTGGGCAAATATGGATTTGGTTATATGATCTCCTCTTCTATGAAGGGGAGAGAGATAAGTCTTGACATCACTTAAATACGCTGAGCCCCACCCCCAAATAACACAAGTGCTGGTAACAACAATAATTTATATTAAGCCTACTGAACGGCTTTTGTTGATCTTTAACTAGCCTATTTGGAAATGGGAAACGAGTGACCTCTTTATTATTACTCAAGTGCTAAAACTCCCCAAGTAGGACTGTTTGTCAAAACTAGGAGTGAGTTTGAGATTCAGGATTAAGGTTCAAGTAGGGAATCTCCATTTACCCTGCATCTCAGTCTTAACACTGTATTAGTCAGGGTCTTGGGAGGAAAGAGGAGCACACTTAAGAAGGCATGATAAAAAGAGAACGTAATGAGGGATTATTATAAAGTTAGAGGAAGAGTTAAGGGAAATAAGAAAGGTTGATGAGGTCCTTGGGGTGGCTGCTTCAGGGAAGTCTTCTCTAGGCTTTCAAGGGCAAGCAAAGGACCACTGACATAGCTCACAAACTTGCACTTTGGTGAGGGAGCCGGGCCGCAGCCGACCTAGGGCTTAGCAGAAAATCTCTTTCTCCTTCTGTCCTTCCATCCTCTCCTGGTGGCTGCCACTGGCCAAGCCCAACTACAAACGAGAGAACAAGGCAGCTTGGTTGCTGGGGTCCATCATACAGCCAGTCTTTCAGGGTACAGAGCAGAGTGAAAGGACGGAGAGTGGATCTGCAGGGGAACATGGATAGTGTAAGGCACAGACCACTGACAAACGAAAGAGATGGAAATGCTTCAGAAAAGAAAGCAGCGTGGCCAGGTTGGTGATTTTTTTTTTTTTTTTTTTTTGGAGAGATGGAGCCTTGCTCTGTCACCCGGCTTGAATGCAATGGCGCAGTGTTGGCTCACTGCAACCTCCGCCTCCTGGGTTCAAACAATTCTCCTGCCCCAGCCTCCCTAGTAGCTGGGATTACAGGCGTGGTCCATCATGCCCAGCTAATTTTTTGTATTTTTTTCTAGCAGAGATGGGGTTTCACCATGTTGGCCAGGCTGATCTTGAACTCCTGACCTCAGATGACGCACCCACCTCGGCCTCCCAAAGTGCTGGGATTACAGGCGTGAGCCACCTCGCCCGGCCAGGCCTGTGATTTTAATCATGGGATCTTGCCTAGCGGTAAAGCCCCATTAACTGTCTGGAAATCTGAATCAGAAGGACCAGCAACTGTTCTTCCCTAGGAATGGATCAAAGGTAGGTCCTATGGATATGGCTTGTCTGTCCCCACCAAAACTCATGTTGCAATTTGATCACGAATATGGTGGTGTTGAGAGGTGGGGCCTAGTGGGAGGTGTTTGGGCCCGGAGCATGGCGTTGTGAATAATGCGGTTTTCCAGGTAGGGAGTTCTTGCTCTCGTGAGACTGCATTAGTTCTTGTGGGAGTGGATTAGTTCCCTAGAGTGTGAGTTATTATAAAGCAAAGTTCCTGTTCCTGTTTGATCCTCTCTCTTCTCACTTGTCTGCTTCCCGTTTGACCTCCTCTGCCCTGCAATGTTATGACACAGAAGAATGCCCTCACCAGAAGCCATGGCCATACTTTTGAGCTTCTCACCCTGCAGAACCGTGGACTAAATACACTTCTTTCCTTTGTAAATTACCCAGTCTCATGTATTCTGTTATAGCAAGACAAAATGGACTAAGACAGTAGGGTTGCCAGGGAAAAGACAGGCGTCCAGTTAAAACTGAATTTCAGAAATTAGATAAACTTTGTTTTTTTTTTAGTATAAGTATATCCCAAATATTGCATGGGATGTACTTATACTTAAAGAGTTACTGTTCATTTGAAATTCAATTTTAACTGGGCATCCCGTATTTTTATAAATACGGTAATTCTAAGGGCACTTCCTTCTCACTAAAGATATGAGAATTAGAATTTGAATATGGGATAGCATTTCTGAAACCTTGTTCTTTCAACACCAACATTTGAAATGTTAAGTATTTCCAAACAAACAAACAAATAAAAAACAAACTAAAAAAAAACCACTGGATTAAAATAAAGCTAAATGGTTCTCACAGCTTTGGGATTTCTCCTGGGACTTAATGCTAACATGCATTGTGACAACAATAATAGTGTTTTTCCTTGCTTTATTTGAAAACCATCGCAACAAAGAAACGGCCCAATATTCCTTTTCAGTGTGACCATAGGTTTCCATTGAAATGCAGTTTAAATTTTAAAAAGTCATTTTGGTGTCTATTATGTTAAAGTAAAATTTTACTATTACCTCAATCTTGCTTTAAGACTAAATTTATATTTATAAAGATGTTTTAAAGCTCTCTATGTTTGCAAAGTAATAGCATTGTATTTAATAAGCTATTAAATTATTCACTTGATACTTGTTTTGCTTAGCTTAATATGAAGAATCAATTAAAACCAAATTATCATCTAAGCAGGGACAATCCTAGATTATTCAGAGAGAAAAATGAGGATAAAAACATTAGCTCTGTCTGCTTCTCAAGGTTATTTTTGGAAAGAAATGAAGTAATGTTGTGAAAGGCTGTGCAAATATTACTGCGAGGATACAAATTACCCTCTCTGTAGAGTTGATGGGCTTTTCACAATTTTCTCCCTTTCTGGTCATAGGCATTTTATCTAATTTGTTGTCCAGTCTGTAATTCCACCCTGTTGTGTGCAGTGGGAGTGAAAAGGAGGTACACGACTTAGGATTAGAATTACTTGTGAAGGACAGAAACCTGCCAAATAACGGTGCCTTAAACGAGGTGGAAGTTTCCTTTTCTCTCATGCAAAAGACTGGGATGTGTAGTCCTGGGCTGAAATAGAGGCTCTTCTCCATCAAATCTCCAAGGCCTCAAACTTCTCTACCATTATTGAGCAATGTTCCTCAATCTCATGGTCCAAGATGGTGGCATATATGTTCCAGGCAACCAGAGGAGGAAGGAACAAAGAAGCGGCTGAGGCAGTGGGGTGGCTGGTTGTCCTGGAAGCTGGCACAAGATGCTTTCAGTTACATGCTTGAAATGGTTAATTTTCTGTATCAAGTTGACTGGGCCACAGGATGCCCAGATATTTGGTCAACCAGTATTCTGCATATGTCTATGAGAGTATTTTTGGATGCGAATAACAATTGAATTGGCACACTGAGAAAAGCATATTTTCCATCCTAATATGGGTGGGCCTCATCCAATCTACTGAAGACCTGAAGAGAACAAAAGTTTGACCCTCCTACAAGTAAGAGAGAGCTCTTCCTGTCTGACTGCCTTGACCCTGGGACATGGGCTCTTTTTTGCCTTCAGTCTCAAACGAAAATATTGGTCTCTTCTTGGATCTTGAGCCTGCCAGCCTTTGGATTGGAACTACACCATGGCTCTTCTGGGTCTCCTGCTTGCTGGCTGCATATTTTGGTACTTGTAAGCCTTCATAATCTCATGAGTCAATTCCTTATTATATATTGATTATCTATCTATCTATCTATCATCTATCTTCTATCTATCTATCTTTCTATCATTGATAACCTCTCTATCTATTGGTTCTGTTTCTCTGGACAACGCTGACTAATACAATCCTATTGTCTGGAACTCAGTACGCAAGAAAGAGAGTGAGTATATGGGGTGAAATATATAGGAGTGGAGCTAAAAGACTTTGCTGCAGGAGAGGAGTTCAAGTCATTGAGGGCAGTTATGAGTCAGCAATAATGTTGGTGCAGTATTTTATTTCAGGAGCCAATTAAAAGTATTGTCATTTTAGCAGTTTATATCTTTCATTTATCAAATCGAGTATAGTGCCTTCCTCTGGCCTACCAGATGAAAGTTTATGAAAGATACTAATCATTTCCAAATTCCTTCATTTTTACTATCTATCCAGATTATTTTAAATACAATATCTCTATAAATAGCACTTTGTCCATTGATACATGTTTATGTTTACACGATTGTGTGTGTGTGTGTGTGTGCGCGTGCACGCAAAACATGGAAATAGGATATTTGGTCTACCTTAATGCCTGGAATGGAAGTAATGGTGATTACTTTTGTACAGCAAGTAATAAACTCCCAAATGGTTGGCATTTCCTGTTTCTTATACTAGACAGAGTCAAGGGTGAAGGATGACAAAGAAAAGTTTTGACAATAGTGCCAAGTTACCTTCCTCGTTCCCAGATTGGGGATTTTCAATCTAGGGGCAGATGTCACTATAATATAAGAGGTCTAGTCCTTGATTTCAGAAGCAGCTATCCAAGCTCTTATAAGAACTAATGATAGGAACTTGCCTCTCTTCTCAAGTTCTGTACAAGAACCACTTATCCATAGCTCTTGATGGTTATTGCTCAGCCATTTCTTGCCAGCTGTTCTTTCCATGTGCAGGGAGAGCATGGGAGTACGGAGCCTCAGTTTGGTTTGCTATTGTTAGGACATCAAACTAATCATTAGGTAGAAAGTTGAATAAACATTTACTTTTGACTTTTAATTGGTTACTTAACTTAAGAAAGTTTTACTTAGCAGCAAGACCAACTACATAATTTGCAGGGCCCAGTGCAATGTGAAAATTTGGGGTCCATTGTTGCAAAAAATATTAAGAATCTCAAGATAGTGACAGAGCTTTAAGGCCAATTCAGGGTCCTTGTGAGTGCAGGACTCTGTGTAACTGCACAGGTAGCACAGCTAGGATGCAGACGCCGCTCAACGTTATACATTTAGTACTTTAATGTCCCTGAATTCCTTACAAAACTCTTACCTCCTCCCCTCCCCACTCAAGTCCCCAACTCTTCTGTTTTTTTCCAAAACTTTACTTGTGTACAACACTATGAAACATGACAGGGTCTGAAGAGAAAGTATTAATTGGCTTTAACCTAGGTTTTTTTCATTTTTAGTTCTGAATATCAGCACTCATAGCCCTTTTCCCTATTTTCTGACTTACCCTAATACAACTCCATATCGTACAAAGCTTCATAGTCCTGTATATGCATGTGGTGAACATTTGTGTGGCTATTTGCAGCCGATGGATTAGTATCAATAAATTGAGAGTATTCTTCAAAGGTCCTGAGATTGAATACGAAAAAATGACCTGTAAGAATTAAGTCATCCATATGTAGCACGGATGGACTAATTACCAAGGGAGATGGCATATATCTGGATCATAAAACACTTATAAGGCAAATTAAAGGCATGTATTCTCATCAAAGTACCTTCTGATTGCTTTATTTCCTGGAATACTCTATTATCAGTGTCAGGGTTCTCCAGAGAAACAAAATCAATAGGATGTATGTAAATTTCCTATATGGAATATGGTTTGGTTATGTAGGAAATGCAGAAGGATGAGTGAGTGGAATTACATGTGAGGAATTGGCTCCCATGATTATGAAAGTGGGCAAGTTCAAAGATCTGGAGGTGAGTCAGCAAGCTTGGCTAGAGACCCACCCTGGCAGGCTCAAGACTGACGAGGAGCTGATGTCCCAGTTTGAAGGTAGCCAGGCAGCAAGAATTCTCTCTTACTTAGGGGACAGTAGTCTTTTTGTTTTATGCAGGCCTTCAAATGATTGGATGAGGCCTGCCCACACTGGAAAGGGCAATCTGTTTTATTTGGTCTGCCTGTTTAAATGCCAGTGTCACTCAACAACACCCCCAAGAAACACCCACAATAATGTTTGACCGAATACCTGGGGACCCCGTGGCCCAGTCAAGTTGACACATGAAATTAAGGTACCACAGATATCCTGTTGTCAGAAACTCCGTATAGCACTTAAAATTCCTGGTTTCATACTTGGTACAGAAAGTTAGTTACTGCTCATCATTTGTTTAATTCTACACCTGGCCATAACTTAAGATTAATTAGAACAAAGTTTAATTAGAACGAAAGATGTAATTAGATGTAAATTCTTGCATCAAGTGGTTGCTTTGTGCTAGGCACAGGTTAGGACTGCAAAGATGACTACAAATGGCTGATTACTGCAATGGGCATTGTAGCAATTTTATTTTTATTTTTATTGTTATGTTTTGAAATGGAGTTTTGCTCTTGTTTCCCCGGCTGGAGTGCAATGGCGTTATCTTGGCTCACTGCAACCTCTGCCTCCCAGTTCAAGTGAGTCTCCTGCCTCAGCTTCCCTAGTAGCTGGGATTACAGGCACTTGCCACCATGCCCAGCTATTATTTTGTATTTTTAGTGGAGACAGGGTTTCATCATATTGGTCAGGCTGGTCTTGAACTCCTGACCTCAGGCGATCCACCCGCCTTGGCCCACCAAAGTGTTGGGATTATAGACGTGAGCCACCGCACCTGGCAGGACGTTGGTTTAGAAGCAGCTTTATTAAGTGGATTTTACCTGAAAGTTTCTTCCTATACTTTTAGTCCTTGTCAGAGATGTGATTTATTTTCTCTTGTGATTGCACTTTTAAAGTTGGAATCCTATGAATGCCATCAGCACTACTATGTGGAATATGGTTTGGTTATGTAGGAAATGCAGAAGACTGAGTGAGTGGAATTACTCAAAAGTGGATCAGAAAGCAGCTATGGTCATAGACATCAGCCTCAGTGGGGCAACAGGAGTTGGAAGGAGTAAACTGAGGGAAAAAATCAGTAGAATACTGGATGGAGCAGACAGAGTGAGACTGAATGGGAGAAGGGTGAGGTGGGCTGAGATAGCTGGTCACATTCAGCTCTAAATTCTTTTTTTTTTTTTTTTTTTTTTTAAGACGGGGTCTCGCTCTGTCGCCCAGGCTGGAGTGCAGTGGCGCGATCTGGGCTCACTGCAAGCTCCGCCTCCCGGGTTCACGCCATTCTCCTGCCTCAGCCTCCCGAGTAGCTGGGACTACAGGCACCCGCCACCACGCCCGGCTAATTTTTTTTGTATTTTTAGGAGAGACGTGGTTTCACCGTGGTCTCGATCTCCTGACCTCATGATCCACCCGCCTCAGCCTCCCAAAGTGCTGGGATTACAGGCGTGAGCCACCGCGCCTGGCCTCTAAATTCTTGAAGAAGTAGTTTAGACTACACCAAGGATGGGGGATAAAAACCAGCCTAGAGCTCAGAGAAGGTGGATGCGGCATGGGAAATAAGAATTGCCACTGCTGAATTCCTTGAGAAAAAAAAATGTGAAGAAGAGGCTTGAGGCCTCAAAAGACATTGCATGCATGAGTCAGAACAAGCTTGAACTACAAGGAAGATTTGATTAATGAATCAAATATTAATGCCACATTTTCTCTTATTTCAAGTGTTTTTTTTCCAACTATCATCTCTGCGCAGAATGTGTTGGCTCTCTGCCATCACCTTATTATTAATCATTCCTATTAACTCTTAGGTCTCAGCCTTGCTGTTACTTCCTCCCCAGAAGTCTCCTTTAACCCCTAAAGACTGGGCTTGGTGCTTTTCCCCTGTGTTCTCATGTCACCCTACTCTAGAGCTATGCCACTGATTTAAATTGCTTTCTGGTAGGGCGCAGTGGCTCACGCCTGTAATCCCAGCACTTTGGGAGGCCGAGGTGGGCGGATCACGAGGTCAGGAGTTCGAGACCAGCCTGACCAACATGGTGAAACCTTGTCTCTACTAAAAATACAAAACTTAGCCAGGCATGGTGGTGGGGGCCTGTAGTTCCAGCTACTTGGGAGGCTGAGTCAGGAGAATTGCTTGAACTCAGGAGGCAGAGGTTGTAGCCAGCCGAGATCGTGCCACTGCACTCCAGCCTGGGTGACAGAATGAGGCTCCGTCTCAAAATAAATAAATAAATAAAAAATAAAAGAAAAAAGAAATTGCTTTCTGACATGTCTGTTTTCCTGAATGAGCTGGGAGCTCCTTAATGACAGTAGCTATTTCTTGTTTAAAGTCATATCCCCAGAAACTACAAGCTTAGTAGATATTTGCTATGTGAAAGAAGGAATGAAAGAATGAATGAGGACTTGATTCCTGTACTCCCAACAACATTTAAGATACTGTGCTGAGTATTCGCTAAGGGGGCATCAGGAAGGGTGAGGTAGAGGTGGTAGTGAAACCAAAAAATTGAACCCTGTTCCTGGCTTCAGAGAACGTGTAGTCTATTAACAATTGTGAATAATGGTGTAATACAAGACACGTGACATAATACAGTACTACATCACAAGGCAAGAGAATAGGATTATCATATTTAGCAAATAAAAATACAGGATACCCAGTTAAATTTGAATTTCAGGTAAGCAACAAATAGTATGTATATATCTCACGGACTATTTGGGAGATACTAATACTAAAAATTATTCATTGCTTATTAAAATTCAAATTTGATTGGATATCCTATATTTTATCAACCCTAAATGAGAAGAACTGGAGCTGTAAGAGACTGCTTTTGTTTTTGTTTTTTCATTTTTTCAGGGATGGAATGGAGGTATTGGAGAAAGGTAAATGATTTGGGAAATGTTTTCTGGAAAAGATAGGAACTGAGTTGAGTTGCAAAGATCACAAGACAAAATGTGAGGAGGTGCAGTTCTGGTAGAAGAAACCTCAGATGAAAAGGTAAGACTGTGGCAGGATCAGAGACTGGCTGACATCTGGTTTGGCCAGAGTGTGAAAGGGTGGTGAGAAACCCAACTAGAGGGTTGGGCAGGGCCTGGTGACTCCATATGTTCCAAAGCCTCAGTCTCCTGGGCACCCTGCCCCCTTCGCCTTGGCCACACTTTGTGAACAAGCAGAACTAGATCTTTCTGCCTGGGCAAATGTTTCATCCTTACCTAGTTAATTAGGCTTGAACATTAGTCTCTCTCTGGAAATAGTGAAGAAGAAACACCAGGAGCATTTTGCAAGGGTCACACATTGCTCAATGTTTGCATTTTTTCAAAAACACTGGTGTCAAAACAGCATGTCTAGCAAAGTTGAGGGAAAAGTGAAAACTAATGATGACTTATCAAAACAAGATGTGATGGTGTAGGAAATGCTATTAACTTCTACAGCATTTGTAATTTTCGTCTTTCTCTTCTGTTATAACATATGTTTAGCATTATATAGTAAATACAGAATAAAACAGATACAAATAGCTTATTTGTAATCTAAGAAGAGGGGGAAATGTTTAGATAATAAAGTTGGGCACCTACTGTGCTCCAGGTGGCAACATATGTTATTTCTCTTAATCTTCATAACAATACTATAATACTATGGTATATACTATGATGATTTTAATGTTTATCTTGCTGAATTCCACAATGTTTATTTGCTCATCTGTGATCACTCAACTAGCAATTGGTTATTTTGAAATTCAAATCTGGTTTGACTTCAACATCTATATTGTTTCCATTTACCACACCTATAGATAGGTACTCACAGATCAACAGTAATTATGGTGCAGTTATGGCAGATACACTGTGGGAACAGACAGGAGGGATCATCTAATTCTGTCTTGTGGACATCGAGGGTGGCTTTGGAAGAAGATGATGCTTGAGTGGTGATTGATGAAAATGATCTCATTTTCTAATAAGGTTAATAACAGGCAATGCCTGAAGCAGATTCACAAGTAAGAGAAATATTAATAGTTTTTAAAACACATGTATTTCATCCTAATAAGCTCTCATTAGGTTTCTGTAACCTTTTGTTAAATATTTATTCCACACTGATGACAAACACAAATTCTTTTTTTTTTTTTTTTTTTTTTTTTAGATGGAGTTTTGCTCTTGTTGCCCAGGCTGGAGTGCAATGGCACCATCTTGGCTCACCGCAACCTCCACCTCCTGGGTTCAAGCGATTCTCCCGCCTCAGCCTCCTGAGTAGCTGGGATTATAGGTATGCACCACCATGCCTGGCAAATTTTGTATTTTCAGTAGAGACGGGGTTTCTCCATGTTGGTCAGACTTGTCTCGAACTCCTGATCTCAGGTGATCCGCCCACCTCGGCCTCTCAAAGTGCTGGGATTATAGGCGTGAGCCACCGCACCTGGCCAACAAACACAAATTCTTATACTTGCTACCACAAACATCATTAGTCATATTTATTAGATGGTCATTATTTATTTAATTAAATAAAATAATTAAATATTCATTAAATCATTAAAACCTTCAGCTACTTATATGACTATAGTTTGGTGCTGATTTTGCAAAGACACTACGCATTCACATAGAAATATGCCTAAAACTTTTTTATAATTCTATAAACTACATGAATGGTTATACAGTTGAGTTGACTAAATTCCTCCCACATAATTATTTCAATTACATAAAATATTACTTACATAACTGGAATGGTATTATAGCTATAAAATACTCAAGTCTGTAAATACATAAAATTAAATTCAGTAAAAAGAAAGGCCTAAAATTTTAGCAACATACTCTCTAGAGAAAAGCTGCTGAACAGTTGTGTTCCTGTACGTTTTAAAATACAATTGTAAAAATAAAAACTAAAAACAAAATTTTTCAAAATTTTGCTTTCTCGAAAGACATTAGCCAGATTTTAATAAAAGTATTGAAGAGTTTGTTTTGCATACACTCCGATAAGATGAACTAATATTGTCATCCCCTTTTAAGCCAAATTTTGTTTGCAAATCATCTCTCCAAGAAGCCCCCTAAACAGATCTTACTTTCCTTTTGGTAATGCTTACTTACGATCTGTTAGCAACTTATTCATATTGTTACAGGTACTTAGATAGGCATGAGTGGGGCAGGAGAGGGCTCTTCCCTCACCCACTAGGAATGTCCGGGGATGGTTTGACAATTATCAGACTGCCTCTCTAGCAATGAAAATTCAGCAGCCGGTGCCAGGGAGAGACAAGCTCCTGATGATCCACAGCTGTTAACATTAAAGTGTTAATTGAATGCAGATGCCAGGGAAAGCAGCCTCCTGGGCATGTACCCTAAGAGACAAGTTGGCGGAGTATGACCTTTTGGGGACACTCCATCGGAAAAAAGGGAAGGAAGGATCAGACGGGGCTGTGTACAACTTCTTAAACTCACTGTGTGCTCAATTCCCAGCAGTAAGGAGGGCACTGCGCATGCGGGAAGCCCACCCTAAGGGAAGAATTATGGGAAAGAGGCAAGCCTGTAAAGCCCGAGGATCAAGGTTAAACGCTCTCTTTTTGACTTTCAGGCACCCTCTCGGGTCTTTTACAAGTGAACTTTTTTTCCTGTTTTAAAGCCTTTTAAATAAACTTCCACTCCTGTGCTGAAACTTGCCTTGGTCTTTTTTTCTGCTTTATGCCCCTCAGTCGAATTCTTTCATCTGAGGAGGCAAGAATTGAAGCTCCCTAGACGCCTGTGGATTCACCACCAGTACCTTGGAGTAACCGCTGGGAACAATAGGTTGCCTTAGAAGCTTTGCAGGTTGTTTTGTTTTTTTGTTTGTTTTTTTGAGACGGGGTCTCACTTTGTTGCCCGGGCTTGTTGCCCAGGCTGGAGTGCAGTGGTGCAATCTCGGCTCTCTGCAACCTCTGCCTCCTGGGCTCAAGTGATCCTCCCACCTCAGCTTCCCGAGTACCTGGGACTACAGGCACGCACCACCACACCCGGCTAATTTTTATTTTTATTTTGCATTTTTAGTAGAGTTGTGGTTTCACCATGTTCCCAGCTGGTCTTGAACTCTTAAGGTGAAGCCATCCGCCCACCTCAGCCTCCCAAAGTGCTGAGATTACAGACGTGAGCCCTCGCGCCTAGCCTTGCAGGTTGTTTTTTGTTGAACAGAAAAAGCTATTAAAAAATGTCCAGGACTCTGTTATTTACTCAGCAAGCTTACAAAGCCATCTTTGATTGACTGATTCTTTGACAATGACTATCTGGATGACACAGGAAGGATGCATTTCTGGCCTTGGAGAGAAAACTTGCAAGGAAAGGAACGTGTTTGAATTTCAGATGTGTTCCTCAATGAATCATGTAAGTTTGCTGTTTATATTCATTAAAGAATACATTTTAAATGAGGATAAAATTACAACTTTCATGCAATATAAAACAAACGTGTGTCAGATTTTATTTAACTCAGGAATTAAGGTGATAAATAGATGTTGCAAGGAGCTCAAAAGAGAACCACACATTTATGGTTAAATAAGGAATGTAAAATGAATTTACAAACAAACGCAAAACTGGCAAAACTGGTCGATATCCACACAAACCCAATTTGCATTTTCACAGACAGAGATTATTTGCATTCCAATCAATTTTCTCCAAGGTAACTTCTGTGTCTAAAGAGTTGTGAAATAGCCCAATCAGAGGCAAAGGCACAGATAACCCGGACGGCTGAGCTAGACAAAGTCTTTCACCTTTTTTCTCTACGTATTCTTTCTTTACCAGGGTGATTTTGGTGCATCTGACACCTTTTCAATGATTAATAAATCAAGATCCAGAAATTAGTGAATAAAATTAAGTATTGGAGGCTGTAGGGGGAAAACATTTCTCTCTACTCTGCATATCTTTTAGCTGGGGCAGACCCCCGCAACAAAAGACTGATTAACGAGGGAAAAACAGACGTTTCGTAACATGTTTATCTTCTGTATACCTGGGGAGAAACTTAGAGAAATGAACAAATCTCAAAGACTTGGCTTTGAATTCAGGCTTAAATCCTATCTTCCACTGAAACAAAGACAGAAGGGTGAGGGGAAGGCCAGTTACGGTGAGACGCCCAGGTAAACACAGTAAGCAAAGGTCAAGTTTGTTATGCAGATCTAAGTTGGTGCCTTCTGCATTGAGTCTCTGATGATTTAGTCATCCTTCTCATCCTGGTACAGAGAGGAAGACACAAATGGAGATTTCCTTTACAGATATAAATTTTTCTTACAAAAGGGTAACTTTTACTCTGTTTTCAGAGCTTCTCCTGTGTCTGCAGTTTCTCAAAATAGTCAGCTCAAAATAATCTTTATGCCAAACAGGCATATTTTCATCTCCTACAGGTCAAAGATATTCACATTCAAGAGTTTGGGAACGAAATTCATTTTGGATAATGATATAAAAATGAAGGTTTCTTTTGAGGGCATGGCATTAACTAATTACAATTTGACACAAAAACTGAACTGTCGTTCTATTTTCTGTACAGGGTCCATGAAATACAATATAAGCATTTGGAATGATTTGGGTCAGTTATCCAACTACCAGCAATCTCCCTGTAACTCACAGATCCCCCTCTATAATAATCACAATGATAACAGCAATAATCATAAAAACTGTGACACCTGAGTCTTACTGATCCCTTAACAGGTGCCAGACGCCGTGCTAGGTGTTTTAACTATAATTTCTTAAATTTAATTTTTGTAATACCATATACAGTGGATGTAATTATGCTAATTTGTGAAATAGCAGTTCATGCCTTTCTTCTCTCAGCCCCTCTTTTCAATAAAGTAAAAAAAAGTTAAGCAAATGAGTTTCATTGAATGATCTCAATTATAGTATTTCAAAAGCGTGGTTCAGGGAACTAAACAGCCATCCTTCTTTGGCTATGGTTTCCTCAATAACTTGGCTTCTTTCCCCTCAGTTTGAAAAGTTATATATAGCTTTATGTAATCACTGATGTTTAATTTCTGTGAAATGCTTTAAAAAGCTCACAAGGTATAAAAGTCTCATTTATTCCCCTTTTTATAAGTGGAAAGACTTGAATGGGACTTGAGTCCTTTGCTTTTACAGAGTTAGGGTCTAGCGCTGTTGACTTCTAGCCATTCAGAGAGAAAACATCTGAAAGAGTCATGCAATGAAATCACAAAGCAAACATTGTTTGAGGAACTAAGATAGTATCTAGACTACACACACTGAAAAGCTAATTTATGTCCACTCTTATTTTCTTCTTTGCATTCCTCTCTCTCCTTTCTTCTTGTCTCTATTCTCTTTATCCACTTCATATGCTGCAAGAGACATTTAGTACCTGACTACACAAAAAGAAATGTGCTGAGTTTGACTTTCTTTTTCGCATACACTAGGGAACTAATTTTAGTGTACGTTGCATTCTTTTATAAATGACTTTTTTTGGGCTGTCCTATAGTTAGAGTTCTAAACTCTCGCTATCTTGCTGTGCATTTTTATTTCCTTGCTTTGCATTGTGGCAAAAAAGAAAGCAAAAAGCCATCACTACACTCGGGGCACTCTCTAAATAAAGACGGCTTTCCCCAGGACTGACTGTGACTTTCCCCCACCCCACTAATGGAAAGGGTTAGAAAAAGGAAGTAGCATGAGTCATTGCTATTGCCACACCCTCAGGAAAACCCCTGCTCCATCTTCCTCTTGTGCTGTGATGACTCTTTCTAGCCAAGGTCTTGGGTCACAGGAGCAAAGTTTTCAAAACATACTCATAGGTTTCTGGAGGAATGCAGTGTCGAATTGATTGACAACAACAAGAATCGAAACAAGGTTAGATACCAAAAAATAAAAACAAAAAATTATTTGACTGAAAAATAGAAGAATGGGTCTGATCCAAACATTCATTTATGAGCTGGTTGTTTGAAAGTGAAAACGTAGTTTCCATTTTTTACGTGCACATCCTCTATGATTGTTAGGACTGCTAGACCATCCACTCAAGCCTATCCTACACCCAAATGGCTGAGGTGTGTGTAATATTGTTTCTGTGGGGAAGGTTCAGTTGGCTTTCCTGTTTGGTTACCAGGGACATATTTTCCCATCCTTCACCACGGTTCTAACAGCTGGTGGGGAGATGTTCCTTTAGCATTTGGCTGGGCAATGAGAATAGGACTTCTGGAGACAAAAATGCTTGCCACAGAGATAATTCTGGAAAGGAAGAGGGGAAAACCCTGATTTCTGTTGTGGAGGAGAGAGTGATTTTGATATGGAAAGAAGACAGGGAAATACTGGGTAGAAGAGGGTGGTTCTCCGGCAAAGTCCCCATCCTCAAGCCTTGAGACCTGTGGCTGTAAGTGGGAACAGACATTATGTGCCCCAAAAGTTGCCTTTTGGCTCGCCATGTCCCTCCATCCTGTACCCGTATAAACCCTGAACCCCAGGTTCCAGAAACAGATGAGCAGATGAGGAGACAAGCAGACAAGCAGACAAACAGCACAGCAGAGAAAGAGAGAAGAGAAGGAACATCTGAACGCTGAGAGGAGCTCAGCTGGGGATGGTTGGAGGGGAGTTTGGCTGCTGGACGGCCAAATTCCAGGGGAAGATCATCTTCCCACTGCATCCTCCTCCCAGCTCCCCATCCATCCTGCTGAGAGCCACATTCATCCGTAAAGCCCCACATTCATCCGTCACTCAGTAAAACCCCACATTCATCCGTCAAGCCCATGGGTCACCTGATTCTTCTGGGATGCTGAGCAAGAGCTCGGGATACAGAAAGCCACCATACTGGTCCTCTGCCCTTGCAAAAAGGGGCCGCAGGCACCAACCCTAGATACGGGGCTGGAGCCCAAAGCACTTGCCCCGGCTCCCACACCTGTCAGTCTGTGTGTTTCCCCTCCCATCAGGGCTTTGAGCAATGGTGACAACTGAAGAGCAGTGGTGTTGACTGAACAGGTGAGCCACACCTCTGTTGCATGTCCTGCGAGGGGGATCAGGAAACTTTCCCGTTTCAATTTGGGGCAACTGCCTGGGTCATTTCTATCACTAGGGATGGGAAAATAGAGGAGAGGCAGGAGGAAATGTGGGGCAGTGGGAAGTGATGGTCTTGGTGAGGAACAGAATGAAAAGTCATACCTCCTAGGAGAGTGAGGACTGGTTTGCTTTCCTCACTCATGGGTGTCAAGTGGTGTCGCATTGTAATTTTTATTTGTATTTCCCTAATGATGAACATTTTTTTATGTACTCATTGGCCATTTGGACGTATTTGAAGAAATGCCTATCAAATTGTTTATTTCTTAATTGAGTTGTCTTTTTATTGTTGATCTCTAGGGGTTCTTCATATATTCTGCATTGTATATTCAGTCTTTTATTATATATATGATTTGCACATATATTTTTCCAATTCTGTGTGTTGTCTTTTTGTTTTATTGATTGTGTCCTTAGAAACAGGGTTTCAAATTTCTATGAAATCCAATTATCTGCTTTTTCTTTTGTTGCTTGTACATTTGGTGTTATATCTGTGTATTAGTCCCTTTTCACACCACTGATAAAGACACACCCATGACCAGGCATGGTAGCTTGCACCTGTAATCCCAGCACTTTGGGAGGCCAAGGTGGGTGAATCACTTGAGGTCAGGAGTTCAGGACCAGCCTGGCCTAGATGGTGAAACCCCATCTCTACTAAAAATACACACAAACACACAAAATTAGCTGGGCATTGTGGCGCATGCCTGTAATCCCAGTTACTTGGGAGGCTGAGGCAGGAGAATAGTTTGAACCCAGGAGATGGAGGTTGTAGTGAGCTGAGATTGCACCACTGCATTCCAGCCTGGGCAACAGAGCTAGACTCCATCTCAAAAAAAAAAAAAAAAAGAAAAAAGACATACCCGAGACTGGGCAATTTACAAAAGAAAGAGGTTTATTGGACTCAAAAGTTCCATGTGGCTAGGGAGGCCTTACAATCATGGCAGAAGGTGAAAGTCACATCTCACATGGCAGCAGACAAGAGAAGAGTGAAAGCCAAGCAAAAGGGGTTTCCCCTTATAGAACCATCAGATCTCATGAGACTTATTCACTACCATGAGAACAGTATGGGGGAAACTCTCCCCATGATTCAATTGTCTCCCACTGGGTCCCTCCCACAACACAACAGAATTATGGGACCTACAATTCAAGATGAGATTTGGCTGGGGACACAGCCAAACAGTATCAGTCTGTAAACCAAAAATAAAATTCTAAGCCCTTCAACCATCCAAATGAACCCCTCCTCTTGGCCAAGGGCATTCCAAAGTTAACCTGAAAAACTAGTTCAGGCCATGATGGGAAGGGAGGGTCAGAAGTGCCTCATTATATATCCTCTTCCCTTTTGGAATTCAGGAAAAGCCTTCCAGCATTAACATCAACACAGACCTTAAGTCTTATAAGAAACATTTACCATCTATTCTCTCCGAAGCCTCCTACCTGGAGGTTTCATCTGCATGATATATCTTTGGTCTCCACTACCACTTATCTTAACCTAGACATTCCATTCTATTAATTTCAGGTCTTTAGATAATAACTTAACTCTTTCAACCAATTGCCAATCAGAAAATCTTTAAAATCTACCTATGAGCTGGAAGCCCTGCTTCAAGTTGTCCTGCCTTTCTAGATCGAAACGATGTACATCTTACATGTATTGATTGTTGTATTATGTCTCCCTAAAATATGTAAAAGCAAGCTGTACTTGACCACCTTGAGCACATGCCATCATGACCTCCTGAGGCTGTGTCACGGGTGCATCCTTATCCTTGGCAAAATAAACTTTCTAAATTGATTGGGACCTGTCTCAGGTACTTTTGGATTCACAAATCTAAGAAACCATTGCCTAACCCAATGTCATGAAGATTTACTCTTATGCTTTCTTCTAAGACTTTTTTTTTTTTTTTTGAGACAGAGTCTCACTCTGTCACCCAGGCTGGAGTGCAGTGGCACAGTGTTGGCTCACTGCAACTTCCATCTCCTGGGTTCAAGCAATTCTCCTGCCTCAGCCTCCCAAGTAGCTGGGATTACAGGCACCCACGACCATGCCTGGCTAGTTTTTATATTTTTAGTAGAGACGAGGTTTCACCATGTTGGCCAGGCTGGTCTCGAACTCCTGACCTCAGGTGATCCACCTGCCTTGGCTTCCCAAAGTGCTGGGATTATAGGCATGAGCCACCATGCCTGGCCTCTTCTAAGACTTTTATAGTTTTACCTCTTATATTTAGGTCTATGGTTGACTTTTATAGTTTTACCCCTTATGTTTAGGTCTATGAATTTTTGTATATGGTGTGAAGTAGGGCTTCAAATTTATTCTTTTGCATATGGATATTTAGTTGTCCCAGCACCATTTGTTGAAAATACTACTGTTTCTTCGTTAAATTTTCTTGACATCTTTGCTGAAAAATCATTTGACCTATAAATGTAAGAGTTTATTTCTGAATCCAATTCTATTCTGTTGATCTATATGTCTATGCTTATGCCAGTACTACATTGTCTTAATCACTGCAGTTTTGTAGTAAGTTTTGAAACTGATAAGCCTAAGTCCTACAGTTCCAGGTTGTTTTGGTTATTGTGGTTCCTTTGAGTTCTTATACAAATTTTAGTATTGCCTTGTCAATTTCTGAAAAAACATAGCTGAGATTTTGAGAAGGATTGAGTTGAATATGTGGATTAATTTGCAAAATATTGCCACCTTAACACAAGTAAGTCTTCTGATCCATGAACATGAGGTATCTTCCCATTTATTTAGATCTTCTTTAATTTCTTTCAATGATCTTTTACAGATTTTCAGTGTATAAGTCTTTTACTTAAAAAAAATTATTCCTGAGGTTTTCTTTTATAGTTTTGCAAACAAAATTGTTTTTTTATTGTATTTCTTATTGTTTATTGCTATTTTATAGAAATAAAATTCATTTCCATATATTGATCTTTTATTCTGCAACCTTATTATGCTTGTTTATTAGATTCTTACAGTTTTTTGGTAGATTTTCCTTAGGATTTTATATATACAAGATTACGTCATCTGCAAATAGAAATAATTTTACTTCTTCTTTTGTAATTTGTCAAGTCTGTATTCTTTTTTATGTGCAGCCACTGAAGTCTCTGCCTGGTCTGATTAGCAGTCAGCTAATTATTAGACAGAGATTTTCTTAAATGCTTTGAACCACTAAGTTTCCCAGTCTTTGCTGATGGGATATATGTGTGCTTATCTTTTATTTCTTTCTTTCTGCCTAACTGCTCTGGCTAGAACCTTCAGTACAATGTTGACTAGAAGTGGTGAGAGTAGACATCCTTATCTTGTTCCTGAACTTTCTTTCACCATTAAACATGATGTTAGCTAGAGGTTTTTCATAGATGGCCTTTATTGGGTTGAGAAACTTCTCTTCTATGCTTAGTTTGCTGTGGGGGTGGGGGTGGATTTCATCAATTGCTTTAACAAAATCTATTGAGATGATTATGTGGGTTTATCTTTAAAACTATTAATATGCTATATTACATTGATGGATTTCTTATGTTGAGCAAACCTTGCATTCCTGGGATAATCTTACTTAGTCTTGGTGTATAATCCATTTTATATGTTGTTCAATATGGCCTGCTACACTTTTGTTGAGGATTTTTGCATCTATATTCATAAGAGATATTAGTCTGTGTTTTTTTTCTCTTTTGATATCTATATCTGATTATAGTATTATGATGATATGGCCTCCATAGAATTAGTTGGGAAATGTTCCTTTCTCTTCCACCTTTTCAGAAAAGTTTGTGAGTGATCTTCATTCTTTCTAAATTATTCAGTGGAATTCATCATTGAAATCACTTGAGCCTGGACTTTTTGTGAGAAGTTTTTGGATTAATGATTCAATCTCTTTACTTATTATAGGTCTATTTGAATATTCAGTTTCTTCTTGAGTCAGTTTTGGTAGTTTGTATCTTTCTAGGAATTTGGCTACCTCATCTAGGTTATTTAATTTGTTACCACACAATTGTTTGTAGTATTTTCTTATAATCTTTTTATTTCTTTAAACGTCCTAATGATGTTCTTTATCATTTCTGATTTTAGTAATTGGAGTGATCTGTATTTCTTATATGGCATGTCTGCTACTGATGAATTATTTTAGTTTTAGTTTACCTGGGAATATCTTACTTTCTCCTTCATTTTTGAAAGACGCTTTTGCTTAATATAGAATTCTTGATTGACAGTCTTTTTCTTTCAGCACTTTGAATATATTAACTCCCATTTCCTTCTGATCTCAATGGTTTCTGATGAAAAGCCAACAGTTAATCTTACTAAGAATCCTTTGTATGTGGTAAGCCATTTCTCTCTTGCTGCTTTCAAGATTCTTGCTTTGTCTTTGTCTTTTTACGGTCAAATTACAATGTAACTCACTGTGGATCTCTTTGAGTTTATTCTACTTGAATTTATTTAGATTTTTGGCTGTGTAATTTGTTTGACCAAATTTGGAAGATTTTGGGCCATTATTTTTTCAAATGATATTTCTGTCTTTTTATCAATCTTTTCTTCTCTTGGACTGCCATATGTTGGTATGCTTGATAGTGTTCCACAGGTTTCTGAAGCATGTTATTTTTTTTTTAATCTTTTTTCTTTCTGGTCCTGGATAATCACAATTGGCCTATCTTGAAGTTCACTGATTCTTTCTTCTGTGAGTTCAAATTTGTTGTTAATCCCATCTAGTGATTTTAATTTCAGTTACACTTTTCAACTTCAGAATTTCTATTCTCTTAAAACAGTAATTTATATCTTTTTATAGATATTTTTGTTTGATGAGACATTATTCTCACACTTTGTTTTAATTTTTAAGATGTGGTTTCCTTTAGTTCATTTTAATCATAGATGATTAAAAGTCATTGTTTATTGAGTACTCATGGACATATATATGGCAAAAATAGACACCGGGGACTACTAGAAGAGGAAGGGAGGGAGGGGGACAAGGGTTAAAAAAAAACAACTATTGGGTACTATACTCATTACCTGGGTTACAGGATTATTCATACCCCAAACCTCAGTATCACACAGTATACCCATGCAACAAACTTGCACATGTACCCATTGAGTCTAAAATAAAACATCAAATTATAAAACAAAAAGCAAAATAAAATCTTTGTTTGCTAAATCCAAAGTCTGGACTTTGTCAAGGAGAATTTACTGCTTGTTTTCTTTTGCATGGGACATTCTTTTTTGTGTGTGTATGTGTGTCTGTTTTTGCTAAAAACTGGACATTTTAAATAATATGTCTATTTGGGAAATCAGATGCTCTCTTCTCCCCAAAGTTTGTTGTTATTGTTGCTATTTTTTCTTACTATTATTATTGTTTATTTATTTGTTTGGTGACTTTCCTGCACTAATTCTGTAAAGTCTATATTCTTCTTTTATATGCAGCCATTGAAGTCTCTGCCTGGTTAGATTGGTAGTCAGCTAATGATTAGACAGAGATTTCCTTACATTCCTTGAACCCATAAGTTTCCCAGTTTTGGGTGATGGGATATATGTGTGGGTTGGGGTATATCTTTAATATTCCTACAGGCAGTTTACAACTTTGCCTTAAACTTTCTTCCTGCTTGTATGTAATCTTAAGGTAAGCCAGAGGTGAGGAATTAGGATCTTCTCAGGTCTTTCCTGTGCAGGTACACAGCCCTGCACATGTGAATGACCCTCTGTATTTGTAGGAATATGTGTTTGCTTTCCAAAGTCGCTTATGGACATCTTAATTCCTTGGTTGTTGTGTTTTGGTCAGTTTCCTGTTAGCTCCAACCAGTAACATTGTCTCAGGCAGCTGCAATGTGAAATAATTGCCACCTATTTTTTTTTTAAACAAATGCCCTAGGGATAGGGCTGTTGGCACAGAGCAAATTCTGGGTTAGGTCAAATACAGAAAAGCCCTGAGAATGGATACTTTCAGTGAACTGCCACACAGGTCAAGTCTTAACAATTATGAGATTTGGGGGAAGTTTTATATCCATATCCATTTGACCCTCTCCAGTGGCTGCCAGGCTGCTGGTTTTCATAGCTACTGTAGTTGCGAGGCTGTTGGTTTTCAATGTTACCATGGCATTGGGGTGGGGGAGTGGGATTAGGTCAAGTTAAAATGCCACAAAATAGCTCACTGCTCTTACCAAGATTCACCCATTTTTTCCTGACTAAACACTCCTTGATATTTTGCAATCTTTTAGTTAATTTCTAGAATTCTGAAAAAGTTAATTTTGACAATTTTTGCCACTGAACTCATTGCTTTTATGGATGAGCAGATTTTTGATGGTCTTTATTCTACCATTCAAGAAGTACTGTCTTTTTTAGGATATTAAAAGATAAGTTTTTTAAAAACATAAACCATGATACGAAAATTATAAAAACAGTAAATGAACACACACCAAAGACTTTATTTAACTCTTTATTTATTGTGAAGCATATTAAGATATTATACATTCAAAAGAGAATTAAATACACATACACACAGAGGGAATTGAGAATGCTCAAATCATTTTACAGGCATATTGGGTTAATACCTACAGCCCAATAATCAATTATGTTTCACAGGGCCCAATTCACTTTCATTTCTTCAGGCAAGCATCATTTGTGTTATCAGTTTTTGACAATATTGAGAGTAGTGAAGTAGCAGAAAGAGAGTACAAGGCAAAGATACACTAGAAGGATAGACAAAGTCCTGGTAATCTTTTTTCCCACAGTAAAGTTTTCATAGTTTTTCCTGATAAGGGGATGGAGAGGAGAGTGTAGGGAAAAGCAGTATAACATTTTGAGACCCTGGACATGTGACTAAAACAGTGGAAAAGGACAGAGCAGAGTGCAGGGGTGTTCAAGGTAGTTGTTGCTGGCCTCGCCTTCAGTGATAAATTCTTCTCTATGCCCCGCTTCCTCATCTGTAAGGTAAAGATATGGATCAGCTGATTGCTAAAGCTCATCCAATTCCAGCTGTATTCAACTGTGGCCCCCAGACCTGCAGCATCAGTATCACCTGAGAACTTGTTAGAAATGCAGATCCTTAGGCCCCATCCCAGTTTTACTGAATCAGAAACTCCAGGGTAGATCCCAGCAAGCTCTCTAGGTGATTTTGATGCAGTTGAATTTTGAGAACCATTGCATATCAATTTTCTACGAGATGGAACTTTGATATTGATATGATATGGTTTGGCTGTGTTCCCACTCAAATCTCACCTTGAATTGTAATAACCCCTGCCAGGTGCCAGGTGGAGACAATTGAATCGTAGGGCCGGTTTCCCTCCTACTGTACTTGTGGTAGTGAATAAGTCTCACGAGATCTGATGGTTTTATAAATGGGAGTTCCCCTGCACAAGCTGTCTTGCCTGTCGCTGTGTAAGATGTGACTTTGCTCCTCACTGGCCTTCCACCATGATTGTGAGGCCTTCCTAGCCATGTGGAACTGTGAGTCAATTAAACCTCTTTCCTTTATAAATTACCCAGTGTCATGTACATATTTATCAGCAGCATGAGAATAGACTAATACAGATATCAAGGAAACTCATTAGCTATCATGACAGCATATTTAGAATTTTCTCCTAAACTTTGAAAGCATCAGTTATTTCTGTGTGTAAAAGGAGAAAGTCAGTTTGGTTAAAGCTCTTTTTATTTTTTACATAAAAAAAGGAGTTCGGCGGGGCACAGTGGCTCACGCCTGTAATCCCAGCACTTTGGGAGGCCGAGGTGGGTGGATCATGAAGTCAGGAGATTGAGACCATCCTGGCTAACACGGTGAAACCTCGTCTCTACTAAAAATACAAAAAATTAGCCAGGCTTGGTGGCGGGTGCCTGATAGTCCCAGCTACTCAGGAGGCTGAGGCAGGAGAATGGCGTGAACCTGGGTGGTGGAGCTTGCAGTGAGCCGAGATCCCGCCACTGCACTCCAGCAGTGGGCAAAAGAGTGAGACTCCGTCTCAGAAAAAAAAAAGTTCATTTCTGCTTACTCGGAATTCATTATAGAGAGTAGCTTATTATTGCTCTATGTCCATTTGTTGTAGGCAAAACCTCAATTCACAATTTATTTTAACATAACCAGTCCAAAGAAAGGTCAGAAGGTATTTTTTGTAGCTTTGAGTTTCATATATTTTATATAGTTAGAAACTTCTCTTCTAGTTATCATAGTGGGGAAGGGTGAGGTCACACTTCCGAAGTCTTGTGCTGGAAAGTTTTTGGTCTTTCTCTTCACTCACAAAGGCAGTGATTACAGGACACTGTGGGCTGTGCTTGGAAAACTTCTGTATAAACCTCAGTCCTTGGGTTGGGCGCTTCTCTGCTTACTTACGATGAGCTATTCTGTTTGTTTGGTACACAGTAGACTGGTCCTGTTTGCCACTATCATTTCCTTACGGTTTACAGCTATGGTGCACCATTTAAAATGATGATTTTCAATATCCTAATTGTATTATGTGTCCTTTGTACATTCTCAGCATGATGCTGTTTCCAGCGTTTTCTACAGTAGCTGTTCTCTGCTCAACCCCATCTAATCGACTGGTGCAAAGGTGATCATTGTTTCTAACTGGATGCCCTGGCCAGCTTTGAAAACTCTCTTAGCAATGACTTGTATTTAAGCATAGGTCACTGATTACATTGGTTAAAGTAACGTCTATGAAATTAAGAACAATGAGACCTCAGAACTAGTAGCCAAAACCTCACTGTTCACAAGGTAGGGAAGTTTCTCCAGCAGGTGTTAATAGGTTTACTACAAAGAAAGCATTATGTCTGTGGTCAAATCTCTCAAAGACTTCTGATGTACATTCGTATCAAACACTCTGAGAGTCCTATAGTAAAGAAACATCTAACTGTGTTTAACTCACATTTTCAAACTTATTTGAGCATGAAACATTTTTATCACCGGCATATCTAATCACATCCAGTTTGGGAAAGGCAAGGGTAGAATATTTGAGATGATCTTTAGAACTTGTTAAAAGGAGTTTCTTAAAAATCCAGGAGTGTGGTGCGATGCTGAGTCCTCAAAGCCTCCCTGTATTTCCATAACAGAGATAAAATAAGACTGGATATTTCACAGAATCCTGTTTTACTCATCTAGTGATCGAAAGAGGTAAATTATGTGAGGGACCTTCCTATGCAACAAAGGATCAACATAAATGTGAGTTATTCAGTGATTATGGTAACTGAGTTGACTGCAGCTTTGTTACTCAAAATGTGGCCTATGAAAGCAGAGCATTGGAATCACCTGAGTGCTAGAAATGCAGTGTCTCAGGCCTTAATCCAGATTTATTTTATGTAAGGCTGCATTGTAGCAAAATGTGATTCCTAGGCATGTTTAAGTCTGAAAAGCATTGATTACAGCCTTTTGTACTCTTCCTCTTCCTGACATATCTTAGGTTCATTTCTTCTACCTCCTTTCGCTGCCTACCCCATCTGGAATTCTTTGCAATACTTCTCTTCCTGGAAATTCATAATCTTTACCATTCACTTCCATCGAAATTTTGTTCCTCTTTTCCTTCCCTGAATTCTAATATTATATGTGGGTTTTTTTTTTAATGTCAATAGTATGCCTGGACCTGGGAAATTTCTCAGAAGGCCACAGTAAACTTTACAAAATTTTAAAAATTCTGTGAATTGTTCAACACTCGTCTGTTTTCTGCTGCTATAACAGAATGAATAATTTATAAGGAAAGGTTTATTTAGATCATGGTTCCGGAGGTTAGGGAGTCCAAATGGCACTGGCATCTGGCGAGTGGCATCCCATGGTGGAAGGGTGGAATGTGGGATTGAGCCCATGAGACAGAGACAGAAATAGGGGCTGAACTTAGGCTTTTATCAGAAGCCCACTCTTGTGATAATTAACCCACTTCCAATATACTGGCATTAATCCATTCATGAAGGCAGAGCCCTTATATTTTCTTTATAGTGTTAACTTCTTAAATAAAGGCTCCACCTTCCAATACCCTTACAATGGCAATTAAATTTCAACATGAGTTTTTGTGGGGACATTCAAAACATAGCAACTGTCAATCAGTTTTCCAAAGTCAGTCTCTCTAGGTCTTTCTTTAGTTATAGAAGGGACAAGGTATGGGGCTGGGTGTGTTAATAATCCCTTTCCATTTAATAAAGATTGCTAAGAGTTAAAAATCTAAGTTCTTCCTATACAAAAAATAACATTCATTTTCACAGTAGTTTAATTTCGGATGAGATTGGGCATGTGCAGAGTGGTATTGGGCACGTGCAGAGTGGTACACAATAGTTTCAGAAGTCAGACTGTCAGAACCATATGGTGAGAGCCACAATAAGCACCAAAAAGTCCATGTATAGATTTCTCTAGCAAAGATGCTTCCTTAACGGCGCCACTGCTCCAGGATGGGGTTGAAGTGTTGCTGGGGCTTGGTAGCGATCCTTGCAGTCTCCCTGTGATAAAGTTTTAAGAATATCATAATGAGAATGTTTAGGCTACATATAGATTTTTCCACTATAGGCAGATGAAATCACATATTCTGGTTAGACATTAGATAAAGCTTCTGAGATTTGGACATGCTTTCATTAGACAAATGAATGTAATTTTTGATGATTTACTACTCTGCATCCTCCCGGAGGAAGCAGTTAAAGACAAATTTAAATTCTGACAAAGATTTATTCAGCTTGTTCTTTGGTGGGGAAGGGGAGCTGAACAGTAAAATTTCAATGATTCAAAACTCCTAATTTTCCTTGTTCCAAGTAAATAATGAGTTTCTAGACAACAGAATTAAAAAAAAGTTCCCATAAGTTTTCCCTTCCCCAATACTCTCACAAATATCTATGCATGCCAGTAAATAATGTAACCTTAATACATTAAAAGATGAATCATGTAAAAGGGAAGTGAAAATGACAAATATGGGAAAAAATGTGATACAAAGAAGTGCATTATGTGTTTAGTCGAGAAACCGTGAAAACTTCTGTGAAAAAGCTAAGTGCATGAGGTCACTAACTCAACATTTTAAATCCCTCAGTGCTGAATTTTCATGGTTTGCAAGCAATCTGAAGGGCATTCAGGCTTCTAGGAAGAAGTTTTGTAACTTTGAATTTTTGCCTGTCTCTTGGCCTTAATACAGCAATTTAAAAATAAAGTATCAAGGGAACTCAGCCTGCCTCTAAATTAAGGAATAATATTCTGCCTTTACAAGCCTGTGACATCACGTATCTTCTTACTTTACAAAAGCTCAAATTCATTGAGCATTAAGATATTAAGAACCTAGTCTTGCACAGAAAACACGAGTTGTTTTTCTAATTTTCCAAAGTGATTGGCTCTGAAACTCTAGAACAGTGTTGTCCAAAACAACTTTCTGTGATAGGCCGGGTGTGGTGCCTCATACTTGTAATCCCAGCACTTTGAGAGGCCGAGGTGAGTGGATCACCTGAGGTCAGGAGTTCGAGACCAGCCTGGCCAACATGGGAAACCCCGTCTCTACTAAAAATACAAAAATTAGCTGGGGTTGGTGGTGCATCCCTGTAGTTCTAACTATTCTGGAGGCTGTAGCAGAAGAATCGCTTGAACTCAGGAGGCAGAAGTTGCAGTGAGCCGAGATTATGAAACTGCACTCCAGCCTGGGCAACAGAGTAAGACTCTGTCTTCAAAAAAAAAAAAATAAAACTTTCTGTAATGATAAACAACATTTTCTATGTATACACTGTCCAATGTGGTGGCCACTACTAAATGAATATTTAATTTTTTTAAAACTTTAATTAATTAAAATTTAAGTTTAAATAGCTACATGTGGCCAGTGGCTACAGGGTTGGATAATGCAACCCTAGGAATATTTTCTTTATGGTGTTAACATAATTTAAAGCATTATTTTTATGTCTTAATACTATATTCCAGTTTATGTATATAGAAAAAAAACCTTTAATACCTTAGATGAGAACAAATTTTTAGTGCCATTCCTTAGAGATTATTTTCTTGGAAATAATGACATAAGTGGTCCATTAGATGATGTTATATGAGTCATAGAAATGCTTGATATAAAGTCCAAAATATCCTCACACATGTGGTCTGTGAGGCAGGCTTGTATATAGAAAAAAGGTGGAGGAAATTATGAACACAGGGAAGGAGGTGAAATCATTGGTGGTGCCATATGTCTGGATCTTCTGTTTTCTTCTATTGTGATTTATGTTCTTTTTAAATGACTTTACTGATCCCTTTTATTTATTTTTGATAAAGATTAAATATTTTATCCTTTTCTGATGTTTAAAATCTGAGGTTAGTCTAAATAAGGAGACCCATTTTTTTGAGGTGCACACTGCCCACCTGTCATCATACCACTGGCAAAGCCTTTAGATAATCAACTAGTACATGTGATAGCCTCCGAAATGTTCCCTTTAAGCTCTTTCTTTATTTTTTAAATGTCTTCCTAATGGAGTTTCTTAAAACTATTTTTTTCTTGGAGTATTTCCTTCAGGGTTGGTTTATATACCACACAGGAAACCAGTTTCATTACTTGATAATTGTGCTTTGGTTATAGAACCAATTTTTTGAATGGGCTGGACTTAGGAGGCCAAGTAGAAGTCAGCCTTGTTCTTTCAAACCCCCTCTTGGATTTCTCTTTCCTGTCTATGGATAAATTTGTCTTAAAGATCCCATTTTCAGGTATTAAAAAGTCCAGCCCATGGGAAAACAATATTCACATGTAAAATAATGAAGTTGGATCTTTACCTAACATGATATATAAAAATTAACTCAAGGTGTATCAAAGATCCATTTGTAAAACCTAAAATTACATAAATCTTAGAAAAAACACAGGGCAAAAGCTTCATAACATTGGATATGAAAATGATCTTTTGGTGGCTATTATACCAAAGACAAAGGCTGTAAAAGAAGAAATAAACAAATTGGGTTTCACGAAAAATTTTAAAATTGGACATCAAAGAAAATATCAACTGGCTAAAAAGACAACCCACAGAATGGGAGAAAACATTTGCAACTCACAGAAGGGGTTAATTCATATCCAGAATAGATAGAGAACTCCCCAAACTGAACAACAAACGACCTGATTCAAATGGGCAAAGAACTTGAATAGGCATTTCTTCAAAGAAGATGTATAAATGGTTAACAAGCATGTGAAAAGATGTTCAACATTACCAGTCACTAGAGAGATACAAATCAAAACTAAAAGGAGATAACCACTTGACACTCATTGGGATGGCTAAAATTTAGAACAACACAGAAAATAACAAGTGTTGGTGAGGATGTAGAGGAATTGGAATGCTTGTGCACTATTGGTAGGAATGCAAAATGGTACACTGTTGTGGAAAATGGTATGGTGGACCCTCAAAAAATTAAAAAATAGAATTACCATATGATCCCGTAATTATACTTCTGAGTATATACCCAAAGAATTGAAAATCGTACACCCATGATTATAGCAGCATTATATTCACAATAGCTAGTATGTAGAAGCAACACAATTATCTATTGATTGATGGATAGACAGGCAAAATGTAGTAAATACATACAAGGAATATTACTCAGCCTTAAAAAGGAAAGAAATTCTGAAATATGCTACAACATGGATGAACTTGAGGATATTATGTTAAATGAAATAAACCAGTCATAAAAAGACAAATATTGTTTGATTCTACTTATATGAGGCACTTAGGGTAGGCAAATTGATAGAGACGGTAGAATGGTGTTTCCCAAGGGCAGGGGGGAGAGGAAAATGGAGAGCTAGTGGTTTATGTGTACAGAATTTTAGTTTTACTGAAGAGTTATGGAGATCGATGGTGATAATGGTTGTACAACATTATAAATGTATTTAATACCACTGAACATAAAAATGACTAAGACGCTAAATTTTACATTATATGTATTTTAACACAATTTAAAAAATTGGAAACAAAAAGTCCAACCTAGGGTAACATCAAACTTTCAATCACTTGTCCAATTTAAACCTTCTCCCATCCACCACAGCTCAGGCGCCTGGGTCCTGGAAGCCTACAGTGGGGAAGGGGTGTTGCAGTCAGCTTCTCTGGTCCTCCTGACCACCTTTTCTCTCACCCGCAGTTCCTCATGCCTCTAGGTTAGAATGCAGGAGAGTGGGAAGACCAGAGGCATAGCACAGTCTTAGCTGGCTGGCACTGTTACAATTGGCTATTTCCAGCCCTCTGGGAGGCAGATGCCCAAATGCACCCTCCACACTTTCTTTCATGAAGTGGTTTCTGAAAATGCCCAAAGGGTCCTCTCACTACCTTGTTCTCTGGCTTTGAGTATGAAAGACTTGGTTGTGAAGTAAGCTATGTGATCAGATGACTGCTTCTGAGCCTTGCTTAGCAACCTCATCTGATCGGGTCCCATAGCCTCTCCTTTAGGGGTTGCTTTGCCCTGTCAGGCAGATGCCTTCTATATGGCCCTTTCAAGTCTTCCCAAGATGGTTACCTTCCATAGTCTCCATTTAACCCATAGAGCACTCAGCACCTGGTCTCAGACAGGGTATGAAGGTGTAGGCCGCTTCTCTTCACTTTGCTTAGAAGGGAGCTCTAGCCAACCTCTCATTAGACTTTGTCAGGTGAGAATCAGGCACCTGTCCTGTGTCCCTGTAAGTCCAGGAAACTCTAGTTCCTCTCAGGGCCCATGCTGTTGCTGGGGCCCAGAACCTGCTCCAATTTAGCTGGCACCAGCTGGCTAGGGGTGGGGGACGATGGGAAGGGTGTGGTAGTGGTAAGCTGTCTTACACCCTTCTTGCCAGACACCCCAGTCTCTATAAGCAGTTATTCTGAAGACTCATTTGGCATGTACTATGGACAGAATGTGTGTCTCCCGCCCCGCCTAAATTCATATGCTGAAACTGTAATCCCTAAGATGATGGTATTAGGAGGTGGAGACTTCAGGAGGTAATTAGGTGGAGCCCTCATGATGGGGTTGGTGCCCTTTTAAGAGACATGAGAGAGCTTGCTTCCTCTCTCTCCACCATGTGAGGACATAACCAAGATCTGATTCAGCCTGCACCTGAGTCTTCACTTCCAGCCTCTAAAACTGAGAAATAAATTTCTGTTGCCTAAGCCACTCAGCCTATGACATTTTTGTTATGGCAGGTCTGAACTAAGGCAATGTGAGAATGGCAGAGAAGCACTCCAGCTACTCTCCCAGGGGGAGGTGGGACAAACATACAAAGAAATCCCCATTAATCTTTATACTGCTCCTGAATGGAAACTGAAGGAAGGTGAAGTAGATGAGGTTCAAGTCACCTCTTAGCAAACCATGCACAGATATTCTAACACTCTCTTTAGGTTTTGAAACATGGTGCACCATGATAATTCCACTGAACTAATTAATTGTCTCTGGTTGGAGAAATCTCAAAATTATGAGGTACATGATTTAGAAAGAACAAGGAATATAAATACATTTAAAATATTTTTTCTAACCCTCCGTACTAAAATGCAAGAAAAATACCAATATTCATCTTCTCTTAAGCATGAATCACCTCAGAATAGCCCACGATGTACACTAATATGTGGATATACCTTCATGGGATTTAAATGTATTTAGCTTTCAATTATAGAATTAAGATGATTTTGGAACATGGATAAAGAGACATTGAAATGTGGAAAAGTTGAACTCTAACGCACTCATGCAAAAGAGTTGATTTCCTCTTTTTGGCAATATCCCACCTGCTTTGCCCCTGCAACCCTCTGCATTCCTTGCTGCTGCCACACATGGAGGCATAGATACGTGTTCTCACCCACACATACACACAAACACACAGACACAAACACACAAACACACAGACACAAACACACAAACACACAGACATACACACACACACACAGACACATACACAGACACATACAGACACACATACAGACACGTACACACAGACACGTACACACAGACACATACACACATATGGATACAAACAGACACAGACACACACACACACAGACACAAATACAAACACTCAGACATACAGACATATACAGACACACACAGACACAAGTACAGACACTGCAGACACACAGACATATACAGACACACACGCAGACACATACAGACACAGACACAGACACACACATATACACAGACACACACACAGACACACAGACGCACACACACAGACACACACAGACAGGCACACATACACACAGCCACACACAGACAGACACACACAGACACATATGGAGACACATACAGGCACACACACAGACACACAGTCACACACACAGACATATACACAGACACACATACAGACACACAGACATATACACAGACACACACAGGCACACACACATACACACAGACATACAGACACACACAGACACATCAGGCACACACGTAGACATATACACACAGATATACACATAGACACATACAGACACACACAGACACACATAGACACACACAGAGACACACACACAGACACTTAGACACACCTGTGTATGGGAAAACAAGCCCTTAGTCTTTCTGCTTCCTATTTGTCCCCTGACTCTTCTTCTATACCGTATACTCCGTTTCAATCTTCCAATGCCGTTTACCATGTTGTGGATCTCCCATGCCTTGTAAATCCTGACAACATTTGTGTGTCTTTTGTCCTAGGCCTTTGGGCTTCACTTTCTACTCACTGCCAAGAAAAAGTAATTCCTGATAGTGTTCTTGGTGGGGGTAAAAAGACATTCTTATGTGGTATCTCTCAGGCACCAAATGTACACCTGACAGGCAAATGGCCTTTGGAAATTTACTGTGTGAATCCACAAGATTGCCTCCAATGACCATAGAAGAGGTACTTAGGGAATGACCATAAAGAGGTACTTAGGGATTGACCATAGAAGAGGTACTTAGGGAATGTCAGGACCTTCTTTGCTCTCTTCAGTTCACACCACATAGACAAGCCTATAAAGAATTCCTTCTAGGAGGTTATTTGACATCTATTGAATTGGTTTTGGGGGCTCATCCAAAAATAAGATAATGGAAAAATTTTATTTCATACCCTATTATATAGTAGACATTGCCCAGATTTAATATATGATGTTTCTATTCTTTGCAAGTAGAATTATTTATCAGTAAGTCCTGAGTGGCTTTTTAAAAATGACTAGAGTTTCATGGAGACTAAAGCTTTCACACAAGTTTAATTTTAAAGCTTTTCATTATTTTCTTTGTCTTCATTAGTCTTTAAGCAGCAAGCTCTCATATTAACTAAACCATGCAAAGCGTGTAATATACAAGACACTCCTCCTACTCCGTTGCAGCCAGAGGCATCCATGAACTTAGTAAAGATTGTTTCAGCAGAAATGCAAAGAGAGTCCATTTTTGGCTTTTGGCTGCAAAAAAGTCCCTTGAATCCTCCCAATTTGTGTTCAGCACTTTCATTGGTTAATTCCTACTCATTAAAAAAAAATACTTAATTGAGGTAAGACTGCTATACAAAAAGCCATACATAATTAATGTGTACAACTTAATGAGTTTGGAGATTAGTATATACCCATGAAACCATCACCACAATCTATGGCACAAACCTATTCATCACCTCCGAAAGTTTCCATCTACCCTCTTCATTTATTATTCTTATATTTTTGGTGATAAGAATACTTAACATGAAAAATACTCTTAGTAGGTTTGTAAGTATACAATACAATATCGTTAGGTTATGCAACATAAAAAAATACTACTCATTCTTTATCACTTGGCTCTAGTCTCATCTCTCCATAATGCCTTTGCCAGTTTCTACTAAGTTCTCCTATTTTGACTTGATAGTATCAATGCATACGCTTATCTCAGTACTTCATATGCACCTTGAAATTATCCATGTTACCTCTTTCTCAGTCCTTACAATGTTCTCGGAAGGAACCATGTCTTATTCATCTTTGTTACCCCTCTTCCAAAGTGCCTATCACATAGTAGGTGCTCAATAAATGTTTATTGAATAGAGAGAAATAGGTAAGATTAGGATCTATTTCTGATCACATTTCACAGGCAAGAAAACTAACGCTCTCCAGGAATGGGCAAACTATTTCAGTAAAGGGCCAGAGAGTAAATATTTTATGCTTTGTTGGTCATCTGGACTCTTTCACAACTACTTAACTCTGCTGTTGTAGCAGGACAGCAGCCATAGACAATCTGCAAATCACTGGGTGTGGCTGTGTTCCAAGGAAACTTTATTTACAAAACAGATGGCACACAGATTTGCTTCTAGGGCTCTAGTTTGCAGCTTCTCCTGCACTAAACTGAGAGTGGTTTACTGACTTAGTTTCACATCTAGAGTATATTTGTGTATGGCAAAACTCAAAGTCTTTTTACATAGTTGAATGATAGTATATTGTGGTGGAATAGTGATCTTCTCAATAGTTTGCTAGTGGTCTAAAGATCTGATGTTCAATCAAAGATGTGTAATTTACTACTAAGAGGAAGCAAGTTAAGCCTCACTAATTCTAATGCACTTGTGAGTGGGAAGATACAATGAATATCATGTTAAGAAAATAGTACATGTTTAAGAACAATCTGTTCCCCTATGATATCCTAGGTCATCAAGAGAATGGACTCTTTAATAGACAAGAATTATGTGCTCAATAAAATGGTAATATTGGCTCTGCCTGTCAAAGGAAGCATTCATTATTCACAGGTGTATATTTATCAGCATCTTCCTGAGTTGATGCCTGTTTCCCAACTATTTCTTGGCATTAAAGACTTCCTCTGGTAGGTCTGTCTCCTCACAGGGCTCCATGTGGTCCGGGCTGGATCTTGGCATATACGGCTCTTCCCACCAGGATGTGGGGGTGTTAGAGGATAGATTCCAAGATCTCCAAGGTCCCAGGCAGTCCTCAAATGTATTAGCTATTATCTCTTTTCAAATGCATCTTTTCCATGCAAGCCCCTTTTGGCTTGGAATATTTAAGTTTAAATTAGCTGTTTCTTCTCTGACCTCAAGTTGCTGCAACACATACGGCAGGATTATCTTGGCTATTAATCTGCTCTCTGTGTAATTCCCTCTCCTTCTGTTTCTTATGTTCAGTGAACCCAGGGGCACCCGTAAACTCTAATCACACATTGATCTAAGCATTTCAGATGCTTGCTTGTAAAGACTATCTGAACCTGGAGCTGAGACTGTGAGGAGAAGATGGAAGAGGGGTGATTGGGATATGAGAGAAAAGTGTGGAGGAAACAGATTTTTCGGAGTGAAGCCAGGAAGTGGAAGGAGGACCAGGAAGTAGAAGTAGGACCAGGAAATGGAAGGAGTGCCAGGAAGTGGAAGAAGGGCCAGGAAGTGGAAGGAGGCCCAGGAAGTGGAAGGAGTCAATGCCACACTGTGCTTGAAATCAACTTGCCCTCAGTGACTCAATGCCTGTCGACAACACACCATCTAAAAGTGTTGGGTCCTTATTTGTCCCCTGAACAGAAGGTAGGCTTCTTGGTTGCCTTGTCAGGGCAGAAAGCGTGAAAGAAAAACATGGTGTTCTGGCCTAGATGCAACTGATCAGAACAGCTGTGAATTTCCCTGTGAGATGGAACAACTCTGGCAACTCTGGACCTACCACTGCTGTTACACTCACTGTTTCGCCTCTAATGGTTGTTATTTATCATGGGTTAGTCTTGTTTTTAGTTACTATTTTATGAAGAAATTCCTTCCTCTCAAGGTAGATAGAATAAGATCAACCTCACAGAGTTATTGTGGGGATAAAATGAGACGACGTGAGGGCCGGGTGCAGTGGGCTCATGTCTGTAATCCCAGTACTTTGGGAGGCTGAGGGGGGTGGAGCACTTGACGTCAGGAATTCGAGACCAGTCTGGCCAACGTGGTGAAACCTCGTCTCTACTAAAAATACAAAAATTAGCTGGGCATGGTGGTGCACACCAGTAATCCCAGCTATTCGGGAGGCTAAGGCAGGGGAGTTTCTTGAACCGAGGAGGCAGAGGCTGCAGTGAGCCAAGATTGAGCCTCTGCACTCCAACCTGGGTGACAGAGTAAGACTCTGTCTCCAAAAAAAAAAAAAGCACGTACGGAATGCCTCTGAAATTATTATCATATTCCAAAATAAAGAATTGTTATATGTTAAAAGCTCCCTGAGGATCAAGTTTTGGACTCCTCTCATCTCACGTAATGACTCATATGACAGCATATCATCAGGATATGGTTTATGAGATTTTCCTGGAATTACATCATATTGATGACACAGTTATGCATCTTTGTGATTACAAAATTCCTCCTATATTGAATGTTGTTATTCTCCCTTCATGAGTCAGTTCAAATGCCTTCTTCTCTGTAACGCCTTTGTCAACAGCCCACTTCCTCCAGTCTCCCCAGTGCTCTGCTCATAATTCTCCTATCCACATTACATTGTGTAATGATTGTTTATTTACATGTCTCATTATCCTGCTAGTTTGTGAGCACTTGGAGAAGAGAAAACACACAGCCTATATTTTATTCATGTCTGTATGCCCAACGTGTGCATCAGCTGACAGCATAAATGCTCCATGTATATTCAATATTTCCTAACTGTAAAGTTGAGAGTAGTCCTTCAGCTTTGGGATTTTGTGGACGTTCTCAGTGAAACCCAAGCTTGGAATTCTAATAAGTATATATGAATATTTCTTGGGCCTATAAATGCAGCTTGGAACTAAAGACATCTGGTCTACTATTAAAATCTTCTGAATGGTCTCTGTTCCTCTATTCGTGTTTCCTTTCAATCATTCTCCAATTCCTGCCGAAGAGAATATTCCAAAACAAATCTGTTTATTACTTTCTTAATTAAAAGTCTTCAAAGTCTTCCCCTTGCTAAAGGATAAAATTTTTTTTTAGGATGGCATCCAAGATCTTACTTAACTTGATCCTCTCGACCTTCCATGACTTATCTCTTGATGCGTCTTTCCCATTCTCCCCTCAGTCCCCCACCAATACATACAACTACCCCACTACCCTGTACTTTCCACCCCACCTACCTTATTTATAGATGCTGAATTACAAGTAATTATCTAAATGGACCACACTGCAGGAACTTCTGTAGCCATTTTCCATCATTGTCCTGTTCTTTCATTGTTGTTGCTGTTTCTTTTTTTTTTTTTTTTATCTCCCTGATTATTTAAACCATATTTTACAGACAGGTGCATTCTCCACTTGTTACATTTACTGACTCTCATGGTGGTGGAGATGGATTTTTTCCTAGTGTGCCTGTGTGTGGGTGAGTTTTGTTTTATTTGCTTATTTTATTGTGAGATCATTTTCAGCAGGGGTTGATTCGCTTCCCACTCCCAGGTAGTAGAAGTACCAGTTTTGCCAGTTTCCTAGTGGTTTTATGGGTCCTAGACCAGCTCTATGTTAATGTCCCAGCTTGGGATTTTGATAGCATGGGGACAATATAAATTGGAGCCTTACATGCTTGTGTGCCTTAGGTTTGCAATTTCTCGTTTTTTCCCTACTGAGCCGTGGGTAGATGGCAAACTTCCTTGCTACCTCTCTAGGCTTTTGGGTGAAGTATTTCTAGTTCCCTTTTAACAGATGGGCCTGGCTGAATGTAGAGGTTTCAGCTCTAGCTCTCCACTTCACATCTCACATGGGTCAGTGTCCTTACCCTCTTCCTGCCTGGACATTAAAACTCAGCCGTATTGCTAAGCAGGCCTGACAACCCCGTGAGAGACTGCTGCATCAGCTCTATTTACTAGCCTGTATTTAATTTCCCTCTTCCTTGCTTAAACATATGGGTTTGTTTCTGTTTTCTTTTTTCAAGCTCAACCATTTTTCCTTACGCTGTTTTATCTAGCATGTGGGAGAACTGGTGTCAGTGTAGTCCAATAGGTTGTTGGAGGGCCTCTGTGTTACCTGCTGCGGTTATTCCCACGTCCTCCTTTACATGGAACATTCTGTCATCAAACCAACCCAGACTCCAGGGCAACCTTGCTCTTCATACTCAGCAGAGCATCCCCTTCTCTATTGAACTTTTTAAAACCTTTCTCCAGATTAGAATTAGTCTCTCCCTCACTGGTACTTCCACCACACACTGTTTAGTTTTAAACCATAAGACCCGTGACACTGATGTGTTTACATTGTGTTCATGAGTCCTTTTTCCTTCTTGAAGATTATATTTTATCTTTGTGTCCTTAGGGTCCTGCGCTTTGCAGGGTCCATAACAGGCATTTAATACAAGCCAAATAATGAATGAATGAGTGAATACATAAAATGGGTGGATAATAAGAAATAATGGAATAGTAGGAATAATAGAATTTCATAGTTCCCCTGGGTCAGGCATGGTGGTGTGCACCTGTAGTCCTTGCTATCCAGTAGGCTGAGGCAGGAGGATCACATGAACCCAGGAGTATCAGGCTGGAATAAACTATGATTATGCCACTGCACTCCAGCCTGACAACGAGTGAGACCCTAAAAAAAAAGAGAGAGAGAGAAAAGTTCCTCTCTCTCTGTCTTTATGCCATGTTCCTAGGCCACATCTATAAATAAATTAAGAAAGTCAAATTTAAACTATCTTATCCTGATAAGAAGTGAAATGTAAGATGTTTATTGAAACTAGCAGCAATCACATCTAGTGCCCCCCATGTGCCAGGCACACTATATTCACGTATCTACTTTTTACAGCAACATTTTGATGTAGGTGCTATGAATATTCTTTTTACACATGAGGGAATTGAGTCACCAAAAGGTTGAATAACTTGACCAAACTCAAAAATGATAGAGCTAGGATTTGAGCTCAGGTAGTCTGGCTCCAGAGTCTGTATTTTTAACCATAATATTAGATAACCTATCAATACTAATGAAGAAGACAGAAGGAAGTTTCTGGGTCCATTTTTTTGAAGCAATTATTTGTGAGTTTAAAGTAAATCATTATTTTCTAATGAATACTCAGGCTCTTCTTAGAACCCTGCCATGTGGGAAGATAAAAGTCTCACTCAGTAAAATACCTCTAAATTTAACTGATAGGTCTAAAAATCCTTCCAGAATTGAATCTAGATCTCAGATGTTGTTATTTAAACACCTTTCTTTCTGTTTCCTTCCTTATTCACAGAAGAAAAAAAAAAAAGAACAAATACAACCACCTCCTTCTGGTCTTCCTAGAAATATAAGTTGAAGCTTTATTAGAAATCATTTGGTATTCATCCCTTTTCCTTAAAATCTGGAAAGCACCACGAATATTTTGAATTTATTTTATTTTATTTTTGAGATGTAATCTCACTCTGTCACCCAGGCTGGAGTGCAGTGGCACAATCTTGGCTCACTGCAATCTCCACCTCTCATGTTCAAGCAATTGTCTCACCTCAGTCTCCCAAGTAGCTGGGACTACAGGCTCCCGCCACCACGCCCAGCTAACTTTTGTATTTTTAGTAGAGGCAAGGTTTCACCATGTTAGTCAGGGCGGTCTTGAACTCCTGACCTCAAGTGATCCACCTGCCTGGGCCTCCTAAAGTTCTGGGATTGCAGGCGTGAGCCACTGGGCCAGGCCATTTTGGATATACTGATACAAAGTCACGCTGCTCATTCATTCTCTTTGTCACCAACCAAGAAGTAAGAATCAAGACATACTGGATGGAGCAAAGCAACAGGCTCCATCTGCCCAGCCATTTTGACTGTCATACCGCCTGCGGGTGGTAACCACAATGCTTATACTTGTGGATGCAGAGGCCCAATAATTCCTGCCTTGCAAATATGATCTCATCTCTTATCAAAGCTCCTTTAATGGAATTTTGTGGAGAAGTGATAACCTTCCCTGAATGTAAGAGTGGGCGAAAGAATCTCAAACCACAAGACGCATTGACCATAAGCAAAATGGGAATGTGTTTTTGGAGCAGCAGAAGCTTTTTACTTAGGGTCATTAAAGAATATGCTAAAGGAAGATAAGCAACTTGAGTGGTTACTAAATATACCAAGCATGCATGGGGCTGAGATATGTGGGGTTATGTGCAGCTGAACAAACAAAATGACTATTTTTGTAGGGACCCTGAGTGTGTGGCGCTCTGGGTTTGATGACGCACCTTACTATTTAAGGAATGCTGGAGAATTATCCTATCTGAAGTCCAAAATAGATTTTTCTCTTCAAGAGCAAATTAGTTTTTTAATGTTTGAATGGACTTTGAGTAAAATGTATCTGTCATGAAAATATCTAATAATTTACCATGCCACCAAGATGGCACAGCCCCAGAGCCATGCTGAGATCAGAAGAAAATTGAAATAATTGGTAGAGTACAAAGGGCTTCATTTTTCTTTTCCTTTTTGGCAATAAACTGGCTCCATTACAGTGTACCACCAACTTCTTCGCCTCCCTGGTCAAGGTCATCCATGCCAACTTTGGCATCATGACTCATGACCACAGTCCATGCCATCACTGCCACCTACAAGACCAGGGAATGGCCCCTCTGGGAAACAGTGGTGTGACAGTGGTGGGGCTCTCCAGAACATCATCTGTGCATCTACTGGTGCTACATCTACCAAGCTGAACAGGAAGCTCACCAGCATGTCCTTCTGTATCCCCACCACCAATGTGTCGGTCATGGACCTGACCTGCCATCTGGAGAAACCTGCCAAATATGATGACATGAATAAGGTGGTGATGCAGGCATTGGAGGGCCCCTTCAAGGGCATCTTGGGCTATACTGAGCACCAGGCTGTCTCCTCCAACTTTAACAGTGACATTTCCTCCTCCACTTTCCATGCTGGATCAGCATTGCCCCCAACAACCAGTTTGTCAAGCTCATATCCTGGTATGACAATGAATTGGCTATAGCAATAGGGTGATAGGCCTAAAAGGAGTAAGGCCCCCAGATCGCCAGACCCAGCGACAGCACGAGAGGGAAAAGAGAGGCCCTCAGCTGCTGGGGAGTCCATGCCACACCCAGTCCCCCACCACAGTGAGAATCTCCCCTCCTAACTGGTTCCATGGCAAACACCCTGAAGTGGGAGGGGCCTAGGGATCCCCACCTTGTGTACCATCAATAAAGTCTCCTGTACTCAGAAAAAGAAAAGAAATTATACTGAAAGATAGTATTTAATAAAGAGTTCAGATGGTTTATGTTCATATGTGAATCAGTATCAGGCAATGGATTTATCATTTTGGAAATTAAGCTCCCTTGTAAAAAATATCTGAGTTGTTTATGAGTTACTGGCACTTTCTTATAAAGCTCCAGTTGTTGCTTTTCTCAGAGAACTGGGGAGCCCCTTTCAATTTTGTTGTGTTCTGTGAACAGCTTTCCACCCCAAAGACTGGAAAATCTCTTATCTAACCATCGGAGAAAAACTGAAGCAGAAACAGCAAGAAATACAGGTATTTTGACAAAAGGATTTTCTCACCCCAGTGCTTTCTTACTGCCTGAAATTCCAGTAGTTACAATTCTTCAAGAGTCAGATACTTGTCACAATGTGATATGGTTTGGATCTGTGTCCCCACCCAAATCTTATCTTGAATTATAATCTGAATTGTAATTCCCACGTGTTGAAGGAGGGAGCTAGTGGGAGATGATTGGATTACAGGGGCAGTTTCCACCATGCTGTACTCATGATAGTGAGTGAGTTCTCAAGAGATCTGATGGTTTTATAAGTAGCAGTTTCCCCTGCGTGCTCCTCTCTTTCCTGCCACCATGTAATACATACCTTGCTTCCCCTTCCCCTTCTGCCATGATTGTAAGTTTCCTGAGGCCTTCCCAGCCATGCGGAACTGTGAGTCAGTTCAACCTCTTTTGTTTATAAATTACTCAGTCTCAGGTAGTATCTTTGTAGCACTGTGAGAACGGACTAATATACAATGACTCAGAAAGAAAAAGACATCTTTTGACTTTGGAGGGATATATTTTTAGGGTGAGATGATATAAATGGGGATCTCACGGTATCAGGATAGTTGACCTCAGTTGACCAAAGAGCCTAAGCTGAAAAACAAAAATAGTAGCTTATTTTTAAAAATAGCTAATGCTATAGAGGAAGGCAGTAGGTAACTTGGAGAAAAGGCAGAGAAAGCACAAACACGGTCAAAATCTGTAGAAGCTTGAACCTCATATGGCAGATAATAATTGTAACACAATTGCTTATTTTATACCCTGAAAATTTTCAGTTCTAAATGAAATCTTGCTGGGTAAGAATATTTTTCAATGACTATTTTAAAGAAAAGCAATCTTGCCCGTTTTGTGGTATATGGTTATAAAAGAGTTAGAGCAACAGTTAAGTCATATTGTTAATACTGTGGCATAGAAAATAATCTAATCATGTCCTTTGCCCATTTCTAAATTGGATTAATTTTACTAATATATTTTATTTAACCCAATATATATAAATGTTTCATCATGTAATCAACATAAAATGTTAATGCGATTTTTAGCTTTTTATTCATAATGTCTTCAAAATTCAGGATGTATTTTACATTCAGAACGAAACCCAGTTTGAACTGGTCACATTTCAAGTGCTCAGAACACAGATGTAGCTGTCATATTGAATAGCACACTGCAGATAGTTCTCATTTCTAGTTGGGTGTTTGGCTTTGCAGAAGTCTGAGGTCCGTATGTTTTTTTTTTTCCTTGTGGGTGATTAGCATTCTGATACCTGAACAATTATTTTTCATTCTTATAATTCAATAACTTAACAAAGATATATATCAAAGAAGTCCATACTTAATTTCATGTTCATTCACTGTGCCAATTGAGTTCTCATTTCAGGACTGTTATTTATTTTGTGGTATATCTTTGTAATACTTTTCTTATTCCACTGTTGAGTTATTTTTTCTTCTGAGACATCAATTAACATTTGTTGGGCTCTCTATTTTTGTCCTTCATATCTAGTAGTTTCTCTATGATTCTTTAAGCACCTCATGTTTATTTGCATTACTGTAATTATCACAATCTTTTTCTAAATGTAAGTATGTTGATTTTGTTTTTGGCTCTTTTGATCTTATTTGTTTTTAACTTGTGTTTTTAGCTTGCTTATTTTTGATGACATTATTTTGGCTCTTATTTTGTTTTCTAAGCATAGTGTTTTCCTGTTTCATTACTATAGCATTCTTTATATTCTAATCTTTTTGCTCTCATTTTGTCAAATTCAAGTGGCTATTGTAAGCTTGTCCTATTACTCAAAGCTCTTTTGAAAATGTTCCTTGTTACTGCAATTGAGTCACATAAAAGAATAAACAACAAAAATATAAAAGAGAATTTTTTAAAAAAGAAAACTAAAGAAAATGTTCCTTCTGTTTCTTGTTTGCTTTGGTTTTTTTCCCCTTAAGATTAGGTTGTTTATTTGGTATCTAGCTAATGTTGGTCTTGTAAAATAAAGTGGGAAGTGTTTCCTCCTCTTCCAAGGAAGAGCTTATGTGGAATTTGTGCTATTTCTTTTTTAAATGTTTGGTAGAACTGATTGGTGAAATAATTTGTCCAGGAGATATCTTTTTCAGATGTTTTAAACTATCAATTCAATTTCTTTAATAGTTTTAGGACTATCCAGGTTATTGATTTCATCTTAGGTAAGCTTTGGTATTTATTGATTTTGGAGAAATTGGTCCATTTTATCTCAGTTGTCAAATGTATGTGTATAGAGTTATTTTTAGCCTTTACGTATTATCTTTTTTTCACATCTGTGGGATTTGTAGTCATATATTCTCTTTCATTCCTGATCTTGGTAAGTCAAGTCAGTTCCAAATAATAGATATTTTCAGTTGACAGAATTCCAAGAAAATTAGCTTTTATCTCAAAGTAAAGCAAAATAAGACCTCTAGATCTTGAAATCAATGTATCTCAAGTTAATATGTTCAAAATGAATTTCATCATCTGTCTTCCAATTCCTTTTCCTGTTACATACCATTCTTTTTCAAATGTCACTTATCCAAGACAAAAACTGGGGTACTTCACTACCCCCTTTCCCTAACCCCCCAACTGGGGCCTTAGTTTTGAAAGTTTGCCTTTTTAATGTCTCTAGGAGGCATTCCATTTTCTCTAGCCTATCTGCACTGCACTTGTTCAGATTCCCTTTACTTCTTCCAGGATTATTTCAGAAGCCTCTAAATGATTTTTCCGCCTTTGGCTTTAGCTTCCTTCTAAACTATTCTCTATGTTGTAGCCAAGCCATATTTTTAAAGTATGATTCTAGGAGTATTATCTTCCCCTCACTATCATGAAAATCCTTTAGAGTTTGCCTTAGTCTTTCAGGCTGCTATAACAAAAATCCATACACTTAGGTGGCTTATAAACAACAAACATTTGTTTCACACAGTTCTGGAGCCTGAGAAGTGCACAATCAAGATGCCAATACATTCAGTGTCTGGAGAGGGTCTATTTCTGGTTCATAGAAGACACCCTCTAGCTGTGTTCTCACGTGGTGGAAGGCTCACGCTAGCTCTCTGAAGCCTGTTTTACAAAGGCACTCATCCAATTAATGAAGTCTCTGCCCTCATGACCTGATCACTCCACAAAAGGTCGCACTTCCTAATATCATCATGTTGGGGGTTAGGATTTCACCATATGAATTTTGGGGGACACAAACAGAGCATAGCAGAGGCCCTCTGCAGTGGTTGAGATAGAGAATAAACTCCCAGGCACATTTGTTCTTTCTGTTTTTTTGTTTCTTTGTTTGTTTGTTTGTGATCAGACCCCTGCCAGTGTCCATTTTCACATGTTGACACTCTTGTTTTTGTACTCCAGCCGTTGCGTTTATTTCACCAAGCTTTTATTCATCTCTGTGCCTTTGCACAAATTGTTCTTTATGCTTGGGGTACTCTCCCTTGTCACAGCTCCTCTCCTGTCCAAGACGTGCTTAAAAGATTCAAGAGTAAGCTCCTTTGGTGGCCTCCCTGACCTTCCTCATCTCAGTCCCCTGTGTGCTCTCAAAATATCCTGTATACGCTGTTTGATACTTGTATTTTACTTGTCGAAGCCTGCTTCAGGCAGACGCTGTATCTTTTTCATATGTATCTTGGTACATAGTAAGTACTCAATAATTATTGAGTGAAGTTCAAATCTTCTGCATTAAGGGATATGATATTCCAACTAGAAAAGTTAACAATTGTAATGTGAGAATAATATCTTTAATTAATTTTGTTTGCTTGCATATTTTCATATTGTCCTGATAGTAACTCTGTGAATTAACAGGAATCCTCAATTTAATAGAGAAACAAAGTGAGGCTTGGGAGGGTCGGTGATTTTCCCAGAGTAACTCAGCCAATAAGTGGCAGAACCAGGAGTCTGGTATGTGGTCTTAATTTAAAGCTGTTTTCTTCCCACTCTAACATCAAGTCCAGGATTGGAGAATAAAGAGTAAGAGAACCTGAAGATGTTTTAAATGTGCTCATACCCCCAGTATTAGGTAAATTACTTTTCAGGGTATAAAGGTCTCCTGGATGTGTTGTCAGAGACAGTAGGGAACTGCGGAGATGAAAGAAGCTTGGAAATGTGCAAATATTTAAAAAGTGTATCTGAGAAATCCTTTTCCCAGAATTTTTTATTAGCTAGATCGTTGTTGAACATTTGGAATAGAAGATGGCAATCAATCAGGACTGACATACGTTTCCTTCGAATAGATCAGGTAAAGTAAACTCCGATTTTCTTTCTATTCTAAGTTTCCTAGATTGTATGATCACAATAAAATCGCAGACAAAATGTTCACTTATTTGTTCTAGGACCACCCCTCCCCCCCAGCCAGTTGTCATCACTGGGCCAAAATCCATGTGGAATAAGATAAAATAACCAACAAATTCAAATGAATTAGCAAGGACCAGTCTCAAGACTGTGTACAAAAAGAATGATCAGATCTTAACTCTAAGTCCTCAAAGACTTCATCTTCCATGACCCAAGGGGGTGGCCTCCATCTCTATTATCATTGTATGGTATCTACTGCATCCTATAATGTACTTATCCTTTCATGCACCCTAAATATTTCCACAATATCCTGGCAGAGTGGAGAGGCATATTGCCTAGAAACATGGGAGTTTTCGAAGGGATAAGGATTTTTTCATTGTCATGACCTTTTGCACATGATTTGGTGGTGTGTCCCACTATCTGGGCCTTGTGGTTTCCTTACAGACAGTTTCTGCTGTTGTTTTTGTGGTTGGTTCCTCCTTTGGCCTTCTCATCCGTTAGATATCTGTGCAGTTCTTCATTTTTCTTCTTTCTATAAAAGTGACAATAAACAGCACAAATGAACCCCTGGCAACCTTTATTATTGTATTATACCTGAATAAAGCCTATTTTAATAATCTTATGAGTGAGATAAAAGCATGTGGGATGGCTACATCTGATGCTCCAGATGACTTTTTAAGTAGTTGGACAATCACACAAAAATAGTATAAACCAAGGGAGGTCAACCTTAAAAGAAGTTTCTTTAGTTCTTTGTTCTTGGACTTCTGTGAAAAATGTTATTGGAGACTTGAATACAAACATAAAAGCCACATTTATCAAATTAAAAAATTTATAACGCAAAAAGCTGCCAGCTTAGCCAAAAGAACTCTTTTTTTTTTTTTTTTTTTTTTTTTGGCTGCTAGTTGAAGATGGAAATTCTAAGTAATCTCACCAGGTTGGACAACTGGCTATGAAATGGCATGAAATATGTAAGTTACTATTGTCAGCTTTAAAAGACCAAATCTACAATGATAAAATATAAGCTCTGAAAATCTTTGTGGCAGTAGCTTTTGTAAAAACAAAAATAAGACATAAACAAATAAATTAATTACGAATTTGCTGTGAGACGAAAATACCACATGGCCCCCAAAAGCTGAGACAGTCACTGCAGATATTGAAGATCTGCATTCTAAACCACATGTTTTATCCCCAGTGTTCAGCTCAATGTATTGTGCTTGGTAGAATCTTAATTACTATTTGTTCAGTAACAACTATAATGATCAGGTCTTTGCAGGAGTATTAAATTAAAATTTGTCTGTTACACTTTAATGGTCAATTGTTAACCTGGAGTGCACACAAATAATGATAGATCAGCAAGGAGGGTCTAAAAACCACATACTAGGAAGTCCAATGGAAGAATTAGGCATGTACAGAAGAGAAGGTTAATAAGAGACAGGCTATTTTATTATAGGCTGTCTTATTCTGTCCCAAGGGAAGTATTCTGATTGATGTTATAGGGAGGCAGGTTTAAACTCAGTATTAAGAAGAGCTTTCTATAATTAATAAAAGATAATTATATGGACTTGTATTAGTTTGTTGTCACACGGCTATAAAGAGCTACCCTAGACTGGGTAATTTATAAAGAAAGGAGTTTTAATTGACTTACAGTTCCATGTGGCTGGGGAGGCCTCAGGAAACATAATCATGGCAGAAGGTAAAGGAGAAGCAAGCACCTTCTTCACAAGGCAGCAGGAGAGAGAGACAACAAGGTGGGAAGTGCCACACTTTAAACCATCGGATCTCGTGAGAACTTACTGTCATGAAAATAGCAGACGGAAACCCGCCCCCATGATCCAACCACTTCCCACCAGGTTCCTCCCCTGACATGTAGGGATTACAATTTCAGATGAGATTTGGGGACGGTGGCACAGAGCCAAACCATATCAGGACTATTGCATGACCATCTATTAGGCATGTTGTAGAGAAAATTTCTATCTATATATTTGGTGTAATGATTTAGCTTGGATCATCTTTCCAACTCAAAGACTCTATATTGGGTAGTAAGAGCTAGTCTAATTTAAAAAAAATAAATAAATATCTGGGCTATATGCACTTTTTTCATTATAAACAACACTACTAAAATATCTTTTCACAGATTAAGCCAAACAATGGGGTTTCCAATGCTTTCTTACTATATTACAGTTTTGTTTTTTACAGTTTGTTAGAGATCACTAGCCAGTTACATTATTAATATCCATTATTTTGTCAACATGTAGCTATCTCTGTTGGTTTTTAAAATGCTTGAATATTTTCTGAATTTAGGAAGTGATTTTACAGTATTCTTGAATATTCAGATCATTATGATTATTTATAAAGCCAATCATGTTTTTGTTTCTGTGTATTTTACAATTGTTTTCAATATGTAAGTGAGCACAGAGAATTAAGAAGTTTTTTGGAAAATGCTAGTTTTTATTAGATGGTGCCCAGAATATCTCAATAATGAAAAGTTGAGTATGCTGGAGTTAAACCAATTGCCTGCCCTCAATGCAGCACTTATTTCAGTTTGCTGACAGCACTAGTCAGCAGTTTGCTGTTCTGATGTTTACTACCACGTCCCTGACGTATTTTACCCTGGAATCCCAGGACTCTGTGTTTTCTGGTTATGCTCGGCCTCTCTGGCTCCTTCACAGCTGCCGCTCCCTCATTCTGATCTTAACTGTGGCCACACCCAAAGGAAGGATTTATAATTCTCTTCTTTGCAATTTTCTGCTTAGAGGTCTCCTCTGCTTCCATGCCTTAAATGGAGAAGCCCCAGTTCTTCACCCGTGGCCCTGCCATGAATCTCCCAACTCTGTGTGAAGGCTCTCCATCGAAATTAACAGGTCTAACATCCACATCATCACGTTTCTCCTCACAAGAAGACTTTGGGATTTTCTCTGTTTCTGCCAGTGATTCAACCTTTCTCTCAGTCACTAAAGCTCAGATATATTGTAACCACCCAGGGGGTTCACCTTGCCTGCTGCCTAGACACAGTCTGTCAAGACAGGGGAATTGCAATAGAGAAAGAATAATTTACACAGAGCTGGCTGTGTGGGGGACCAGAGTTTCATTATTACTCAAATCAGTCTCCCTGAGCATTTGGGGATCAGAGTTTTTTTTTTTTTTTTTTTTGAGATGGAGTCTCGTTCTGTTGCCAGGCTGGAGTGCAGTGGCACTATCTCAGCTCACTGCAACCTCTGCCTCCCAGGTTCAAGTGATTCTCCTGCCTCAGCCTCTCGAGTAGCTGTGACCACAGGTGCCTGCCACCACACCCAGCTAATTTTTGTATTTCTAGTAGAGACGGGGTTTCACCATGTTATCCAGGATGGTCTCGATCTCTTGACTTTGTGATCTGCCTGTCTTGGCCTCCCAAAGTGCTTGGATTACAGGCGTGAGCTACTGGGCCTGGCCCAGAGTGTTTAAGGATAATTTGGTGGGTGGGGTAAGGCCAGTGAATTGAGAGTGCTGCTTGGTTGGGTCAGAGATGAAATCATGGCAAGTTGAAGCTGTCCTCTTGTGCTGAGACAATTCCTGGGTGGGGGTCACAAGATCAGGTGAGCCAGTTTATCAGTCTGGGTGGTGCCAGCTGATCCATCAAAATATCTGCAAAATATCTCAAGCACTAATCTTACGAGCAGTTTAGGGAGGGTCAGAATCCTGTAGCCTCCAGCTGCGTAAGTCCTAAAACATAATTTCAAATCTTGTGGCTAATTGGTCCTATAAAGGCAGTCTAGTCCCCAGGCAAGAAGGAGGGTTGTTTTGGGAAAGGGCTGTTATGGTCTTTGTTATAAACTATAAACTAAGTTCCTCCCAAAGTTAGTTTGGTCTATGCCCAGGAAGGAACAAGGACAGCTTAAAGGTTAGAAGGAAGATGGAGTTGGTTAGGTCAGATCTCTTTCACTGTCTCAGTCATAATTTTGCAAAGGCAGTTTCAATATCACAGTTCCTCTTCTCCCTGCTTAGGGAGGCAGTGTCCCATAATTGTTAAGAGCACACTGTCTGACTCAAGCCATCTAGGTTCAAATCCTAGCCCTTCCCTTTGCCAGTTGCCGAACTCGAACAAGTTTTTTAGTCTCTTCAAGCCCCATTTTTCATATCTGCAAAATAGAGATCGTAACAAACTGTAAATGTCGATGATGTCCACAGAGTTGGATCAAGTGTTACGAATCTGACAGCCCAAACCTCCAGACTGGCTGTGCCATTATTTCAGTTATTCTGACATGGCTCTGATGCAATGTGGGCGTCAACAAAGCATTAAAAATGACAGATTAGTAAGCAACGTAAGCTTAATAAGAGTTAGTAAGCAACTCCCTAAGGGTGGATTTTTAAATATGCACTAAAATTGTGGAGAAGTTAATATACTGTATTAGTTCACTAGGGCTGCCATAATAAAGTGCCAGAAGGACGCTAGGTGACTCGGAAAACAAAAATTTGTTTTCTCACAGTTTTGGAGGCTGCGAATCTAAGATCAATGTGTCAGCAGGTTGACTTCTGAGGCCCCTTTCCCTGGCTTGTAGATCTGTGACTTCAGATTGTCTTCCCTCTGTGTGTCTGTGTCCTATAAGGACACCAGTCAGATTACATTAGGACCCACGCCAATAACCTCATTTTACTTTAATTACTTCTTTAAAGGCTTTATGTCTGTTAAAGCAAACTAAATATAGCCTGAGAAGGACTCCCTACTTCTATATTTGAGTCCTTGTGGTTGAACCGTAACCTAACTTAATAGGCGGATAAAATTGAAAACCTAACTTAGTAGTGTGCACCTGTAACAACAGCTAAATCCTGGCCAATTCCAGCAGCCATATTTCAACCATTCATACACTGCTTAGTGTTCAAACTGTGTTCAAATAAGGCAAACGCCAACCTCTAGCCAATCCAGCCGTTTTGTACCTCACTTCCAATTTCTGAACGTCGTTTCTCTTTTTTTTGTCTGTAAATCTTCCACCACATGGCTGCGCTGGAGTCTTTGTGAATCTGCTGTGATTCTGGGGGCTGTCTGATTCGCGAAACGTTCATTGCTCAATTAAACTCCTTTAAATTTAAATTGGCTGAAGTTTTTATTTTATCGTGTCCCAAAACAGGAACATTCTGAGGTACTAGAGGTTTGGAGTTCAACATATACATATGGGGGAGGTTGCAGGAAGACAATTCAGCCCATAGCATATACCTACCTGAGGTCTTAACTGGTAAACAAACAAACAAAAAACCAACCTAGTTATAGTTTTAAATTTGTTTCTATTTTATTTCCCATGAAGTAATCTAAAAGAACCTGGGGAATCCAGGTGCTTTTCAAAGCAGTACTTGTGTGGTGTTTCATCATTACCTCTCAGGGGGAGGGAAAGGAAACTCAGACGGGCCCATTTGGTTTCTAAGATACCAGCTTTCCTCACCTTTCTTGGGGAGAGTGATTTTGAAACTGTGGGCTAGAAAAGACTTTTGGATTATGCGTGAGATATGATCTCTCTCTGGGACTCCTACTATGCTTTGTGATTGTGAAAATAAGTGATTCAAAATCTAAGCTGTTGGAACTCTGAATTATTTTGAGCCATAAGGAAATGTGAATTATGGGGCCTGAGTCACAAGACAGGCAGCTGTAAACTAGGCAGCTGTGAACTTTTTGTAATATTTTTAATGGTCTGAATTGTCTTTTCCCTTACCTACATTATTGTGTAAAATGTCATAAATGGTTGTAGGACGTGCGACAGGTGTAGCTCGCCTGCTTGGTCGCCCCAAAGCTCAAACCCCTAGGAGGAGCACGCAGACAGGCAGGTGCAGAGGCCAGTGCAAGCACTTTTGGGCTCCTGTCCCACGGCAGAGTCTAGGGGTGGGTCTCTGTGACTCTTGAAGCCCATGTAGGCATGTATTACAAAGCTCTTTCAGATTTGTTGTCTGCAGATGGCTTGTGTGTTAATCAGCTTAACGGACCTTCTGCCTTATTGTAAGGGCAGGGGGCCAGCGTGAGAGCTTTCTGTATCCCAAGCTCTTGTCCAGTGTCCTGAAAGAATCAGATCACACATGGGCTTGAAGGATGAGTGCAAGGTTTTATTGAGTGGTGGAGGTAGCTCTCAGTGAGATGGATGGGGAGGCAGAAGTGGGGATGGAGTGGGAAGGTGGTCTTTCCCTGGAGTCAGGCATCCAGCGGCCCAACTCTTCTCCAGCCACCCCTGGCCGAGCTCCCCTACGAGTCCAGACATCCTTCCTTTTCTCTCTTTCTCTGCCACATTGTTCCACTGTCACTGGTCTGCTGGTTCACTGGTCCACTGGTCTGCTGGTCTTGATGTCCAGCTTCTTGTGTATGTGCCCGCTAAGGTCTTGGATTTATATGGTGGCAGGATGGGGGGTGCATGGAGGCCAAAAGGCAAATTTTGGCTGTGAAAACCGAAATGCCTGTCCTCCTTTAGGGCTGCGGGTCTTCAGGCTTGAGGGTGGGCCCTTTGCTGGGGAACCGCCCCCTTCTACCCAGTATTTCCCTGTCTCCTGTCCATATCAGTGAAGGATGCCAGAGGAGACCCCCTCCCTCTTACTGCTGACTTTCATTATAGATTAACCTCTTTCTTCTCACACAAAAACTTTATGGCCATCTCAGTGCCTCAAGATGGAACGTTAAGCACACTCTTTTAAAATGAAAAGGAAATGAAGAGGAGCGATAAAGAAAAGAAAACAAGCTGCATGGAAAAGAAAAGAAACTAACTGATTAATTTGTTGTAACTCATAAACCGGCCCTGTATTGAAAATGTTGTAATCTTGTTAAATTTCTTTGCTTTTTCCTATATAAAAGAGAATTCAGCTTTTAACTTCAGAGCACTACCCCAATTTCTCTGGGATGGAGCATCCAGAAATGGCCATTCCCAGCTTTTTGCTTGAATAAACTCTCTAAAATTGGAATCTGACCCTTTCAATTATTTCAGGTTGACACGATCAGGAGTTGGCTATAAAGTCACTGCTCTGGCAAAGACTGAATTTCTGTCCTAATATCAATCCAACACCACTGTTGCCCTGATACATACTGCATTATTGTGGAAGGTTTAAAATCAATCTACTTAGTATTTTCCCTTTTATAGAAGCGGGTTTTAATTATTTCAAGGATCAGGTTTACGGTCTGGGGTGGGGGCTCCAGGGATGTGGGAGGTTGGCGTCACAAGGAATTTTCCTCCAAAATGAGTGTACGCTCAAGTCCTCTCTTGTGTCTGCTTTGCCTTACTTTGCAGAGAAAGAACCCAAGTTGCATGCAACTTCCTATCCAGCTTCTCATTCTCTTTTAATTTTCAAACTAGTTTTCATCCCTATTAATAGCCAGGTCATAGAATCATTTTCAGAAGCATTTCAGGTGCTTCAGGGTATTTGAAACCCTTTAGTTCACATGGTTAGAGTGTGTGACAGGTTAGTAAACCCTCAAAGCTATGCTGTCATGGTTATTGTGTGGTTTATGTCAAAAGAAGCTGGTCATAGTCT